>NW_027185876.1:18883496-18987609 GCF_028583685.1 Petaurus breviceps papuanus
TCTTCTTCTTCTTCTTCTTCTTCTTCTTCTTCTTCTTCTTCTTCTTCCTCCTCCTCCTCCTCCTCCTTATAACCTATAGGTGGCACAGTGCCCTGGAGGCAGGATTACCTGAGTTCAAATCTGACCTCTTATACTAGCTGTGTGACCTTGGGCAAGTCACTGAACCCTGTTTGCCTCAGTTTTCTCATCAATCAAATGAGCTGGAGAAAGAAATGGCAAACCACTCCAGCATCTTTGCTAAGAAAACCCCAAATGAAGTCACAAAGAGTTAGACACAACATTAACAACTCAACAATAATAATACTGTAAATGCGGTTCAAAGCTCCATGGCTCTGGATTTGAATGAGATAATCATAGGATCAAATGAGATAATATTTGTAGAAGACTTTGCAAACCTTAAAGTGATATATAAATGCTAGGTGTTGTTGCTGCTGCTATTGTTATCATCTTACTGGCTGTATCATCTTAGTCAAATCTCATAACCTCTCGGTGGGAAAAGGAAGAAGGGAGCAAGCATTTATTAGGCTCCTATTATGTTCTAGGCTTGGTGCAAAGTGCTTCACAGATATTATCTCATTTGATCCTCACAATGACCTCGAGGTAAGTGCTATTATTATCCCCATTTTGCATATGAGGAAACTGAGGCAGACAGAAGTTAAGTGATTTGCCCAGAGTTGCACAGCTAGTAAGTGCCTGAGGCAGCATTTGAACTCAGGTCTTTCTCACTTCATGTCTAGCTATCCACTGTGGCACCTATCAGAGGCTGTAGGCAGCTCTATTAATACCATAAGTTACAGCAAAGATGTTGACATTCATTGGTAGAGGGAGTTTCCTTCCTCAGGAATGCCCTAACTCAGTGAAATCACAGATCTTGTTTCTATCATATCAATATGTAAGCAGAAGTCCCCAAATATAAGATGTTTTGATAGAGAAGACAACTCTGAGCCAGTTATTGAAGTCCTTGAGAAAGGAAGGGGAAAGACCTGGAGGCAGGAAAGAAATGCCACCAGAATCTGGAGAGGGTGATACATCTGTATGGAGTGAACTTCAAGGGACAAGAGGCGACTGAATAGTACTGGTAAGCTGGAAAGGGTAGCTAGGGATGCTGTATCTTCTAGAGGTGAGTCAGGTTTTCAATATTGCAAGAAGATGGGAGGAACATAGGAGGAAGAGACCTAATATGAAGAGAGATCTATTGTCTGCTCATGTCCCCACATTTCCTTTCTGGTAGCATTGGTAGCTGATCCCCAGGACTCAACCCAGAGATGATCTGATTATTATAATTTCTCTTAGCAAATTGTGGAAGAGGGTGAGTGAGGCCTCAACTGAGGGGTAGAAGGGAGTGGAAAGTAGGTCAGATGGCAAAAGGCCAAGGTCTTGGTCTAGGTGCTTGGTGATGAGGATCAGAGTCCAGAGGTCTATGACTGGGTTCTTACTATCTATAGAAATCGAAAGTGTGGTTGATTTGATTAAAACTTTGATCATCCTTAGCAAAAGCATCTTTGCTCTAATGACTAGCTCCAGAATGGATTTTATTTCCTTTTCATTTGGTTGTGTGTTTCAGTATCGTAAAACTGATATGGTGGCAAGGGTTGAGAGGAAGTGTAGATAGCCACATGGTGGGATGCCTATGTCTAGGCTTTAGTCCTCCTGGCTAGGTAGGCTGGTGGCAAGGAGGAAGAGCAGCAAACCTGAAGTCAAGGTTTCCAGCTGCCTTTTGGCAATACCATTGGCACCCACGTGAAGCACCAGGAGTGGGTAGTAGTCATCCATTTTGGCAAGTCTTGGAAATTTTTCTATTACATTTTGGAAACATACCCAAGGAAGACAACAGATCTGTCTGTTGTTATGAGGTCAACTGATAGCTACCTCAGTAGTCATGATTGGGGAGTCGCCAAATATCACAACTCTTCCCTTCTTCCCTCTGACCCTTACAGAGTAATTTCTCACCTAACAGCCCTTTTGTGTATTCACTTTATCACCTCACATGGCTTGTCCTCTGGTACTCTCACCTTCCATGTTATTCTTCTCTTCTGAATGTACTCCGGCTTGTCTATACCTTTTCTAAAACATGCTGTTGAATATGCACTCCAGATGGTATCTGATCAGGGCAGAGCTTAGCAGAGTTATAAAACCCTTCATTCTGTACTGTCTCCTTCTCTTAAAGAGGCAGTGTGGGGGTAATGGAGAGAGCACTGGTATAGACCAGGTCTGACTCAGACTGCTCTGATTGGAATTGTAGCAAACGAAACACATTATTAAACAGTATAACAAAATGAGGAATTGTAGACCATTGAATAGTTAATGAAAATGCCTGGAACATAGTAGGTGCTTGATAAGTTCTTGTTGACTTCATTTGCACAGGAGGGATATTGAGCAAGAATGCAGTATTGATTCAGTTGGGCACAGTTTTCATGTTGGCATTTGTCATGGTGGCATACTGGTTTCAATCCTGAGGAAGGAGTTCCTGATGCTTTATGAGCCAGCTTCTGCATTTAGGTCACCAGGGAGCTACATCATTTAAACTTTAACTATCTGGACCAATGAAGATTAGATTACTTCAAAACCTTTTTTACTTCAAAACCTTTTTGGGAAGAACTATCCTAGTCTAAGCAGAACAGGAAAAGCTAACCCAGACTTCATGGCAGGGACCCTGCTTCTGCCACACATGGGTGACACACATCTTTCCCTAAACACTTACTAGATATTTAGTTAGTCTAGTGTTATTTAACCACTTGGAGCCTTAATGTCCTCATCTATAAAATGGGTATATTAATTACATCTATCTCCCTTGGCTGTTTTGAGAATAAAAGGAAATATTAAGTGTGAAGTACTTTTCAAAACGTAGAGGACTATACAAATGGAAGTTATTATTAATTAATCATTAATTAATTATTATTAATGCATCCTAGGAAAGCATTAGCATTTTTTTTCCTTTTTGGTTGTCTTGTCATGCTATTGATTCAGAATAAATTTGTAATCCTCTAAAACCCCCAGATCTTTTCACAGGAAACTGTTGCTTATGAATTTGTTTAAAAAATTTCTTTAATAGAACTATAGAAATTCACATTTATTCCTATTAAATTTCATTTCATTCGATTCAGTTTCAGATCTTTTGGGATTTCAGTTCTCTCATCCAGTGTGTTAGACATGTTCTATCTTTGTGTCATCGGCAAATTAGATTTCATTCAGGCAGCTAGGTGGCACAGTACCTAGAATCAGAAAAACCTGAGTTCAAATCCAACTTCAGACACTTACTACTTCTATGACACTGGGCAAGTCATTAAGAAAAAACCTGCTGTTTGCCTCAGTTTCCTCAATGGTAAAATGGGGTAATAATGGTCCCTACCTCACAGGGTTGTTGGGAGGATCAAGTGAGATCATATTTGTAAGTTAGCATGGTACTTACCATATAGGAGACTCTACATAAATGCTTATTCCCTTCCCCTTTTGACAAGTATTCCATTATACACTGTCATTCTAATCATTGATAAAAATGTTGAATAGCACAGGGCCAAAAACATATCCTTGGGGAACTCCACTAGAGAATGTTAAGTTCCCGTTGATTCATTAAACTACTCTTGGAGCCACTTCTATCAATCAGTTCCAATTCAACCAATCTGTACAATTTTTTTAACCTAACCTATAGCTCTCTATCTTAGTCATGTGTGTACTGTAAGTGCCTTGGTTAAATGCTTTGCTGAAATCTACATTTATTACATTTACAACATCTCCCTGGTAAGCCAGTCCAATTATATTGTAAAAAAATGAGGCTAGCCTGTTCTTGATGGACTCATGCTGGCTATAAGTGATCACTACTTTCCTTTCTAAGTGCTCAAAACCTGTCCCATTTATAAAATGTTTTAGAGTTTTGCCAGAAATAGAATTTAGATTCTCTGGTCTATCATTTCCAGAATATGCCCTCTTCCCTTTCTATGAAAATTGAGACATTCTTCAGTCCAGTTGCACCTCCTCTATTCTCCAAAACATACTAAAGATTACCAACAGTGCAATCGCATCTGACAGTCCTTTCAAGTCTCAGGATATAGATTGTCTGGGTCTGGTGATATGATCTCACTGAAAGTAGTAAGATGCTGCCTGGCCAGCTTTCACTTACTGTGGGTTTTCGTATAATCAGATGACCTCAGAGGCCATCTAATTCATCCCATATCTGAAAAAGAATGCCCTCTATAATATACCTTGGTTGTATAGACTTTGATTGAAGATATCTAGGCAACCCACTACCTCCCAAGGCAACCCTTCTCCCTTTTGGATGGCTCTAATTGTTAAGATATTTCCCCTAACATTAAGCCTAAATTCACCTCTCAGTAGCTTCTACCCCATTGCTCCATTTTTCCCTTTGGGGCCAAGTAGACCAATTTTAGTTCCTCTTTTATATGACAGCTCTTCAGAAACTCAAAGCCATCCATCAGGTACTCCCTAAATCTTTCCTTTTCTAGTTCATTCAGCTGATCTTCCTATGGCATCATATGGAAGCCCTTCATCATTGTATTTATCCTCTCTTTGCTTAGCATCTTATCAATGTCCTTCCTAAAACAAAGCACGCCAACCTGAATACACGACTCCAAATGTAGTCTAATCAGTGCAGAAAATGGCGGGACTATCTCTCTCATAGTCCTTGTTGTTGTTGTTCAGTCATTTTTCTGACTCTTTGTGACCCCATTTGGGGCTTTCTCGGCAATTGGATCATGGGATGTAGATATCGGATCATAGGTCTGGAGTTAGGAAGGCCCACTGAGCCCACTTTGTCCAGTCATTTTATTATTGAGGAAACTGAGGCTAAAGGAAGTTAAATGACCCCCCCCATCACCTATTTTTAATCTCACCTTAGTTTATTAATATGGTTATATTGTATTCCCTAACATACACCTCATTCTGAAAATGAGATCTCTTTGGAAATAAAGAAATACACAGGAATATAGAAGAAAGAACACCATGACATTGTTTGTAGTCTGCACTTAGATTTTATACAAATGAGCTTTGAGAAAAATGTACTTATATTTGATTCAATATAGTATATGCCGAGTCAGTGTGGCATAGTCTACAGAGAGCAAATATTGGAATAAGGAAGCCCGAGTTTTAAGCCCAGCCCCTGCCACAATTGACTGAATGACAAGGGGCAAATAATTGAGCCTCCTAATTATCCAGGCAGCTAAAACTCTAAATTTTAGAGCAGATGAGTAATTGCATTGGAAGAGGAAACTTATTCACTGAGGGTTCCCTATACCAATGAAATCACAGATCTATATTTTTTTTAATGGTGTAATGTTGGCTCCTGTCTATAGGGCAGATTGATACAACATGGCTTCCATTAGTAGTCATTCTATCCTTGGAAGAGTAGTTAGGAAATGGCTGATGCTTATCCCCCTAATTTGAGAGCTCAGCTCTCTAACAATGGGCTGGGGGGGGTAGTGAACTCCCAATTGTGATTTATTAAGAAAGACCCTTCTAAGGTGTGGTTCCCATTTTCCCCTTATGCTGAAAACTAAAGGGATACCATGCAACAAAAGGACAGGGTTGACCACAGGTGTTTATGAGAAATTTTTATTTTATTTTTTAAATTTTATTATCTTTTCCTAAAGCAATTGGGGTTAAGTAACTTGCCCAAGGTTACACAGCCAGTTATTTTGTGTGGATGTTAAGTATCTGAGGCCAGAACCGATCCCAGGCTCTCCTGACTCCGGCGCCAGCTCTCCTACTCACTGCCACCTAGCTGCCCTGAGAAATAATTTTAAAGGCAACAAATGTATTCTTTAACAGAATTAAAGAAAATAATTAAAAGGAAGAAGGCAGGGAGGAGTATGGTCTGTTATTACTCTGCTGTTACTGGAAAGAACGCCTGATATAGCCTTTGGTGAAAACCTCTAGCCAAACTGTGAAGAACTATAAATCCCAAGGTTAGCATTTTTTTTGGCGGGGGGCAAACCTGGGGGTGGGCAGCCCTCTGCTGGAGGTTGTTGCAGTGGTATGTAATGGAAGATTTCCTTTCTTATCCAGCTGAAATATCTTCCCTACCTTACTTCTGATGTTCAATATCCCTCTAATAAGAGATAAAATCATTCTACTTTTCTGGACAAGTATTAAAATGTAAATACCTCTGAGAAAAGTGACTTAAGTTCACTGACATAAATTCACTTTTCTTTTTACTATACTGTCTACTAAGGCATATATATGTATACACATACATATACATACAATGCACATACACACATACATATAGTACATACATACACATATATGTATATATAAGTATCTCCAGAAAAAAATCATGACTGGGGAAGCTAGGTGGCACAGTGAGTAGAGCACCAGTCCTGGAGTCAGGAGGACCTGAGTTCAAATCCAGCCTCAGACACTTAATACTTACTAGCTGTTGACCTTGGGCAAGTCACTTAACCTCAATTGCCCTGCCTTCCCCCTCCAAAAAGACAAAAAAATCACAATGACCAAGGCCAAGGATGAGACTATCAATGTTGCCTTCCATACTAATGTCATACTGTTCCAGTTCTGTTTCTAAATTGCTTTCAGTGTTCACTTTAATCCAATTTTAGGTTGGGACAGAAGAAAATGGAAAGGAGAGGAGCATTAGAAGATGAAAGAGAAGCCTCTGGAGTAATTTGTATCTGTCCCTAAGTGGTAGTGCAGAATTAGGGGCCAGGATGATGTAGGAGGGAGAAGGGTCCTTTGGGGCCAAAGGACCTAGATTTAAATCTAGAGTTTACTGTCTATGAGACCTTGTGTGACCTAACTTCTCTGGAGCCCAGCAGCTCATCTACAAAATGAGGGGGTGGATCACATGGTCTCTTAGGATTCCTTCCAACTCTAAATCTATGACCCTGGGAAATAATTTTTTTGAAAGAGCCCGAGCATTAGTCATCCTTCTGCTCCTTATTCTTTGAACGTTTCAATAGAAACTGCAGGAGTGCCCACACGTAAGGATTCCCCATACTCTTTTCTGAGAGGGAGGAACACAGACAGCATGCGGATTTAGATTTTGACTCAACGTGACTTTATCTATATTTTCATGGATTTTTTATTATCTTTGCAACATTGAAAGATTTACCCAGTTCACCTTTCCCAGAGTGAAATAAATATGTCCAAGCTGACCTTTCAATTGGTTCTGGTTTCTGGCTTACTCGTGTTAGGATCCAACTTAGACAAAAGCAGAAAAATGACCTGTCATTTTGTTCTTGAAGTCAAACGGCTCCTATACTGTAAATACCTATGAAAATCAATTCCCTGTGAATTAAATTCTTTCATTAGTTATACTCTGGATTCTAAATCATTCATAAAAGGAAAAAAATAGCTAAGGTCATTGATCAAAACCTTATATGTCCTGGTAACCACTAGATTGAAATGAAAGTTTGGGACAATGTCCAGCAGCTGTTAGAGAAGAAATGGCTCTTGCTTATGATTTGGAGAAGTCTGGTTTTCCTAGTTCAATAACAATAACACTTGCCCTCTCCTTTTTCCCATTTGTGAAACGAATGTGCATTCAGGAAAAGCCACTGGAAGTGACAAGGCTTTGGTTGAGTTTATTTTATGCACAGTATTATTCACTCAACAAATATTTAGTAAGTACCTATTGTGCAAGCTATATAGGGAGTGGAAGAGAATGAACAGAGGGCTCCATTTGAGAAGACTTAGATCCAAGTCTTATATCTCTGACACACATTTAGCTTTATGAATACGGGCAGGTCATTCTGTAAGACTAGAAGGTACAGATGGCTAGCCAAGTTGTTTTGTCTCCAAAATGAGAATTACTCATAATGATAAAATCTCTGGTCTGTGCCCCCCTCCCCCCCAAAATCAGGGCCTTGTGTTAAACACTTTTGGGCATATTAAATATGTCACAGAATTGTAAAACTAGGGAATCTCAGAGTTGGAAGGCACTTGGTGCCTCAGAGGTAACCTAGCCCAACCATGCCTGAAGCATGAACTTCTTCTGCCATAATGACAAGTGGTCATCCAGGCTCTATCCGAAGACCTCAAGTGTTGGGAAACTCATGGGGACCCAGAGCAGCCTAATTTTATTTTCAGGCGGAGTTTTCCTTAAATTAAGTCAAAGACTATGAAAATGTGATTCCTGTGTTTAAAGAGTTTAAAATCTGGTAAGACATACACACATGCCAAGACAATTAACTGTGTAAGAGAGTGAACAATGTGGCCAGTGACTGCCAGAGACAACAAATTCTGTAGGAGTTCATAGGAGGTAGAGCTGGAGTGGTCAGGGAAAGCTTCATGGAAGAGGTAGGTTAGTCAATCACCAAACATTAATTAAGTCCTTAATCTGATTCCAGGAACTGGGCTAAGCATGAGACAGACAGAAAGTAAAGCAGGTTGTGCTTGTGGTGTTTGGGGAAATCCAGGAGTTGTCATCCCATAGCATTTTAATTAACTTCTGTCTGCTACCTCCTCTTTTAGACAAGTCTGGAAATTAGACATTAGTAAGACATTCCTTTGTAGATGAGGCTGGAAATGATGCCAAATATTCTAAGGGAAAAGACAGAAGGGAAGTCAGGAGGTGAGCAGTCGTCTGCAGAATTTGGGTAATGGGAATTACTCTATGGATTGTTAAGAAAATGATAATAATAATACTATCTAAAATATAGCACATAAAAAATGCCAGGCACTAGAGCTTTATAATTATTATTACATTTTATCCTCATAACAACCCTGGATTTTGGTTGTTCAGTCATTTCAGTCACATCTGACTCTTCATCAACCCATTAGGGGTTTTCTTGGCAAAGAACTAGAGTGGTTTGCCATTTCCTTCTCCAACTCATTTTATAGGTGAGGAAACTGAAGCAAACAAGGTTAAGTGACTTGCCCAGGGTCACATAGCTAGTAAGTGTCTGAAGCCAGATTTGAACTCATGAAGATGAGTCTTCCTGACTCTAGGCCCAAGTACTCTATCTACTGCACCATCAAGCTACCCCAACAACCCTGGGACATAGGTATTATTATCATCATTCTCATTTTACAGATGAGGAGATTGAGGTTAAGTGACTTTGCCTAAAGTCACACAGTTGATAAGTATACGAGGCTAGATTTGAACTTAGGTCTACTCTATTCCAGGTCCAGAACTGTATCCCCTGTACCATCAAATCTTACCTCAAACAGAGGTATTTATTTAACCCAAATTCACAGAGAACTCTGGCTTATTGGATGTCTCATATTTGTTGACTCATCTTGGGCAACATCAACATAAGTCAATAGCGTGGAAAGGAAGCCCCAAACTCCAATCCTACTATGATCTTAGGTTACATTCCCAGAGGTTTGCTTTGCCAAGGTCAGGCCACATCTGGATCATGGGACCATTCAGAAGAAGGTGACCAGGATAATGGAAGATTCAGTGGCTGTGCTAGGTAAGAATGAGTGGAACAAAGAGAGATGCTCTATTTGAAGAAGAGAAGATTTAGGGGGCTATCTTGGCATAGCCTTCAAGTGTTTGAAATACTGGGTACTAGGAAATAAAGCTGTCAGTTTGTACCTATCCCAATACTAGTGTTCCAATATGGGTCTGGAGGTACCCTGTATAGATCTGGGACCTCTTCTTGCCTTGGCACGCAGCCCCTCCCTGGGTACTGAAGTGTTCTGGGCACAGAACCAGTTCTAGTGTCCACAGATTTCCCATCTGTCTCCCTATGCTAAGCTGGGTTGAACAAAAGACTTGCTATGAGGTTTTTTTTTTCTGAATTTCCCCATCAGGATTCAGTCTTGTGCATTTCTCTATTTGGGGGAGTTTGGGAAAGCTCATAGTACTGCTTCCTAAAACTCTGCCATCTTGACTCTGCCCCTACATGTTCCTGTTTGCAGACTTTGGGATGATTTCACCCAATCCTGAAATATTGTAGAACCTTCTAAATGAAATCAATAATCACTCCAAAGATTTCTACTTAATCATTCACACAGATAAAGCCAAGTGGACAAATCATACCCAGTGTGCAAATGGAGGAATAGTCTGCCCCTCAGTACAAATAACTGGGATGAAGCATGTAAATGGAAAATGAGATAAGTTCAGAGTTCAATAAGAAGAAAGCATAGTGGGTTTTCTTTGGAAAACTTGGTAGTGATTTTCTCTGAAACAAGGACACATCTTTTTAACATCAATATTCTTCCTATATTGTTGAATATCATAGAATTTTGGTGTAAGGAGAAAACATTTCTAGAAATCACATTTTCATATATTTATTCAACCAGATTTCCTTAGTGAAAAATATTATTACACTTGGAACCAGGAGAGCTGAGTTTGAATCTTGCCTCTGATATTAATCACCTGTGTGACTGACTACGTGCAAATCACAGCCTCTGAAAGCCTCAGTCTTCTTGTCAGTAAAATGGGGATAGGAATACTTAATTACACTACATACCTCACAGGGTAACCAGGAGGAAAGGACATTGCAGAAAACTATATGAGTGTGTTGTCATAGTGTCCACAGAGCTTCGCCTGCCATTATATCAAATCCTGCATGTCCACAATTGAACCCAGTGTCTTCTCCCATCCCAAGTTTACCCTTATTCCCAATGATCCCATTTTTAGTGGTTCCAACATTCTTGTAGTCTTCCAGCCTTGAAGCTGTCTTTCACTCTTCTTTTAAGGAATTCTAGCTTCTGAGAGGCACGATGTCTCTTTACAAAACAAGAGAATCAAAACTCAAGACGCATTTTCTAATAGAGATTATGACTTTAGCAAAACCTTGTTATTAGTATATTTTCCCTGAATCAGGGGCTGTATTAGAAAATCTTTCCTGAGTTTGTAAGAAGGGGCAGGATGCCAAAATTAGGGGAGATAGGGTTATAGCTAGAGGGCATTTTCGGCACTTTGGGGGGAGTAATGCAAATCAACATACAGTGTCATATACTAATTCTTACCTGTACCACCTTAAATTTCTTATGATAATTTGCCAGGACCTTACCTTTGTCCTTTTCTTACTCCCTTGGCATTAGAGTTGTTAAAAGTTGAGTTAATCTTGTATCCATTTTGGCATACCTAGTACCTAGGAGAATGTCTAACACAGGAGAATCTCTTGGATTCATCCTTCATCTTCATTCCCACTGATAATGTTCTAGTCCAGGCTTTCATTTACTTCTACCTTGTTTGCTGAAAGAATATCCCTGACTCCATGCTTGCTCATCTTACACTCATCTTCCTAAAATTCTACTTTGATCATGCTGCTATCCTGCTCAAGAACTGGCAATAACTCCTGATTGGCTACTGACTCAGAACTCAAGGAGTTCCATAATGCGGTCCATCCATACGCAGTGGCATAGTGGCAGACTCATCAGACCCTGAGTTACATTTGTGTGATTGTAAGAATGGTTCCTCTCATATAAGACACTTGTGAGATTCCGGAATAAATGAGGCTGCATTTGCTGGTGGGGGTCCTCAGAGATTTTTGGTGAAGAGACAATGGAGTCTCTTCTAACAGTCACATGCTATTCATAGCAAAAATGAGATGAAGGGAGAGCAAATCCATTCCACGTACAACTTTACTAGGGGCTGATGAAAACAAAGGCCATCTTTGATACAAAGTTTATAGTCTTTCCCTGGGCTTAACACGATTATGTTATTGAATATCTTGGAGCCCTCCTCATTTATTTAACTATTGAGATCACTCCCTTATGGGCTTTAAGATATAACTATGGTCTCCTCCCCTACTGAAATGAGAGGTTATAACTGAGTTAGTCCATCGGCAGGGTCTGGACAAGAATTGATGGATATCTTTTGGAGACCATATGCTTGTTGAGAGTATATACCTAATGCCAACATCCTTTCCCACCCACTAGCTTTTTATTTTTTTGCCATAGAGTTGGAAAGGATCTAGCGGAATCTAGGGATCTAGAGGAATTTTTTTTACAACATCCAGACAAGTGGTCATTTAGCCTCAACTTGACTTCTAGTGATTCACCATGCTTTACTTCTTGGAGGAGTGCCTTCTACTTTTGCTCTAGGTGAGGGTGGTTTTTGGAATACAAATGACATTAATATAGGTTTAGGTTACCTCAGCTAATATCAAGAGGTAGGCAGAATCTGTCCTTAGATCTCCTTTGTTTGTCACCTTCTTCCTGCTTTTTGCTGATTCTCCTCTAGACATGAAGAGACCTCAGACCATCCCATTACCTCCTCTCTCCCCAGTTCCATATCATCCAGGCCTCCCATCACCATGCTGGTCCTCCAAGTTCCCAGCTGCTCTGTGTCATCTTCCCCCAGGTCCTTTGCAAGACTACTAAAGCTAATTTGATAAACCAATTCACAGTGAGGTGAATCCCACAACAACTCTGCCTAATGGCCACCCAACCTTAACTTAAAGACCTCCAGGGATAACTCACTGCTGATTTATTTAATTTTTGTCCTTAGGGGGCACTGGGTTGTTGAGTTTCATTGTTTCTGATTCTCCCTTCTCTACTCTGTTTTACTGACCTACCTCTTTCTTTTTATATTAATACAATTTGGTTTTGATAACTACTGCTTTATAATTTAGTATGAAGTCTTAAAGTGATAATCCTTCAATTCATGTTTCATTGACCTAAATCTCTGCCCCAAGAGGCAAAAATAGAAAAGTAAATCCCATTCCAATTAATTATAAGGTACACAAAATACTTGGGCATCAAGCTACCACAGCACAAGCTACCACTTTTATTAATTCATTTACAAAGTGCTCCTTAATGAGATAAAGAACAGCTTAAATGACTGAAAGACTATTCAATGTTCATGGCTGGACCATGCCAATATATATGACAATACTACCAAAGTTAATTTACAATTTTAATGCTATGCCAAAAAAATTATCAAAGGGATATTTAATAAAACTTTATAAATCAATGATAAATGTCATTTGGAAAAAAAGGAGCAAGAATATCAAGGGAAATGATGGGAAGAGGCATGGGCAAAGGGGTCAAGTCACATAATGTTAATTAACCTTCATCTGCTTCAGTTTCCTCATTTGTAAAATGAGGATAATAATAGCATTTCCCAGATTGTTGTGAAGATAAAAATGAGATAATATTTGTAAAGTGTTTTGCAAATGTTTAAGTGCTATGTAAATCATATATGTGTGTATGTGTATTTATTGTCAGCCTCAGAAAATTATAATGTGAGGGCTATAGATGGACAGTAGGGAAAAGCCTCCTACTTGACTTTGAGGCAGAGTAAAAAATAAAATGAATACTCATTCTACTGTAAAATTCAGAGACCCTTGTGGAGGGATGAGTGAAGAAACATCTCACAACAGTTACCTGAAAGGCCCTTTCAGAGGCATCTAGATGGTGCAGTAGAGAGAATGCTGGACCTGAAGTCATGAAGTCCTGCATTCAAATTCAGCCTCAAATGTATACCTTTGTGACTCTGGACAAGTCACTTAACTTCTGTTTTCCTCAGTTTTCAATATTATAAAATGAATGTGATAATAATAATAGCTATCTCACAGGGCTTCTTCTGTGAGGATCAAGTGAGATAATATATATATGTATATATATATATATATATATATATAAACTTATATATATATATGTATTTATTTTTTTGCAGGGGGGAAGGCAAGGTAATTGGGGTTAAGTGACTTGCCCAAGGTTACACAGTAAGTGTCAAGTGTCAGAGGCTAGATTTGAACTCAGCTTCCTCCTGACTCCAGAGTCAGTGCTCTATTTACTGTGCCACCTAGCTGCCCTAACATAATATTTGTAAAATATTTAGCACAGTGCTTGGCATATAGTAGGTGCTTAATAAATCCTCATTTTCTTCCACTCTATTTTTTATTGTTGTTGATTACTGTATTTGTTTCTCTTTCTTGTATTTCTATTGTCTGGGGTATTTGAAAAACAAATAGTATCTTCAGGTCTGGTTTTCTTTGCAGAAATATTTAAAAAAACTTTTTTCTTGAATATTCATCTTTTAAAATTAATGATCAAGTTTGGGCTTGTAGGTTTTTCATCTTGGGTTATATCTTAAACTTTTTTTGTTTTCTGGAATGCATCATTCCATTTGTTCCTGTGGTTTCTGGTGGGTAAAGAATAATCTCTTGTTATTCAAATATGCTTTTCTTTATACTTAGGCAGCTAAGTAGCACAGTGGATAGAATGCTGGACCTCGAGTTAGGAAGACATGAGTTCATATTTGGCCTCAGAAACTTGCTAGTTCGGTGATATTGGGTCAATTTCCTCATCTATTAGATGGGAATAATTATAGCGCCTTCATCCCAGGGTTGTTACAAGAATAAAAAGAGATTACATTTGTAAGGTGCTTTGTAAACCTTAAAATAACACATAAATTCAAGTTAATACTACTGCTACTACTACTACTACTACTACTACTATTATTACTTAAAGTTCTTCCTCTTAGCTGTTTCTAGAATTTGCATGTTATTGAAAGTATTAAATTTAACAATTATGTGTCTTAGAGTTTGCAGCATAGAGTATTTTTTCTGGAGGTGATCTGTGGATCCATTCAGTTGACATTTTGTTTTCTGTGTTCAGAAATTCTGGGAAGTTGTCTTGTATTTTTTTTTCATTATTGCATTATGGTTTTTTGATTTGTAATATTCTTCTGGGAGACTTATAATCCTCAAATTATCTCTGTGTATCCTGTCTTTGAGATCAATATGTTTCACTTGTATGGAAGGTATGTTTCCTTTTTAACATGTTTCATCATTATTGCTTTTTGCTTCTATTCTTCTAGATCGTTCTTTACTTCTGTGTATTTTGATTCTTAATAACTTGCTCTCTCTTGTTTCTTTTTTGAGGTTTGCCATGATTTTGAGCTTTTTAAAAATTCTGCCAACTAGTTCTGCTATATAAGCCATAAGTTATGCTTTCATAACTGCTGTTTCTCTTCTAAGCCATTTGAGAACATGCTGCTGTGGTCCCAATGCTTTCTTGGAAATCCAGAGTTCTCTTCTTTTGTCATGCATCTGGACTCAGCTGACTTAAAGATCCCATTCTTTTCTGTTGTTAATATCTTCTTTGTTGGTTTAATCTTCTTATACTGTGTCTTCAACTGAATTTTACTCCACCTGACATCTTTAGTAACTTCAGTCTTTTCTCTTTATAGTCCCCTACTGCTCACTTTCTGACTCATTTGCCTTTGTGGTCTCTCTTTTGTTGAATTACAACATTGTCTCAGCTTCCTCTCAGGCTGAACAATTCATTTTTCCTTGCCCTCAGTCTCTGCCCCATGTTACGTCTGAGTGGTCAGAATGAATTGTAGAGGGACGGCCAGGCAGCACAGCGAGTAAGAGCACTGGCTCCAGTGTCAGGATGACCAGGGATCGAATCTGGGCTCAGACACTTAGCCCCCACCCAGAAACACCTGGCCGTGTAACCTTGAGCAAGTTACTTAACCCTGATTGCTTTAAAAAAAATGAATTGTAGATTAATGTCATCCCCTTTTCCTCATGCATAATGGAGAGTTGCATATACAACACATGCTGGCATCCTTCTCCAGTTACCTCTGTTCCTTAATTTTCTAGTTGAGTACTTTTGAAGTACAAGGAATTTACTCACTATAGTCCCAGTTAAGTGATTGTTGGGGGTTGAAGAATAGCTTTCTCTGCTATTCATTCATTAGATTTTTACCTTGTTAAGTTTCTTCGCATTTTAGAGTATGGAGACAGCTGAAATTGATTTATTCCTAGGGCATAATTCCTATTTTGGAGAGGTTTGAGAGCTCCTAAGGATAAGACAAAGTGTCAAGATTGCTCTCTTATTAGTTATGTAACTTACCAAGGCTCTCTTAATTGTCAAATCTAAGGACCTTTAAAAAATCTTCACCCTTCTTGACCTCTTTGATTTCTTCTCCTTGCTACCTTCCTCTCTCTGGGTTTTGTTGCCTCTGTTCTCTTCTGGCTCTCACTCTACCTGTCTGACTGCTCCTGCTCAGTTTCCTCTGCTGGATATTCATCTAGGTCATGGCTGATCCCTAAGACTATCCTGGACTGCTTCTCTCTTTCCTCGATCCTGTTTTGCCTGATAATCTCATATATACCCCATTCTCTTCTATGATGCTGCTACTACTCTGGTGCAAATCCTCATCACTTCATGCCTGGACTATTACAATAACTTTCTGGTTATCTCCCTGACTCAGATCCCTCCCCACTCCAGCTCATCCTCCGCTCAGCTGTCAAATTGATCTTCCTAGAGCATTGGTCTGAATACATCACTCCACTTATTCAATAAATTCCAAAAGTTCTCTATTTCTTTCAGGATCAAATAATAAACTCTCTGTTTGACTTTTATTGCCCTTCAGAGTTTTGTTGTTGTTCAGTAATTTTCAGTTGTTTACAACTCTTCATAACTCCATTTGGAGTTTTCTTGGTGAAGATATTACAGTGGTTTGCCATTTCCCTTTCAAGCTAGTTTGGCAGATGAGGAAAGTGAGGCAAACAGGGATAAGTGACTTGCCCAGGGTCACCAGCTAGTAAGCGTCTGAGGCCAGATTTGAACTGAGGAAGATGTTTTCTTGGCTCCAGGCCTAACACTCTATCAATTTCCCCACCTAGCTGTCCTTCATCCTAGGCCAGCTTCTACCAAACTGTCTTCCTGGCACAGGAAATAGGCTTACCAGTGTTCCAAATGAATCTCCACCTCAGATTCCTGAGGAATAATTCCATTTTTGGCTTCAGTTTGAGGTGTCCTCCCCAGTGGGAGGTGGTGTTGAATAAAGAAAGGTACTCCGAGTACAAACATGAATCAGGGATTGAACACAGACTAGAATCCACAGAAAAAAAGAATGCTAAGCAGTAAAGAATCATAGAATATAATAATCTACTAGCTAATATTAATAGAGTGCTTAAAGGTTGGCAAAGCACCTTACAAATGTCTCATTTCATCCTCACAACAATCACATTAGGTATGTGTTGTTATTATCCCCATTTTTCAGATGAAGAAACTGAGAGAGACAGAGGTTAAATGACTTGTCGCTAGTCAATGTCAAGTGGGCTCATTTTTTCTGGTGTTCTCCCTCTCTGCAAGTGACTCCTGCTTTCAGCAGGTCTATTTCTTCTATGGCCTGTGCAACTGCTTTGGTAGCCTCTACCCTCTTGTTCCTGTGCCTGGGAAGGAGAAGATGCCAATTACCTCTGAAGATCTCAGAAGTCTGGTACAAAAGAGAAAAAGATACAAATGGGAGGTGACCTCATCCTAGACACAGGTTTGTTAAGCAGGGAAGACTCCTTTACCCCCTCCCTCTGGAGCTTAGTGGAAATAAGCTCAAAGTAATTAGAAGAGGCCTGGGGAGCAGGGATTAGTCCCTTAGTCTATCTATGGGGTTCTAACTCAGCAACCACCGAAAGTCTTTTGAAGTGTAAATCCATTAGTCATTATGGCCAGCAGGACCAGTAAGGGGATATCCTACTGTACTCTGAAGTGGAGGGAGGGGGAGAGGGCAGGAGGGAGGGCTCCTCCAGTATATAGACTCATCCCAAGCTTCCATGTACTTGACTACAATGCCACCTGAATATTTTCCAAGGGAGGTGTACCCAAGAGGGTCCCTAAATAAAGAAACTATTCACTTGTGGGAATATCTGTGAAATGTAGTGGGGAGACAATGTGGAGAGTGTTAGTGTGAGGATCAAAGGAGATAATCTCTTGTAATGGGAGTATATTATAGGTTTCCAGGTCAGCAGGAGGAATTGAATAATGAGTTTTTGATTTAGACTATGAAGCAGTCCCTGAGGCAGAATACTGATTGGGGGTCTCCAGTGCAACAAAAAATCTACTGTCACTTTCTCAGCTAAAAGTAGAACAGCTGATAAGTTTGCGATTTGCGTTACTAATAATTTTGTGTTTCAGAAGGTAGAGGAAGCAGTAAGGAGAACTGATGGGTAGGATATGACTCATAAGAGGTAGGTTTTGACTTGATGTAGGAAAAAATATTCCTAGTGAGCAGAACTGTCCAAAAAGAAAAAAAAAAGGTTAAATGGACTGCTTTGGGAGAGAGCAGGTAATAGAAGTCTTTTTTAGCAGAAACTGGAAAAGCACTTGTCAAGGAGTTTGTACCTTAGGTACAGGTTTTACTAGATGACCTCTGAGGTCCTTTCCAATTCAGGTTTTATATAAAATTTCTTTGTGCCTTTCTGGACTTGGTTTTGGCCAAGGAAGAAGTCTTGGGTAAAGTTGGAATGAGGCAGACTTTTACAGACAGTGATTATATCAAGTCTGAGTTTGTGAGAATGATGGACATAGTCTGATATGTACTTTAGACTTTAGGAGACTAGATTTCAAAGCATTCAGATAAAGGGCAAGTAGGATCTTTTGGCCTAAGACACTAAAAAGGAAGCCAGAGATGGGAAGTTATCAAAGGCAAAATCCTAGAAATAGTCCTAACTACTTCCAATGAGAAAATAGGAAGCAAAGGCACCAACCTGATGGGAGCTTATGAAAGGATTCAGATTTTAAAAGGGCATTTATTTTCTAATTAATTAATTTATTTTCATTTTCACCATTCACTTCCATTAAGATTTTGAGTTCTAAATTTTCTCCCTGTCCCTTCCCTCCCTCCTCCCCAAGACAGAATGCAATTAAAAGGGTATTTCTAAGAGCTGGAAGTAAAGGTGGGTTTGAAAATGAATACCTGATACTGTAAAAATAAAATAAGGAATACTGAAACCCAGTATTTATCAAATGCTTTTTATGTGTTAGGCACTGTGCTAAGTGATAGGGGTCTAAATACGAAGGATGCTGATTTGAGGGAGCTCACGTTCTACTGTGATATACAATATGTTTACAGATAACAAAGTACAGAGTATATAAAAATGATGGGAACACTAAACTAGGGGAATGGGGAAGGGCCTTTGGAAGGGGATGGCCCTGGCCCTTAAATTGAGTCTTGAAGAGAATTAGGGGTTCCAAGAGGGGGAGGGACAGAGGAAAGCATTCCAGGAATAGGGGATAGCTTGTTCCCTCCATTAGATAGTAAGCTCCCTGAGGGCAGTGGTTTTTTAATCTCTTTTTGTATCTCCAGCATATAGCACAGTGCCCGGTACATAGCAGACACTTAATAAATGTTTACCTATTGATTGTACAAAGTCATGGAAGTGGAAGATGGTCCTAGTGCATAGGGAACAAGAAATAAGTTATTTTGGATGATGTTAAGTGTGAAAGACAGACACAGAATGGAGTCATTGAAGCTTTACTGGGAGAAAAGAATATCAAAGAAAGCACTGGGGCCCTTACTTAGGGTGTGTGGTTAGGTATTAATGGTGATAGAGACATAGCAGTGCTGTTCACCTCCTATTTTGCTTCTATTTTCTCTTCCAAAGAGAATGATTCTTAGACTGAGAAAGGTAGAGCAGAATTGTTTTTTAGTTGCTTCTGACCCTTCATGACCGCATTTGGGTCTTTCTTAGCAAAGATACTAGAATGGTTTGCTATTTTCTGCTCCAGCTCATTTTCCAGATGAAGAAACTGAGGCAAACAGAGTAAAGGGTCACATACCTAGTAAGTGTCTGAGGCCAGATTTGAATTCAGAGAGATGAGTCTCTCTGACTCCAGGAAATAGCAAGTGAGAACCTAGCTGCTTTCACTGTGCTCAGGTCACCGTAGCAATGTAAGCTACAGACCAGTGTACTGAAAGGACTTGTCGATATGATGTCTGAAGCACTGTCAGTGATTTCAGAGTAACTGTGAAAAGGTAAGCCAGCGCCTTCCTCTGTACTGTACATCTGTTCATTCAGCCTGAGATTGCATTATTAGCTCTTCTGGTTACCACCATGTACTGCTGATTCATAGTAAATTTTCAGTCCATTAAACCATTCCATGCTTGGCTCAAAGACAGTTGGTGCTAGGGGAAGAGATGGGCATCCTTGGGGTGATATGAGCTTGTATGATAGAGCTGGAACAGATGCCACTCACTTAGTCCAATCTCTTTATAGGTTAGTGGTTGAGGACTGGAGGGGTAAAGTGACTTGCCTCGGGTTACATGGCTGGTTAGTGACAAAACAGAGATGAGATCATTGTTTTAGAACTGGAAGGAAAAAGAATATTATTAATTATCTAGTCCTGGAGTTTTTCACATTTGGTATGTCACAGAGTTCTTCAGCAGTCTGGTGAAGCCTGTAGACTTTCAGAATAATATTTGTTGTTGTTCAGTCATTTTATTCATGTCTGACTCTTTGTGACCCCATTTGGGATTTCCTTGGCAAAGATACTAGAGTGGTTTGACATTTTCTTTTCCAGCTCATTTGACAGAACAGGAAACTGAGGTAATCAGGGTAAAATGACTTGCCCAGGGTCACACAGCTAGTAAGTATTTCAGGCTGGATTTGAACTCAGGTCTTCCTGACTCCAGGTCCAGTGCTCTATCCACTGAACCACCTAGCTGCCCTCAATAATATTTACAAATCCATAAAAGACATAAGATTACAAAGGAAACCAAACATAATGATTCATTAAGATATTATCAAGAAAAAAATTCACAAACCCCCAGGTTAAGTATTTCTCAAGTCTACCCCATTTATTTTACATATGAGAAAACTGAGGCCCAGGAAGTTTTAATTATTTTTCTTACCTTGCACAAGTAGTGAGTTGCAGAATTGAGATTTGAACCCAAGTCCTTTAGACTTCAGAGCCAAGGATCTTTTTATTGAATCAGGGCTAGAGCTCAGGTTATTGGAACCTCTAGTTCTGGTCCCATGATGGTCATCACCAGATGGACAGGTAGTTTAATGTCTCCTTGGTGATGTTTTGACTGTCACCTCTGCATGGCTTGCCAGGACTGGGGCCATGTCTTTCTCAGCTTTCTCTGGAGCCCTGAAAATCTATTTATTATTAGCAGGAGCAATATTAAGCACCACTGAGCTAACTTTGAAGCTTGTCTTCGTGCTCCTCCAGAGGACTTTAAATAGACAGGGATGTGTTAATGATACAGTGCATTATCTGTCTGTTACCATTTTGGCAGGCATCGCAGAAGCGTGACTTTTTTAAGAAGGAGGTAATCAGGGTTGAGCACGGCTTTTCTTGTGCAGGCAGGTTGCTCAGGAAAGCTGTGATCTCAGGAGTACTGGGGGCAGCCTCTGCCTCATTGCATTAGGATAGCTAACTCGGATTATCTGTGTGGGAAGCAAGGATGAGTGGTGCTGACCTTAGAGAATCCAAGACCTCCTTGGTTCCCTGACCAAGCTGAGGTCTTTGTGGTGCTGAGGCTAGAAATGATGAGCTTATCATGGGAGGGGAATTTTGTGGAGGTGAAGTCAGGGAGAGTGGCAGAAGTATAGTAGAGAAACCTAGAACTTCCAATGATCAATATATAAAGATTGAGGACAGCAGCTGGGGTTTTGTAGGGTTGTTACAGAACTTTTTGTCTTTGGAGAAGAGGAGAGAGAGCTGGGGTGGGGGGGAGGGGAAGTGGGGGAAGGGAGGACTTTGACAGTGTCCAGAAGTATAATTTGTGGCAATATGATGTTCTGGGCGATGGTTTTCCCAGTGTTGTTCTTTCTATGTTTCCTCCTGTGTTATGCAACCCTGGCAAGCCTGACCTGCCAGCCAATACTACCAAGCCACTCCATGTCTGGGGCACACAGGATACTGAAGAATTTCAGTGACAAATTTGCGTCATGAGGTCAGTGACAGTCACCAGCTGTTTCCTTAGCAATGCTTTCTGAGCCTTTCCATGTTCTTTCTGGAATGCCAGTATTAAAGGTCTCAGGATCCTTAGATTTATCAGAGCTCCCAATCCTAGGGGTTTTGAATGATTGCAAACATTGCTTCCTATTTGGGCAGTCTACTTGTGTACCTATCAGCTCATTGGCATATAGCATAGATAGGGTGTGTGACTACAGTGATGAGATTGAACCAACCACCAAACACAAATGAGTCATGTCACTTTTAGCTACCCCATGCATCGACGTATCTCTCTGTCCTGAGGTCATGGGTACTTTATGAATATCGGCCTCTGCAATTCTTATACCTGAACCAGGCAGTTTGGAGCAGTGAATAGGACATTGGATTGGAGTCAGAAAGACCAGGTTTCCAATTGTGCCTCTAATATTTACCATTTTTGTGTGACTGAGCAAACCAGAAGTCTCAGCCTCAGTTTCCTCATCTGTAAAATAAGAAAGCACGTCTTATTTGCTTTTAACATCCCTTCCAGTTCTAAGTGTACATTCTTATGAACACTGCTAATAGTCATCAATGTCATGGTGATACACCCAAGTGATGTAGGAAGATAAAATTATCAGAACCGAAAGAGATTTTAAAGACCATCTCTGGATGATTCATTGCCATCTTTGAAGCCCAAATGAATTTGGGGGGAGTGAGGGCACAATACCAAAATGCACAGTAACCATTGGAACAGACACTATAAATGTGTCCCAAATAACTCTGACCCTTTGCTGTGGGTTCTGGGACTCTAGACCAAGGCTGGCAAAAAGCAAAAATCCAAGTTGTAGTGTCCAAGTTTAAGCTTTGGGAGATATGTACCCTTGGATGGCACTTGCTTGCCTTAGCCTTCTGCTACAGGATTCATTACTTTGTCTTCTCTCAATTTAACTAAACTCTGAAGCTTTCATAGCAAGTGTTGCATGAAACTTGTTGGAAACAGTATTAGCAGCTGCTTCCATATCTAGCTGGCCAGGAGCCAAGGAAAGACATTATATTTTGTATTTTTCTCCCCACCCTGCTTGTTAACTAATTGATACTTCTAAGAATGTGATCAGAGAGTTCTAAGTCTTGTTACTTTCCAGAAGAATTATGGCAATCTGGGGTGTCCAATGAACTTGGCCGTTCATCTTGGCTCTTCTGCCAGCTGATTGGCTGACTCTCTTGAATTTTGATGGATAGCCCACTTATAAGGGGGTATATGCCGTATCTATCTAATTTACCAAACATTCAGTACTCTCACAACCATTCATGTGTTACCCCAAACATAACTGTGGAGGGAAGGGAATGCTGGGCTGGCTCTCAATGTCACCTCTGCTTGGATACCTCTCTTTAAAGGGTTTGACTATCCCTCTTCCCTGTGGTCTGTAGTGATAACTTGTAATTTCAAAGAAATCTTGGGCCTGTCTCTTTCCTAGAGTTACCTAAGACGGGAAGGGGTATGGTAGACCACACCAACACATTGAGCAGGAGAAAAGGCTACATCTAATTGAAGTTTGGGGATTATGGTCTGGGTTAGACAATCATCTTCTGACATATCAAAGTTTGATCTCTGATACTTAATCTTTGGTGTGACAATTGGTTTTCCTGCCTGTTTCAGTCCCTTGGATTTTTGTGCTCTAAACAAATTTACCTCTAAACAAATTGGACCTAACCTTTTGATTTATATTTTGTTCCCTTCTGATTTGGACACTACCCTCTCTTCTCCAGGAGTGGATTGCTTCAAATCATAGAACTAGAAGGGACCATCTATCCTAAACCTCTTGTTTAACAGATGAAGAGCTTGAGATGTAGAGATTTTAAGTGACTTTCTCAAGGTCACACAGGAATTAAATAAAAGAGTCAGGATTATATCTAGCTCTTCTGGTTCCCAATCTAGTGGTAAATAGAGAGCTGGACTTGGAGTTAAAAAGATGTGATTTTTGTCTTGTCTCTGATATTTACTAGTTGTATAACTATGGGGGCAAATTACTTAGGTTTTCTGAGACTCAGTTTTCTCATCTGTAATATGGTCACAACTGTACTGGCTTCCTTATGAGGTGGTTGTATTGTTCCAGTGAAATGAAATATGCAAAAAAGCTTTGCAAACTTGAGAGCACTTCATTAATGTCAGTTAAGATTATTTCCACTAGACCCTTCTCCTTCACCCATCACATTTGCCTCGACAGCCCTTCTGGAGGAACACAGCAACATTGTCTTACTGTATAAATCAGTGACTGATAGGATAATGGTACTGGTACTCACTGTGTTGCAAGCTGCCCAGCCAGAGACTCCAGAGACTGTGGACCTGCAATGACAGTTGGCCCAGACCTCTGAGGAATTGTCTGCCTTCAGCAGATGCACATTTGCTTTTCTCAGGGGAGGAATTTCTGGTTTCTGCAGCTGTTGCAGTGTCTCTGACAGCAGCACCTAGATTGCAGAAGGGAGGCATCTCTGGGCCAGGTGGGTGGAGGACCTCCTCAAAGGATTGTTGGTACAGTGGAGATTGTTTCTGGACTGCCACCTTCAGGGATGCCCCACACTTTGGGGGCTAGGTGGCCTTCATGGACCACTCCCTGGCGCTCTACTGGGCAGTGGGAGAGGTAACCTAGGGCACTTCTGATACCCCTGCTCAATTTTGAGTGGAGATTATCAGCCAGTGGATTTTTAGGTTCTAGGAGGGGCAAGGGACCAATACACCAGATCTTTCTGGACCTGAAGTCACAGCCTGGAATGTAAATTCCCTGGACTCATGGATTGATTCTTGGAGGGGCTGGCCACACCATCTGTGAAATATTAACCTAAGTGATCATGGCTGCTAAACAGCCCTCTCTTGTCCTATAAAATATGTGTGCTGAATCCCAACTTTGGTCCCAGCTAAAGCCATGGTAGACTCTTCCACACCCTCACAGCCTGGCCACCATGAGGAGGGAGAAGTCTGGATTGTTTAGGAGGCAATGTGTCAGGATACAGATTCCATAAAAGGTAAAGAGTAACTCTAAGGAAGCAATGGTGCTCAGAAACACAACTGGGACTTTGGCTCCAGGTACTGAATTTAGAGGGTGGTGACAACAATTATAATCCCTTTAATGCCAGTTACCAAAAAAATCAGTTTTAAAATAAGAAGCAGCTGAGCGGTTCAGTGCATAGATGTTGGACTTGGAGTTGGGAAGATCTGAGTTTGAATCCAGCCTCAGACACCATCTATGTGAGCTGAGAAAAGTCATTTACCCTTTGTGCCTCAGTTTCCTCATTTGTAAAATGGGTTGTGAGTAGCAAATGAGATAACATATAAATTGCTTAATAACATATATAATATATATAATAACATATATAAATACCTTAAAGCACTGTGTGTGTAGGTATGTGTGTGTATGTGTGTGTTTATGATAGGTATTAACTATTAATATTAAAAAAAGAAATTATCAGATGGCTGGCTGGGAAGAATTCCTCCTTGACCCTGCCCTATTCCATACTTTAATCGGCTTCTTCACAGGATGAATATGGTGGCCTCCTTATCAATATCCTTTATTTGGGATCCCTGAATCAATAAATCAACAAGGTTTTATTAAACACTTCCTATGTGCCAAGCACTAGGGAAACACGTATCAAGAACAAAACAATCCTTACTGGCCAGAAGCTTACATTCTGACAGCAGAGATACATACATACAAATATGTATGTAGAATAAATATAAAATAAATCAATACAAATATCTATAAAGTAGTAAAAATATGAGGTAGTTTGGGAAGGGGGCACCAGCAGCTGAATGCTTCTTGCAGAAGTTCAAGCTTTTTAAAGGAAGGGATCTTCTATCCCTGTTCCCTAAACAGAGGTATTTTGTTTCAGGTGAGCTTTGTGATACTTGCTTGAATTGTAAACATTTATTTTATACCTCTGGTGATACCTTCCCATTCTTCCACTCATCCTGAGACTGACAATACCCATTTTCTTCCCCTTAACCTACCTATTTCTGACGCTTGGGACTGAATGGCTGGACTGGTGATAATTGTCTGGCTGATATGGCATCACAGGAACTAGGGGATGATCACTCTTCTACTCTGAGTACTGACTGATTCATTGTTTAGATTATGCATACTATATCTCTAGCCATGACTCCTAGTTAGAAGCCAAGCAGGAGATCCCTCTCAAGTAATAGGACTATAGGGATATGTCAAACTTCCTGCAGATCCCATTTCAGACACTTTCTAGCTGTGTGATCCTGGGCCACTTAACCTCTCAGTGCTGAGGTGGATGGACTTAGTGGTCTCTGAGGCCACTTCAACATCTAATTTACAAATTTGTTTTCTGACAAACCAGTCAACCTCCACTTGGGAAAGTCACCCCTCTGCTTCTCTGTTTACTCATTTCTAAGATGAAGGAAAGGGCAGCTAGGTGGCACAGTGGATCGAATGCTAGAGTTAGGAAGACATCTCCCTGAGTTCAAATCAAGTCTCAGATACTTACTAGCTGTGTGACTCTGGGCAAATCACTTCACGCTTTTTGCCTCAGTTTCCTCATCTGTAAAATGAGTTGGAGAAGAAAATGACAAACCACTCTAGTATCTTTGCCAAGAAAACCCCAAATGTGGTCATGAAGGGTCAGACATGACTGAAATGATTGAGCGACAACAAAAAGCCGCAGGTATGACTAGATGGCCTCTGACATTTCCTATAATACTCCCTCTTTATCCTGGCTAATGGTGATATTAGAGTTCAACATGTACCAGCCTTTAGCTCCAGAGTTAGCTTGTACAAGCAAGTACTTTGTATTCCTTTACCAAAACAATTTCCTTCCAGCTGCTGGATCTCTCATTGTTGATCATTCTTTGCCAAACCCCAACCTTGGATTCCTTCCACCATTGGCCTCTTCTGTCCTGGCTCAGCTGCTGAATGGTACTAGAGGTGGTCATATAAGCAGATGCGTCTTGTTCAGCGCAGGATGAGAAGGGGTGTAGTAGACTCAATGTAGCTGGCACTTGTTCTGTGGAAGGTGGAAAAGTACTATTGCTGCCTCTCTGGACTTTGTTTTCTCGGCTCCCAAACATTTTACCCCTGGTGCCAGCTTGAATTTCCTTGAAAAAAGCATTGCAAAAAAATTCTCTCTGCTTATACCCATAGAAACTTCGCCATCTCTCTTGCCATAGGTTCCCCACCTTCTTCACCTTGTGCCCCCCAACCACGTTTCACAAGGGTTTCAGTTTGGGCTGAAGCCATGCCCTCTTCTTCTTACTGGATTTATTGTTGTAGAAAGAGCTGGAGGGCATGAAAAATAACCAGATCAGGAAGCTGACCCATGGAGAGCTGAATGGGAGATTTTTAGTTAGAGATCCAAGTGTGTCTCAATAACCAACATGAAAAAGTCTGTGATATCAGAAATTCTTTTTGATATAATAACAGTTAACACTGTTAATAGTTATATTGATATAGTAATGGTAGATACAATATATTGCTATTTAATATATGTAATATATAATATAATAATATATTGCTATAATAATAGTTAACAGTTAAAGATCTGCAAAGTACTTTGAAATATAATCTCATTTTATCTTTACAAGAACCCTGGGAGGTAAAGGCTATTATTATTCCCATTTTATAGAGGGGCTAACTGAGGTAACTGGTATCTGAGTCTGGATTTGAGCTTAAGCTTTCCTCACTCCAGGTCAAGCACTCTATCCACTGAGCCACCTAGTAGAGATGGAAGAAATAGAGGGGTGAAGTGGGGAGAGAACTTTAGTCATGTTCTCTTTTCCTGGAGCATTTTTTTCCTTCTGCCTGGTCAAATCCTACCCATGTTCAAGGCCTAGGTCATTTTACTTCTTCCAGGAAGCCCTCCAGGAGTACCTGAGCCCTTATGAATTAGCTGTCATTTAACACTGTTTTCTACTTTTTGCATGCTTTATACACATTTTATCATCTTTATCTTCACATCAGCCATTGTGAGTAGGTTCTTTTATCCCCTTTTAATAGATGAGGAAACTGAGTCTCAGAGAATTTAAGCAAAATATAGCTAGTATGTGGAGTCTGAATTGACTAGATTCTTAGTCTTTACTGATACCACAGCACTAGAATTTATTTCAAGCACAAACTATGTGTGTGTTTGTGAGCGTGTGTGTGCATGTGTGAATATATGTGTGTGTTCGTGTATGTGCATGTGTGCCATGTCACCTCACCTCCCAAGCTGGAAATGACCCCTCCAGTTCAACCCTAATGGGGGGTATAGAATAGTGTGTCTTCGCCATTGGTTAGTTTGGCAGAGCAGTGGGGTGATGCCCAGGAGAAAACCTTTTAGCATCCCAGTAAGGGAGAAGGTTATCCACAGAACTATTCAGTGCAGGCTAGGTCTGCTGCTACCCAGAATGCACTAGCTTAATCAAAAGCTGGAAACTGCCTTCTGCCCTCTCTACCCCCACCAAGGTTCTGTCTTGTCCTAATTACTTTGATGGGATTCTACAGGCCTGGGTGTCTCTTTCCCTGCCTCAGCTGTGGCATGATTTCATTTTGTGTTTTGCCTTGGCTAAGCCCCTGACCTGCTGTAATTATTTTCCCAAAGCGGCTGCAATCCCCATTGCATGCAGGGTAATTATCTGCAGTGAGGACAGAATGATTTGTCAGCTTCTGACGGAGCCCTTGCCTGTCAGCTGGGTATGGGCTCAGGCTGGCATCTCTTTTTAATCAGTCATTCAGGGTCTTTTTTTTTGAAGAGTGTGGAGGCCCCCATCCCAGAAAAATCTGTTATGGTTATGAGTGTTGTCTCTCATGGAGCAGTCCTTTATTCATTATTCCTCCCTACGATCCTAAGATAATGGATGGTTTTCCTATTTCAAAGACAATGGGTCCATGATGGGAAGTCCTTTGTTCCAAAAAGATTTCACTGGTAGATTCAGTGTTCCTAAAATCACTTCCAAAGCCCTGACTCCACAGTACTTTTCTCCAGCCCCAGGAGTCTGGCTAGCTGAAGGTGCATGAATTTTCCTTCTCCCCTTCAGCCCCATCTCACTAGGGCTGGGCAAACTTTACCACCATAAAGCTTCCTTTTTCTCTCTCTCCATTGTGTTTCCTCCTTCAGGCTTAGGTCAGACACCATTTTTTCTATGGCCCACCCATCTCTTTTAATTTTCCAGCTTTATTGCAACGCACTCCCCTTCACATGTGTGCTGTGATTTAAGCTGGACTGTTAGGCAGTGATGCAGTGGGGGAAGATGTTGGATTTTGGTTTTAAGGTCATTAAAGGGGCTGCTATGTAAGTTGTACTTTATTGGATCTCTCTTTTGTCCCTGTTAATTCTCTACTTTATTTGTGCACAGTGAGGGACATTCTTCTTCTGCATATGCCTCAGCACCTGACACAATGTCTTTGCACATAGTGGGTGCTTAATAAGGTCAAAGGATTTTAGAGTTGGAAGAAGCTTTTTAGAATGATCTGGTCTAACTCTCTTATTTTATTGATAAGGAAACTGAGACTCAGGTAAGTGATTTTTCCCAACCTCATAACCAGTGACAGAGTAGACATTCCATCCCAGATCTTCTGATCTGGTTTAAGAAGGATATTGATAAACTAGAGACTGTCCAGAAGTGGGTAACCAGTATAGCAAAGAGTTTTGAATCTGTGCCATGTGAGGATAGCTTAAAGTAACTAAATATGTTTAGGGAAGAAAAATCTGGAGTCTGGGTGGGGGAGTGATAGTTCTTATTGAATATTTGAAAAGCTGACCTGTGAAGGAAGGATTGATTAGAGTTACCCTGTTTGTCCCTAGGGGGCTCAACCAGGAGCAATGAGTAGAAGTTACCAAGAACCCAGTTTAGGTTGGGAAAACTGCCCTAATAATTCTAGTTGTCCAAAAATGGAATGGTCTGCCTTAAGAGGTAGTGGGTTTCCCTTCCTGAGAGGTCTTTGAATAGAAACTGGATGGCCGCTTGTTGGGCACATCCCAGTGGCAATTCCCATGGTCTATGTGTTGAGCTGGATGGATGCTGAGGTCCCTGCCCATTCTTAAATTCTGTGATTGTCTGACTGCTTTTATCAGTATCCTGAGTATTTACCTCCTATTAGATTGTGTGCACACTGAGGGCAGGTACTGCATTGTTCTTCATCTTCATATTCCCAGGGCTCAGTGCAATGTAAAAATAAGGTAGACTCCAGATAAATAGCTGTTGAATAATTGAATCCTCCCCCAATATGCAGGCTCAACAGATGAAAATTCACTTTGTAATTGTGATAGTGGGATTTCTGAATTTTTCGGGTGCCAGATATCGGTTGAGTGACTTAAGCAATATGATGCCTCAAAGAATTTAGGAGTCCTCTTTGGAAATGTCCCTTGGGTCTTTACCTTATTCCAGCTCTAAGTGGAGAAGTGAGATGACGGTGTCTATGGCAACTAGGGGCAGGAAGAGCCTCACATTGCCCTGTAAGTACATACCTTTGGTTCTTTTAGCAAAATAAACAAGTAACTTTGTGCCTGTGCATTGACTTCTGTTGTCACTGGGATCGTGTGATGGGTGCTACAAAGATTAATTGCCAACTGTGAAGGTGAGTAGAGCTCAGGTCCAGAGCTCTTAGGAATCTTGCTTTCTACATCTCCCAAGCACAGAGCCCCCTGGGGTGTGCCACCTGGGCCTTTTCTCTTTAATGGCTGTCCCATTCATCAACCCTCCTTCCCCATCCCTAGGGCTGCCTAGACAGCCTTCTGCTTTTTGCTATTCTATATCTTATCTCTTCAGTCAAACTGTTTCTGTCTTTCTAGGGGATAATTAACTAATCTGATAAACTCTTTGTATTAATGAGAAAAGGCTGTGGAAACTCTTCAGGGACCTCATTCCAGTTCCTAGGTTATCCATATACTTTATGTAGCAAGAAAGTGGTGGATTCAACATGTGTAGTGAGGTTCCAAATATGGCAGAGCCTGACATTTTTTGTGGCTTGAAGCTTCTTTCTCCTCACCCTTTTCTAAGGGAGACTTTCCTTGCAGGAGGGTGTCAACCACACAGAACTGGCCTCTAACTTGTGGATGGTTGAAGTCGAACAGAGCAGGCTAGAGACAGGAGAGTCGGGAATCAAACAGAAGTTTAATTTCAAATTGAGGGAAATGGCTTGTGAGTAAGGACACATGTGCGGGAGCCCTGCCTCTAGTGGGGGGGAGGGGGTCCCAAGGCAATATGGGGAGATCTGAATACTTAGACCAATGACTGTGCAGGGGGCTGTAGACCTGATAATGAGGAGTAACAGCAACAGTGAGACAAGTTTGATTCATAACAGGGCTTCACGACAAGAACATGCACACTTGTGTGAGCTCAGGGAACACCTGATGCTGGTCAAAGCAATACAATAATTATGTGATTTTGCTAGAGGGTGAGATCACCCAGAGGGTGAGCACAAAGGATTGTTAAGCTTAGAACACAGCTTGCTTGCTGGGCCTTAGCTCTGGAAAACAGGGTTTCTATCTTGACATTTCCCCCTTTTGGTCAAAGGGAGGGGGGTATAAAAGAACCCCTACTCTTCTGGCCAGTAAAGAAGAGGAAGGTATAATAAGCCAAGATGCCATGAGAAGCCATTTGGGCCAGGATGAGATGTTGCTCAGAGGATTAGTTCCTTGAGAGATCCTATTGTGGAAATGTGTCCCAGGTATCATTGCTAAGCATTGTTTGCTTGCAAGCAGAAAAGAAGCAGGGGTCAAGAATTTAGAGGGAGAAAATGCCAACACACATTTGAATCAAGGCCTTGGTGGCTGGGCACATAACAAAAGGGAAGAGGAGAAAAAACTAGGAGGGTATACTCTGCCCTCGTCCAGAATTTTGGGACAGCTGTCTCATCTGGGTGTAGGCTACTTCTAGGTCTGTACTAGGCAAATATTGAGGTCCCTGAAGGATTCTGTCATTTACTCAGGAGCAAGAGATTTCTTCAGATGATGCAGGAGTTCACACCCACAAATTTGGCAGCTTTGGGAGTGGTCAGAAGGACTTGGTAGGGGTCCTTAGAGAAAACTCCTTTCATCAGTCTTTGAATCTGAATTTCTGGTCATTGTAACATAGGTCTTCAGTTAAGAGTCTCTAAAAAACACATAGAGATGTTCCAGTTTCCCAGTCACACAGGGCTAGGTTCAAGCAATGCAATAGAGTTTTTTTCACATTTCCCATAATTGAATAATTACATTAAGTCAGGTATAGATTAAACTACTTAGAGAGCTCGCAGCGCACTAGTTTTAAGAAAAGAGATTTACATGTCACCAAGGCAATCAAGAAAACTTAAACATAACTAACACAATTTTTTATTCTATGTATTCTAGTGACTCCTTCTCAATATCCATGTAACCAGCACATTTTGAGTCCCAGGTGTCTCATGTAATCATCTGGTCCCTAGACATCTTTTCTTGGACAATAGGCTTTATTCTCAGGACAGCTCTAAAAGGAGCTGGGCTTCTCTGGTTCCAGATTTAGGTGTTCCTAGATAATGATGTTAGTAATATCATTTAAAGCTGGTTCTCTAATTTTGAAACTTCGTGGAATTTCAGTTCATATACTATTTGTTATTTCTATCCTTACCTAAATCTTATATGAGAATCTTTTTAAAATGTATGAGGGTCCAACTGTAAAATGAACTCTTCTGCCTTTTAAAATTATCAGACAGATATTTGGCTTTCTGTAAGTCAGTGAAGAATCTAAGGGTTGGCTCCAATTGGAATCCCTTGGAGGATCCAGCTCTGATAAATTCTGCCTTTCCTCTGCTCTTGCTATTTTTTGTTGAATAGGACCAAATAGCCATTACTAACGCTTTGTGGTGGTTAGTAATAATAGCTTGGACTTGTATGTATGCCATTAGGGTTTGTAAAATATTTTATATATGTTCTTTCATTTGGTCCTCACAACAGTCCTGGGTCACAGGTACTATAATTATCTGTATTTTAAAAATGAGGAAACTGAGGCAGACAGAGGTTGTTTTGCTTAGGATCACACAGATCGGAGATGTTTGAGTCTAGATTTGAATTCAGGTCTTAGCAGTGGATAAAATGCCAGGAAGACTCATCTTCCTGAGTCCAAATATGGCCTCAGACACTTACTAGCTGTATGACCCTAGGCAAGTCACTGAACCCTGTTTGCCTTGGTTTCTTCATCTGTAAAATGAACTGGAGAAGGAAATGACAGACCTCTCTAATATCTTGGCCAAGAAAACCCCAGATGAAGTTACAAAGAGTCAATACAACTGAAAAATGACTGAACAACAGCTTCGTGATTCCAGGTCTAGTTCTCTACCTATTTGGGGTGCCTCTTAACCGGTTGATGAATTGCTTTGGGGAGGCATTGTGCTATTGTGGAGGATGTTGGACTTAGACTCAGGAACACATGGATTCAAATATCATTCACTACCCTCACAAATTGTGTGAATCTATACAAGAAATAACTCTGAGACCCAAGTTCCTGACTTGACTAACTGAAGACTAATTGGTCCCTTCAGCATTTGAGTTCCTGGAAAGCAAGTATTGTTTTTGCATTTCTTTATGTCTCTAGCACTAGGATAGAATATAATTATAGTTCAGTTGATGTGCTCTGTGATCCTTGTGGTTATCACTGCTTTCCTGTAGTAATAAACTTCCTTTTTCTTTCACATATTTATGAATTTCATTCAAATAGTTATTGTTTCTGTAATTTGTATTTTGACCTATTCGTTTTTTAGGATTTCATTGTTGTCTATTTTTGGATATGAGTTTTTTGTTTGTACTCCCTGAACCAATGATTATTTTTATCATATTATGATCTGTAATGGATGGTTTTCTATTTTTGCCCTTTTGCATTTTTCAAATGCCTTTGCCTTAATAATGATAAATTTTTATAAAAGTTCCATTTGGAACTAAGAAATACATGTATTTTTTAGCCGTCACTTTTGGAAGATTCTATAAGTATTTTAGTTTTAGTTTCTTTAGCAATATGTTCAATTCTTTATTTTCTCTTTTATTTATCTTTCTGTTCTATTTGTCCCAAACTGAGAGAACATTGACATCTCCTGCTATTAGTGTCACTGCCTCTGTCTTCTCCTAATTCAGTTGTTTTCCTTTATGAATTTAGATGCCAAAGACTAAGGCATTTGGAGCATATAAGTTTGTTATTGATATTGGTTTGTTGTCTCAGTTTCCTTTCAACACAACGTAATTTCCTTGTTTATTTTTATTTACATTATGAAATTTTATTTTCTCTTTGTTTGATAGTATAATTGCAACTCCTGTTTCTTGGATTTATTTGCTGCATGTTTGTTCCATCCTCTCATTTTTATTTTGTGTATCTGTTTGCTTTTTAGGTATATTTCTTGTAAGCAATGTACTGTGGGGCATTGTTTCTTACCCAATCTATGACTGTCTTTCATTTTTATTGGACAATCTAATCCATTCACATTTCAAGTTATGAGAGTTAGATTTCTACCTTCCATTTGATGATCAAGCAGGTTGTTCTGGACCATTTTCATCCCCAAATAATTGTAAAATATCCCTGAGAAGAAGAAGCAACATTAGCAGTAGATGACAGCTTCTGGGGACAGAAGCAGTTGCTATACCACCCCCTTCCACCAAGACAAACTACAGGGTTGGGACTTGAGAGTCACAGAGTAGTGCAAGAGGATGGAACTTTAAAAGATGATAGTAGTGGAAGCAGTTTAGAAGGTTAGAGACAGAAGAGCTGTGAGAGCATACTGAGGTTTCTGAAAGAGGTGGAACTGAGAAGTAGTAAGACAAGCTGGTTCTTGGAACTCAAGAGCTGTAAGAACTCAAGCTACAGAAGCGTTCTAGCTATGGTACATGAGGCTTTCAGGTAATTGTTCTTTTGCCCACTGGTATTGGAATCTATGGGAGACCCTACTCATTGATGTAAGGGGTGGGGTAGGAATGCCAGGAATGATTCTATTATTTGATTTTTTTCTGTTCTTCACTAATTCAATACCTTGCAATTTAATTTACAGTTCACACCCTGTTTGTTAGTAGAAATTGCATTAGATGAAAATTCAAGCTGAATGTTGTCCTCCACATTGAGCAATAATGTAATTTCAGAGTAAAGTGAAATATCCATTACATGTATGAACCAGTACAGATCAAATTGGTGCAATTTTTTATGGCATCAACAGGGAAGAAATAAAGTTATGCACATCTTAAAAAATAAATATGATGCCAAGCTTTAAAAAGTTATATTTTTACATTTTTAAAAATGAGCTTTTTCTCTCCTGCAAAGGTCTCTTTGCAGGACCCTTGGAGGTTTCTATGCTGCTGGGGGATTAGGATGGGGGTAAAGGGGTGGGCACCAAGAATACAGCAAACGAGGGAAGGAAACACTGTCAGAATTGAAGCTGCTGTCTCCACTGTGGAAAGTAAATCCGGCAAGAGCAGGAACTGATGGAAAGGGAAAAATCCAAGGGCAGTGCTGTAAGTGACCTTCCAATTTTCTGACTATTGTGGACAGGATGAGACCAGCATCCTTGTTACGAGGCAAGATATGACTGGATGGACAAGGAGCTAGAAGGGGCAATAAAACTCAGGAAGGTCCCTTCCCTTAAGTTTTTCGGCTGTAATTGACAAGAAACATATCCAAAATTGCAATTGTTGCTAAGGGTAGAATAAGGTAAGGAGCTGGAGTCAGGTGTGGGAGAGGCAGTAATATCCTTGGAATATATTGTTGGTATCATTTAAATTTCTTACCCTGGAGCAAAAACTTATTACCACACCCTGTTTCAGTTACACTAATGCTTGACTTATGATGATAGGAAAATCTGATGTTATAGTGAAAAATTCAGTATGTTTAATTCATTATTAGTAACCAGGATTTCCAGGATTCTGTTATACCATCTTCCAACTTAGGAGAGCTATGGAAACTGAATGGATCCAAATTCTTTTATCCCATCTGATAGTGCATATATTCATATAGACCAAGCAGAAGCCTGATACAGTGAATCCTTCCTCCTGAACATCTTTATTAAATAAAAACAGCAAGATAAATTGCTAGCAGTAATTCCTGGGTCATACTGGGCCTCCAGGAGGAAAGAACTGACATTGTCTGGATTTAAAAGTTTGACTTTTGCCAAACTTAGATTTCAATCTTGGCTTTCGCTTTAACAGTCCAAGGTTCTGAAAAGTCTCTGTTTCTGATTGTTGTGTAGTAAGAACCAAAACAAGGGTAGGTCATATTCTTAGAGTTTCTTAGTTGAAATATGGTAATGGAGTCTAGTACAGCAATCCACTTCTATCTTCATCTTGGTACAGGCTCATATGCTCATATTGGCTTCTCAGTCATATCCCAGGAACCCATCAACCAACATTTGAGATGCCAAAGTGCCGATGTGATTGTCTGGTTGCTATAACACTCTATCAACAAACACATTCTCTGTGGTTCATCTGTGGAAAATGCTTATTTATTAGGCTAATAAAACGGCTTTTTGCAAAAATGTCTTTAATAAAGTTATGAGTGACAATATATAAAAGAACTAGGGAGTCAATGATTAAAACATACAAATAAAAGAAAAGGGCTCTGGAAAAGAGGCAGCAGGGTATACTGGAAAGCACAATAGACCTGACCTTAAATAAAAGACTTAGGTTTGAATCTCTGCCATTTACTAAGCAGTTGACCTTAGGCCTATCACTCTGACTCTGTTTCCAAATCTGTAAAATGTATATAATAATTTTCATTTTTTTACCCGCTTCGCAGATTTTAAATACTTTTCTGAGAACAAGTTTCAAAAAGGGAAAGTTAGAGAGAGCACAAGGACTCTGAGCAAGAGATGTGCTTTGCAAACTGGAAAATACACTATGAGCATTATTAGTTATGGTAAGCCCAACCTTGTGGATAGGTAGGCTAGAAAATCTAATTCTATACATCCATGTCTGCCGGTAGAATTCTTCTCAGACTTTTCCACATGTATTTGCACCATCTTTTTATGTTGCCTTTCAAGTTTGTACATTTTGCTCAAAGAGTTTTTGCTCATTTCTGTTTTGTTTTTCTGTTGTCATTTTTTGAGGGGGCGAGGTGGTAGGGACTAAGGAGAAGAAGAATGTTGAGTTGTATTTTTCTTGCTAAAAAGTATGAGGATGAAAAGTAATGTTTTGTTTTCTCTACAATCATGGGGATCACTTTTTCCATTTTCTCACCTATAGTTGAGAAAAATGTCTCTTTCTCTGAGTTTTCTCATTGTGCGAATCTTGACAGGGGCACATTTGGGGTTGCCTTTCCCGAAGTGTGGATGAGACAGCAATTAGTTGTTCTCACTTCCTCAAAGTTTCTCAGTAGTGAAGTGCTTTCTTCTTATTGGAGCCCTGAGTCCTCAATTCCTACAATAAATACGCACATACCCTCTCACCTACTTTAAACTTGTCAAACCAACACTTATACCAAAATATTAGCTTGTCTCTAAGATCCATGGGGCTAAAATTATTTCCCGGGAAAGGAGTTAGAAGCCCTGAATAAAGGCACAAAATCAAGTTACATTGTGTGCACACAAGGCTGACCACATGCTTAAGTGGAGTAGGCAGTTGCCTATGTGATAAGGCCCTAGAAAGGTCCCCTGTTCCCCAAATGCCTTCCCTAACCCCAAGGTGATTTTTTAAATGTTATGGTTAGAGTTTTATTTCATTAACTTAAGACTTCTATATCTGTTAAAATATGCATATACCCCTAGGAGCGGGTGTACTTTGGTATTTTTGTTTGTAAACTTGTTTTACTTCCTCCCCACTCTAGATTGTAAGCTTCTTGAGGGCAGGACTTACATGTTGTTTCATCTTTGTATCCCTAGTACACAATACAATATCTTACAAATATTCAATTGAATTCAACAAATATTAAGTATCCAGTAAGTACAATATTTATTCTAGGTGCTGAGGATATACAGATAAAAAAAAGTAATGCTATCCCAACCCTCAAGGAGGATATAGTCTAGTGGGAGGTGAGGAAGAAAGCATACCTATAAATGATGATATACGTTAAAACACAACACACATTCATTTAACACTTACCACGAACAAGACACTTAGATCATCAGTATGTCCCAAAAAGAAGGGATTAATTTCAGGTGGAACAGCGTAGGGAAAGTGGGGACAAGATCAGAGGAGGCTCCATGGAAGAGGTAGCACCTTTGCTTAAATGAAGGGAAGGATTTCAACAGGTTGTAGCTATAGAAGTCTTTTCTAGTCATGGTGGGGTGGGGAGAGAGCACATATGTACAGAAGCAAGAGATGGTGAAATGATACCAAAGTATGGCACATGGCACTCAACTTGTTTGACTGGCATAGCAGTTCTCCAGATTTTTGGTCTTAAGATCCCTTTATGCTTGAACATTAAGGAAGGTCCCAAATAACTCTTCTTTACGGGGGTTATATTTATTGATACTTATCATATTTGAAGTTAAAACTGATAATTTAAAAATATTTATTAATTCATATAAAATAATAATTAACCATTATACATTAATATAAATATCATATTTATGAAAATAAATATATTTTCTAAAATAAAAAATAGTTTTTATATATTCTTTTACATATCTTTGCATATTTCTTTAATATCTAGCTTAATAGAAGACATTTGGATTTTCATATCTGTTTCTGCCTTTAATCTATTGCTGTATACTGTTTGATTGAAATATATGAAGAAAATTCAGTCTCAAACATATAGTTAGAAAAGAGAGTATTTTAATATGCAAATAACATCTTATTATGAAAATAGTTTTGACTTGGAGGATTCGCTGAAAGGGTTCTGGGGAACCCCAAAGGTCCTCAGACTATGCTTATTGAACTGATGTTCTAAACTCTAGGCCATAAGGTTTGGGAAGGACAAAAATAATATGAAAAGGAAATTGGAATCAGACAATAGGAGGCTTTTAATGGTCAGACATTTGTATTTTTTTGATGGTCAATGGGAAGTTTTCTGAGCAGGGCAATTATAGGATTGGACTGTGAATTAGCAAAATATTTTCATCTCAGTATGATGTGAATTGGAGACCTGAAGATATTGGAGGAAGGAAGATCAGTTAGGAGGATGTCATCATGACTTAGGGAAGAAGTAATAAACATTTGGATTAGATTGGTGGCCTGGGAGTGGCGAGGAGGAGGCAGATGCCACAGAAGTATATTTTAGGGGTAGAATTAATAAGACTTAGCAACAGGTTAAGCTTTTGTTGGTTATTGACACCATAGTACAAAATGAATTCCAAATCCTTTTCTAAGAACAAGTTCTGATAAGAGGGGAGACAGCATGGAAGGTACTGTTTACCCTTGGACCCAGCTTTACTAAGAGGGCCGAAAGAGAACTAAATGGGAGAAAAGAATAAAGGAACAGCAAATCTAGGGTTGAAGACACATTTCCCCTACTTCCCTTTGTTCTCGACCTCTTTCTTTCACACTCCCCATTTACTAGCCCTTGCTGAAACTTGGTCGCCACCTGGAGACACTACTTCCCTAGGCTTCTTCTTTTCTATCTCTGACTGTGCCTTCATCCACAAGCTCTGATATAGTTATCCTGGAAGACTCAGGATGCTACTTTCTCTCCACCACCACTTCGAGAATCTCATTTCAAGGCCACCACCGCTCAGAATCCTCTCTTCCTTTGGAGTTCACAGTATCAAAATGTTCTACCCAATTGAGATTATGGTGGTTATTTTATACGGACTTCCAGTTTATTCTACCTCCTTTCTCAAGGAGTTTAACACCTGCCTCGCCATCTTCCTTTTCTCCCCCACTCTTGTTTTTAAAGTAGGGAACTTCAAACTCCCTAACCTCTCAATTCTTCAGCTTCCCTAAGTAATTATCACATAATTCTGTTGAAGGAGAAAATTATGATTCATTTGATTGAACTTCAAATGGACTCAACTACAACAAGGTACTCTATTTAGACTTCCCTGATTTATTCTTCTATCTCACTCCCCATAACACTTTTTCCAAACCTTTTCTTTTTTCTTCAAGCATCTAGAACCATTCCCTCTTCTCAATTTTTATGAGAAAATCAAGGTCATTCCATGTAAGGAACGACCCTTTTCTTCACCTCAAGCTTCCTTTATGTCATACCCTACTCTCTCCTTTTCTTATCTCTGTCAATGAAGTACCCCCATTTTTAAAAACCAGGATCAGCTCCTTTAGATGTGCCCTTGACCCTATCCCTTCCCAGATTTCAATCCCAATTATCTCCCTCTGTAATCTTTAACTAGTACCTGTCTATTACTTCTCTGATGTCTCCAAAATTTGATCATCTGATCACAGTCTTTTATCATTCCTTATTTCCTCTGCCTTACAGCCATCAACGCTGTTCTTCATCCTCAACATGACCTCTAATCTTTGTAATTTTCAGTTCTTTCCCATCCATCAACCCTGTATTTCCCTTCCTTTTCTCCACCTCTTGGTAAATCAGGTCTATACTATCACTTGTTCTATCCTTGATCATACCTACAAATTCCAACCTCAGACTACTGCTACCATCTGCTGCTTTACTCCTACCCATGTGTTACTGAATGGAACTGGAGAAAATCATGAAACCCTGAGTGCTGTGTACACTAAGATTTTATGTTACCAGTCTCAACTGGCCCCTCCTTGCTTCAAGGCAATCCTTTTACACCTCTCTAATTGATTCCTTATCTACCTCCCAACAGCAGTTATTCCAATTTTTTTTTCATCCTTACTCCACTCTTCTATGGCACCCCATGGTCCCAACCTCTCAGCTGAGGACCTTGCCTCATCACACACAATCAAAAAAATTCAGACAATTTGCTAAGACCTCCCTCTTTGATGATCTCATCTCATATCACTCAGATGTCTTCTCCTCCATCTCCTCCTTAACCCTTGTCTCACACAAAAGGGGGCCCTTTTTCTTGCTAAGGTAAACTCTTCTACATGCATCCTTAATTCCATTTCTATCCCATCTTCTTTAGCAGATTGTCATCTCTGTCACCCTCCTGCTCACTAATCTTCAATTTCTCCCTTTCTATTGACTGCTTTCTTGCTGCTTACAAACATGCTCATGTTTTCTCCCACCTCTTAAAAATCCCTCAATGAACCCTACCATTCTTGCTAGCTATTGTCATATATCTCTATTCTTCAACTTGGCTAAACTCCTTGAGCAATTGTTCCATACACTCCTCTCATTTAATTGAGATCATCTGCAACTTGGTTTCTAATTTCATTATCCAATTGAAAATGCTCTCTCTAAAGTTACCTAGGATCTTAATTACCAAAGAAAATTTTTTTCAGGCCTGATCCTTCTTGGCCTTTGACACTGATGATCACTCTCTTTTCCTGGGTTGTCTCTTCTTCCTGGGCTTTTGTGATAATTCTCTTTCTTTTGGGTCTTCTCCCTGCTTGACCACTCTTTCTCGTCTATTTTGCTGAATCTATATCCAGATCACACCCACTAACCATGGATGTCTCCTAAGCCTCTGTCCTGGATCCTTTTCTATTTTTTCTCTATACTATCTTGCTTGGTGACCTCACTAGCTTCCATGAGTTCAATTACCATCTTTAGGTATAGGATTTCTAGCTCTACATATAACCTTAGTCTTTCTCGAGATAATCTTATATCACCAACTGTCCATTGTACTTTCAAACTGAATGTTCTATAGACATCTCAAACTTAATGTGTTCAAAACAGAGATAATTATCCCCCTAAACCCTTACCTCTTCCAAACTTCTCTATTACTCTTTTTACAATTATATATATATACATATATATACATACACACATGTACATATATTTCAATAAACAAAGCTCTGCTTTTTTACCCTTATCCCAATTAAGAATAAAAGAAAAATAAAAGCTGTTAAAAACAGGTATAGTCAAGCAAAACAAATTTCTGCACAAAGCATGTCCAAAAAGTTTTCTCATTTTGCATTCTGAGTCTTTCACCTCTTTATCAGGAGTAGGGCAGCATGATTCATTCTTAGTCCTCTGGAATTGTGGTTGGTTATGTACACTGATAAGAGTTCTTAATTTTTTTTGAAGTTGTTTATCTTTGCCATATTGAAGTAATTGTATAAGTTGTTTTCCTGGTTCTGTTCACTTCATTCCACATCCTACGAGTTCATAGAAGTATTCCCAGATTTCACTGAAACCATCTCCATTATTTCTTCCAGCACAATAGTGTCCTACCATATTTATATATCATAACTTTTTCATCCATTCCCAAATTTATGGGCATCCCCTCAGATTTTTATTCTTTGCCACCTCAAAAAGACATACAAATATTTTAATATGTTTTTAGTTGCAGTTTGTTTTGCTTAGGACTAATCCTTCCATTAATCTGCTGTGCCTCTAATTCCTTCTTCCCACTTTTCCCTTGTCCTTCGTATTTCTCTTTTGAGTAAAATGAACTTCTGTATCCAATTCTCTTTCTCTGTCTCTGTCTCTCTGTCTGTCTCTCTCTCTGTCTGTCTGTCTCTCTCTCTCTCTTCCTCTCCCCTTCCTTCCTTCCTTCCTTTGATCCATTCAGATATAGATGTCTATCTATTGTACATTCAAATTATGTGAGATAATTTTCTTACCCTTCCTTCCCTACCTCCTGTATTTTTTCTTCCTCTCACTTTATATTCTTCTCTTAAGATAATCAAGATCTAACAGAACCACTCCTAGATTTCTTTAATTAGACTTTGACCACTGATGATGTTAGAATTCCAGAAGGGATACATGTATCATCTCATATTTGAATGTCAGCAGTGTATTCTTGCTTAGTCCCTTATCATCGTTCATTCATATTAACCTATTTATGTTTCTCTTAATGTTTGTGCTCGAACTTCAAAGTTTCTATTTTGCTATGGCTGTTTCAGCAGGCATGCTTGAAGGTCCTCTATTTCACTGGAGATTCGTTCACCCCCTGATACTGAGTAGTATCATATTCAGTGTTTCTGGCTATACGCCAATATCCTTTGCTTTTTGAAATATTGTATTCCAGGCTCTCCATTCCTTTATAATGGTCATTGCTAAATAGTGTGTTTCAGACTGTGGCACCTCAGTATTTGAATTCTTGCTTTCTGGCTATTTGCAATATTTTTTCTTTGACCTGGAAGCTCTAGATTTTGGGCTATAATGTAGCTTGGGAGAATCTTTCAGGAGAACCATTGTTGGTTAATCTTTCTATTTCTACTTTTCTCTCTGGTTCTAAGAGATCTGCATGGTTTTCTTTTAAGATTTATTGAAATATAATGTTGAGACTTTTTATTTTTGGTTATGGCACATGTCCCAATAATTATCCATTTTTTTTCTTCTTAGCTCTTGTTTTCTAGGTCAGTTGTTTTTGTTATGGGATACCTTACATTTTCTTCTATTTTCCCCAAGTCTTTTGGCTTTGTTTTAATATTTCTTGTTGTCTCATGAAATCATTGGCTTCTATTTGCCTCATTAGAGTTTTCAGGGAGTTTGTTGTTTGGGCAAGGTTTTATAGGTCTTGTACCAACTTGTTAATTCCCTTTCTAATTCTTTCCTCCATAGTTCTCATTTCTTTTTCATTTTTCCTCTCATTTTGAGTAGAAAAAAACATTTTTGACTTACAACAACACAAAACTAAACCCTTGCTTCATCTTTTTCCAGGAATTCTAGTTGAGTTTATGCTCAAGCTGGTTTTCTTTGAGGCTTTCCTTGTCAATATTTCGGAGTCATTCTCTTCTTCTGGGTTTGTGTTCTGAGCTCTCCTGATACCTTACCTATTCTTAATAGTGATATTATTTTTTGTTTGCTCATTATTCCCACCTACTTCCTGCCTCTAGGGCTTGATGTTTACTTCCTTATTACCATTAAGGATATCACTGCCTCCCTGTTATCTGGTCCTGAAACTTGTGTTATCTCCCATTCCTCACTCTCATTCACTGCACTTACCCAATCAGTTATCAAATCTTGTCATTCCCATCTTCAACAACGTCCCTCATTTATGTCCCCTTCTCTCTATTTACACTGTCACAACCTTGGTGCAGGCCCTCATCACCTCTTACCTGGACTATTGAAATAGCTTTTTGGTTGGTATCCCTGCCTCTCTCCCCATTCCAATTCATACTCCACTTAGCTGCCAAAGTGAGTTTCTTAAAGCACAGATCTAATCATGTCACTCACCCCTACTCAATAAACTCCAGTGGCACCAACACACCCCACCTCCTCATTGATGAGCATCAGTGATTCCCTATTACTTCTGGAATCAAATGGAAAATGCTATTTGCCATGTAAAGCTTTTCACAATCCAGGCCCTTCTTACTTTACTAGTCTTCTTTGCCTCACTTCATGTACTCTATAATCTGGGGACATTGACCACCTTGCTTTTCCTGACACCCTACATACCATCTCTCAACTCCAGGTCTTTTCACTGGTCATCCTCCAAGTCTATAATGCTCTCCTTTCTCATATCTACTTCCTGGTTTCCCTGATTTCCTACAAAATTCCAGTCACAGCCTACCTTCTGCAGGAGAACCATCTAGGTTCCCCTCTCTTTTCTCCTTCCATCGCCCTTCTAAAATCACCTTCTATTTATATTCCATATATTTTATGTGTCCACTTATTTGCATGGTGCCTCCCCATTAGAATGAGAGTTCCTTGAAGATAAGGATTGTGTTTTTACCCTTCTTTGTATGGATCAGTCAATTCTCTTTGTATATGATTTCACTTGGGATTTTCTTGACAAAGTACTGATGTGGTTTGCCATTCCCTTCTCCAGACTGCAGAAGAAGAAACTGAACCAAGCAGTATTAAGTTAGGGTCACACAGCTAGTAAGTGTCTGAGGCTGGATTTGAACTTGGCTCTTCCTGATGCCAGGCCACCTTGCTGCCTGTTTTTTCTTTGTGTATCCATTGCTTAGCATATAATAATTGATTAATAAACATTAATAATTATAAAACAATACCTAGCATTTATATAATACAATAGTGTTTGCAGTACTTTACAAATATCATCTCATTTTTTCCCTTCAAAATAGCCCTGGAAGGGGGTGGCTAGGTGGCACAGTGAATAGAGCACCAGCACTGGAGTCAGGGGTTCCTGAGTTCAAATCCAGCCTCAGACACTTAACACAAAAACTAGCCATGTGACCTTGGGCAAGTCACTTAACCCCAATTGCACTCCCACCCCCAAAAAAACAAAATAGCCCTGGGAGGTTTGATTATTATTACCCCCATTTTACAGATGAGGACACCGAGGCAGATCATGGTTAAATGACTTGTCCAAAGTATATCACTGTATAGGTTACACTCCTTCCTCCTTTCCCCCATGTAATATAAGCTTTCAAGAATAGGATTTTTTTAATCTTTCTTTCCCAAATGGCTATCATAGTAATTTACATGCAGTAGGTACTTAAAATGCTTATTGATTGATTTTTTAAAAAAATAAATGAATTATACAAATCACTTTCTTCTTAAGCTGAACATAGTTTATTTTTCCCCCTAGATGATAAGGTCATCATTATGAAAATCAATTCTAGAATCATGTATATAGTGGTTCCCTGGGGCAGTAGATAAGTATTGGAATGTTTGTCCTTTGCACTAAATGACCGTTTTGTGCTATCTGAATTGTCCCCTCTCCCCCCCCCCCCAACCAACGGAAATTTGGTGTAATGGAAAGAACATCAGATTTGAAGTCAGTAGAGCTCAGTTAACCTCTAGACTCTGCTAAATCCTCGTTGTATGATTTTGGAGAAGTGATTACCACTCTCTGGGCCTGAGATCCCCCATTAGTAAAATGATGGGGTTGGAGTCAATAACCTTTTTAATTCTTCCTAGCTTTAAATATATTGTACTATATGCTTGTCAGACCTGGCAACCCTTATGCATTCTTAGTGAGTCATATGGGACGAATTACTATAGCAGAAGGAACCTAGAAAGTCTTGCCAAGCATTATAAACTCCCTAGAGATTAGGGAGTCATCAGGGCTGTAGAGACAACAGTTACTCCTTGTCTCTTAAATCTCCTGCCTCTATCCAGAACCCATTCCCCATTCCAAGTGTTCTGGCAGAGCTTTCTTCAATATAAATGCCATTAACCTCTCTGCCCTTGGCCTCTCCCTAGGTTTCCTCCTTAGGTTCCTCCTTCAAGCCTTTGCAACCACTCAGATTGAGAAACCAGGTTCAGTGATAGCTTTTATAGACATCTGGACACCTGCCAAAGAGTGTGGTCATTTTCAGAGCTGTCTTGGGACCCTTCCTTCTTTTACAAAATAGGGCTCCTTAGGGCAGATAGGAAGGTGCCTTTAGTTTTCTGAAGGGCAAAACAAGCCCCGTTCTAAGGGACTGTGCAGCCTTCTGGAGATTACTGTTTACATTTCCCAGGTAATACTTGTTTTTCATTAACTTCTCCTTAGGAGACCAAGATAATGTGAGGCACACTTGCACCTGCCCTAAATACTCACCTAAGGGACAAACAATGGCTTTTGATTATAGAGGCCCCACCTTCTCAGTGGGCCAGGGGACCAGGTACCACCTGCAAATAATCATCCCTCTCTGTTCCAAATGGATCTAATTCTGCCCTTGGGGAGCCTGGTGGAAGGGGGGCTGCAGGCATCTGAGCAAGGGAGTCTGGGAGGGTGAGGGAGCAGCAGTAGCAGCAGTGGCAGTGGCAGCAGCTTCAGTACAGAGGGAAGCCATTAATAAAACATCAAAGGCTGGTGCCTTTACAGGAGGCAAAGCTGGATATTTTATTCATGACTGTATTTTGAAGGGGCTTGTTCATGACTCACAAATTATTCATGGGCTCCTTTCTATTTTTAAATGCAAAATTACGAGGGTGTTTAAATGGGCGGAAGTCCTCTGCTCTCCCCATGGCATGGCACCACCATGTGCTATTTTGGGGGATGCCTGCCCCATTTCAGGTACAGTGCCAGTTTTTAGAGGGTGAGTGAAAGAGGGATGGCTTTGGCGCCATGCACATCACTGACATCATTGGACTCAGTCTTCCCCTATAAGGACTGTCATCTCCCAATGAACAGGAATATGGCCTCTTCTTGCCTCCTGACACCTGGATCCACCTCCAGAGGTTTACTTTCTGAACCAATCAGTAGCCTCCTTTCCCCCTTCAGGCTCCATGAGATCCCCTTTCTTTCCTGTCCCAGCAGGCCTACTGACTCAGATCCCATCTGGAGGGCCCAGAAGAAGCAGAAACCCTTAACTCCAACCTTCCTGCCACATGCTGTCTTTCCTTCTCCCTCTCTTAGCTCTGTCCTGGTCCACCCCTCTCTCATCTCCATTCCTCCCAGGGAGAACCCAGAGTCCTTGTTCTACTCTAGTCTTTTGGACCATTGCTCTTTCCCACCCTCCAGTTCCTAAGTCCCTTGCTTGGTATTCATGGCTACTCATACAACTTGGATGAATAGGGAGTCAATGAAATTCTTCCATATAATCCTGTCCAGTGAGATGGCAGACTATCAGGCCTTACCATTGCTACTTTATCTTTTTTTTTTAAGCAATTGGGGTTAAGTAACTTGCTCAAGGTTACACAGCCAGTTATTTCTGGGTGTGGTGCTGAGTGTCTGAGCCCGGGATTCAATCTCCAGGTCATCCCAACACTGGAGCCGGTGCTCTTACTCGCTGTGCTACCTGGCCACTCTGCTACTTTATCTTAAAGAACACTAGACCTCACCATCTTCCCTGCTATCTACCCTTCTACCACCTACCCTTCAGTTCCCCAGGAAAGTACTGCCAATGCACTCTGAGGTCCCCTTGGCCTTGCCATGCACCCTGAGACATCATCCCTTAGGACTGCTGGGCCCTTCCATCAGCTCAACCATCCTAAATGTGTTCTTTCATGAACTCCTTGAGAGCAGAGACTGTCTTGTTTTCTGCTTGCATCCTGAGGATGTTTTCTCCTTGCATCACTGCTAGCACAGTGAGTGGCACATAGTAATGAATGCTAAAGTTACTCTTTCATTTACTCATTCAAGTTCTCAACTTTCCTGATTTTCTGCAGATGGTTCAGCAGGACCCTGGGGAATTTTAAGACCGAAGATTATTTTTTCATTTGAGGGGGTCATAAGCAATATTGCTGGGCTTACTTTCACCACCAGCAAAGGAACCTGACTTCGGTGAAAGGTGGAAGGACTTTTCAGACTGACAATATTACTAAAGCAGTAACTTGTGACCTGGGTTTACTCTTGGTCCTGTCCCTGGAATCTGGAAGGTAGGGTTAGAAAGGAGAAGGCAGGCACCTTAGACAACTGGATTCTGAGTGGGAGGAGAAGCCTCCTCCTATATATTTGTTCTCTTTCCTCAGGAGAGGGTTATTATTGTTTTTAGACAGATAAAGGAAAACAGGCAAATCAATCAATCAACTGCCAAGAGCTGCCCTGAGGGCCGTTTTATAGGGACTGGCATTTATTCCTTTGTGTGATTGTAACTTCAGTGAACCAGCCAGTCCTACAAAGGATTTGGTTCAGAAAAACTGTGGCTTGTTTATTGCCAGCATAGCTCTGATATTCATGGGAAATTTTTCCCCAAGGGATTATATTTAAGCTGGTTGATGTCCCTGAGGCCATACCTCTCCTATAATGTGGGTTGGCTTCTGGGTATTATCTTAGGGGAAAAGTCTGCAATATACATTGTACCTATTGTTTTCTCAATACTGCACAATGTAAACTCCTTGAAGACTGTTTGCCTAGTACAGCGCTTGGCTGGTAGTAGATGCAAATGGATTATTATTTACTAATTATAAGTTCCCAGAATGGGAAAGACCATGTCAAAGAGTCGAAAAACATTTATAAGTGCCTACTATGTGTCAAGGACTGTGCTAAGTGCTGGGGATACAAATATGAAAAAGATAGTCCCTGTCCTCAAGGCGCTTACAATCTGATGGGAGAAGATTACACTAAAAAAAAAGCTGAAAAGGGGGAGGGGAAGGTGTCCAGCAAGGGAACATGATGGAATGCAATCCAAAGGAATGCATCCAGGTAGCATATGAAGTGATAGGTGCCCTAGATGACCGCTTTTAATGGAAGCTTTGGGAGGAGCTCTTCACTTGGTCCTCCACTCAGAAAGGAAGATGGTACTGGGGGTACTGTTGAGGTGCAAGTGCCCAAACTGAGGAAATCTTGCAGGATGGTGAGGTTTCTAGGAGCATGATGGAGAAGTCAATGACGTTTCATTCATCACTGTGCTCCTCAGAGTACCCATCACATAGGAAGCAGAATATTATGGTGGAAAGAGAATTGACTCTGGTAGAGGAAATGAGTTCAAATCTCCCCTGATGCTTCTCCTGACACCTTAGAGAAATCATTTAAACACGTTGGTTTCAATTTCCTCAAATGTAAAAAGAATAGAAAGATACTTTGGTCTCTACAATCCCATTCAGGTTCTGATCATTGATTCTCAATAAATGTTTATTGATTAAAATTAAATTGATTTGCTTAAGTCAGGTGCAAGGACACTTTTCATGGCTCTGAAAGCTAGCCTTCATTTATGACCTTTCTGAAAGTGAGGCCTACCCTGAGATGAGGGGTAGAAACTCAGGCATGGAGTGTCTTCTTGGAGTCTATGAAGTGCCCTAGTGAAGTCTCCTGCAGCTGGATCGAGCCAGAGTCCCCATGACTTGAATTATGTGTATGTTTGAGGGGGTACAGGAATAATATTCAGGCCTGCAAAGTCTGGGGTTCCTCTGATTCCTGTACTGATACATCATAGAGTGATGGGTGGCACATTTTAGGAAGCACATTGACAAGCTACAAAGGGTTCAGGACTAGGCCACTGAGGGGTGAAAAAGGTCTTACATCCATGCCAACAGAGAATCATTGGAAAGAGCTGTGGATATTTAGCCTGGAATAGAGAAGATATGGGATTATGATAGCAGTTTCCAAGTATTTGAAGGACGAGTATGCAGAAGAATTCAATTCATTCTGTTTAAACCAGAGGGCAGAGTTTTGAGTAGAAGTTGTTGTTCAGTTAGGTCTGATTCTTGGTGACCCCATTTGGGATTTTCTTAGCAAAGATACTAGAGTGGTTTGCCATTTCCTTTTCAGAAACTGAGGCAAACAGGGTTAAGTGACTTGCCCAGGATCACACAGCTAGTAAGTGTTTGAAGTCAGATTTGAACTCAGGGATCTTCCTGACTCTATGCTCCATCCATTGAGCCACTAAGCCACCAAGGAGTTACAAAGCAGCAAATTTAGGTTTGATGTCAGGAAAAAACAATAGTAATCCCTTCTTAACTATCAAAGTGGTGTAAAAGTGGGAGTGACTTTTTCAGGAGGTAGTGAGTTCCCTCATGGGAAGTCTTCAAGCAAAGCCTGAATGATTACTCTATGTTGTGGAGAGGGCTTTAGTTCTGGTAGAGGTTAGACTAGATAGTCACACAAACTCCTTCCAGCTCTGAAATGTTATTATTTTATGATCTCGTGTTATTCCCTTCCATGCCTGTTCTGGGCAGCTGGGTGGCACAGTGGATAGAGTGCCAAGCCTGGAGTCAGGAAGAATCAACTTCCTGAGTTCAAATCTAGCCTCAGATATTTCCTAGCTGTGTCACCCTGGGTAAATCACTTAACCCTGTGTGCCTTAGTTTCCTCATCTATAAAATGAGCGGGAAAAGGAAATGGTAAACCACTCCTTTCTTCTTTCTTTCTCTCCCTCTTCCTTTCCTTCCCTTCCCCTTTTCCTCTCCTTTATTCTTTTGTTCATCCCTTTATTCCCTCCCTCCTTCCTCTTCACAACCCCTAAAGCCAGTTTGGGGTCACTAGGTTGTCATCCTGGTCTTGCTGGATTGCTCTGCTGTATCTTTGCCTGCCTACCCATGCTTGCCCAGCTGCAGTTTTGTGAACCCAGGCAACAACAGAGTTAACAAAGGCTAATAAGAATTTCCTTGCTCACAGTATCTGATGTCCACCCACCTAAATTCACAGGCAGGCAATGTTTCATTCATCACCAGAGGAAGAACCAGAAAGTGCTGCTCCCCAGATCCTCTCTCTGTTTCTATTGCTGATGTTTCCCTTGTTCTTGGTGACTTGGGCTCTGCACCCATTACACAGATGTGCTCCGGCCCCCTTCCCCCCCACCTAGTAAACATTTTAATAATGCTGGAATGCTATGAGATTACCAGTCAACCTGCTGACACTGAGTGGCCTCTTGCTTTGGGGATTATGGAGAAATGAGGAAGGCTGAGCTGGGAACAGGAGAGAGGAAAGAAAATCGGGAAGCAGGTGGGCATGGTCACCAAAGGCTGTCTTTTCTCTGATAGATTGTACCAGTCAAATTAGAAGCACTGGATTGCAAATTTTTCTAGAACAGAGATCTTGTCTTAACATCTTTGTATTCTACACAGAGCTTTGAAAATGGTGGGCATGTAAAAATGGTTGCTGAATTGAATTGAACATTGAACTTTTAGTCATCCTGGAGCTGCCCCAGATTGAGCTGGATTGCTGTCTAGGCTTGGGAGAAGGGAAGGAGTTTTCTCAGTCTAGTATTAACCTGTCAGATGTCTGTCATGCATGATTAGCAGTTAAGATTGTTTCTCTCTTGAGATTTCTACCCTACCATCCATCCCAGATACCTACCATACTTGTCCTTGAACAACTTTCATGCCAGGAAGGCATGAAACACATATGTAGTGCCCTGAAAGTCACAGAATCCCAGAGTTGGAAAGTACCACCAGAGACTGTCTAGCTGGACCCACACTTGACCAATCCACACTTGAAGACCTCTAGGGAGGTGGAGTCCACTACCTTCAGAAGCAGCTCATTCTTTGCTGTAATTGTTAAGGACATTCTGTAATAGGGCTTTGGACCATCAAAGATGGAGGCATCCACATGGGAGATGCCAAGGACCTGCTTCTAGGAGAAGACATCTTGTTGACCTGCCACAGAGATAGGAGCAGCCTCTTTCCATTGGTAGTATAGCCAGAGATGGCTGCCTCTTTAAACAACCAGACTGGGGCAGTCTCTCTTTCTTTCTTTCCCGTGGTGTCCAGGGGTGATAGTCTCATTTACCCAAAGCATGAGTACCAGGCAGTAATCTGGGGTGAGGGGAAGAAGTCTCTTCCATATATTTAGGGTTTTGGTCTGTTTTATTTTGTCCTTTTCAGTTGTAGGTGAAGGGACTGCAGTCTGCAGCCCAGAATTCCAGGCTGCAGTCTGCAAGTAGTCCATCAGGGAAGCCCTGAGAGGCCAGGGTGCTAGAAAATAAGCCTAGGGGAGCTTTGGACTTGGGGTTGGTAGGATTAAAGCTATTCAGGACCTGAGATAAACTATGATCCTAATCCCCTCCATCTCAGAGAGGGAGGCATTGTAGAGAGGTTGACTTCCCTAAATGGTGCTATACCTTTAAAATAAATATTTCTTTGTAAAAACTAATCAGACTGTTAGGTGACTCAATGGAATTGTGATTCTTTGATCCCTAAAATGAGGGGAGCACAATCACTGGGAACATTAGCCAGTTGCAGAGATGAGAACCCCACCCACACCCCCCTTAAGAATACTGGAGAACCCAAGAGGAGGGGTAACATATAATATAAATGGCCTTTAGGTAGTGATAGTCAGAGAATAATTGTCAGACTTATACTAAGTCTAATCCACTCAGTTTCCTCTTTCAAATTTCTGCCCATTCTACTTCCCTCTGCTGCCAAGAACAAATGTCATCTATGGAATTCCAGCTCTCACAACTCTACTAACTCTTATGATTTCTCCTTGATACCCAACTTCACACCCTTGGCAGAATTTTATTCCCTACCTGACAGCTCAGTCTCCTCATTAGTGCCTCCCTCTCCAGGACCACTGTTTAAGGAAGAGTCTTAGCCATGCTTCCCTTCACCCATTCAACTCTCAGGACTTCTTCTAAACCATTTTGTGCCTGTCAGTTCTCTCACCCCTTCCAGATTCCCTTTATGTAGTTTCCCCCCTTTAAAATGTAAACTCCCTGAAGGTAGAGAGTATGGTCTGTTTTTATTTGTATCCCCAGTACTCGGCACATAATTGGCTTAATAAATGTTCTGTCCATCTCTCTCTCTCTCTCTCTCTCTCTCTCTCTCTCTTTCCCCCCCCCCCCCCCCCCCCCGTCTCTTTCTTTCCTTAAAATATCTGTAGACAGTAATTATGTCAATAAACACTTGTTGCTTGATTGATAATGAATATTTCAGGCACATTCAGTCCTGTCATGGCGTGAACTTTCATAATAGCTAGGTTCTGTCTGAGAACAGCAAGGTGCTACTGGCTACTGATTTAAGTGGGGGTGTTTATGTAGTGGATCAGGTTTTCCTAGGTTTCAAAGAGGGACTTAACATGTAGAATTCTACTCCCTATCTGTGAAAATCTTTTTAAATTTAAATTTATTATTATTAATTTTTTTTTTTTTGCTTTTTGGAGGGGAGAAGGTAGGGCTATTGGGGTTAATTGACTTGCCCAAGGTCATACAGCTAGTTTTGTGTTAAGTGTCTGAAGTCTGATTTGAACTCAGATCCTCCTGACTCCAGGGCCAGTGCTCTATTCACTGTACCACCTAGCCACCCTCTCCATTTGTGAAAATCTAAGAATTCACATTTATGAAAACTGTAAGGTTTATAAAGCATTTCTTCATGACATCTCCTATTTCTGTGCCTTCTCATAGGTGATCCACTATGCCACAAATTCCTTTAAGAGAATATTACAGATCCCTCCAATTGATAATGCCCCCACCCCATATTATTTTGTAGTTTGCTCATTTGGGTAGATCTATTTCCACCCACTGGATTCTAAACTTCTTGGTGGCAAGGACTATTTAGTTTTGTCTTTGTACTCTAAGAGCTTAGCTTAGTTCTTGACACATAGTAGACATTTAATGAATGCTTTGGCTTACCAGCTCTATGAAGTAGATAGTGCAAATATTATTGTTCTCACTTTATAAATGAGCTCATAATGGATTTGTATGAGGTCATGAAGCTTGTATGACTCAGAGTCAGGGTTCAAACTCAGGTCTCTTCTGGTTCCAAATCCAATATTCTTTCCATTCAGCAGACTGACTTAGTCATAAAAGTGGAAAATGACCATAGACTAAGAGAATCCTCATATTATCCCTCAAGATGTCAATTCTGTGCACACAGACCCCACATTCAAAGCTGGGAGAATTGTACACTGGAGCCAGGAGGAGAAGGAGGCAGTTGGTGATCAGATGACTGGTCACCACTTGAAGCTGGGTAGTCACATTTCAGCAGAAGACATGTGGCACAGACCTTTGAGATAAACAAGCAGACTCTTTTTTTTAAGCAATCGGGATTAAGTAACTTGTTCAAGGTTACAGGGCCAGTTATTTCTGGGTGTGATGCTAAGTATCTGAGCCCTGATTTGATCCCCAGGTCATCCCGACACTGGAGCCAGTGCTCTTACTTGCTGAGCCACCTGGCCACCTCTAAGCAATTGGGGTTAAGTAACTTGCTCAAGATTACACGGCCAGGTGTTTCTGGGTGGGTGCTAAGTGTCTGAGCCCGGATTCAATCCCTAGGTCATCCCGACACTGGAGCCGGTGCTCTTACTTGCTGTGCTACCTGGCCACCCCTGACAAGCAGACTTTTTACTGCAATGAACCCTGGTCCACTTGTTGCTCCCCAGACAGGGGAAGGAGCTGGGAAGAAAAGGAAGGAAGCATTTATTAGGTGCCTATGGGCCAGGTGTGGTATTAAGTGCTGAGAATTCAAATACAAGAAGGAAGAAAGACTGTCTTTATTCTCACAGAGCTTTAGTTCCAGTGGGGAAAAACAACACACACATGCACACACACACACATGTACACACACACACCCTTAAAGAAGTGGGAAAGTACAGCAAAGTCAGGTATGGGATCAGGAGGGTAATGGAGGATAAAGACTGGGCACAAGATCATTCTGAGCCCCAGCTCAGAGAGTGGGGTCACCCAGTGATACTTCTTCTACCCTCCTGAGTTTCTGCTTACCATCTGACTGTTTCTGGGTGCAAGCAAGATGCGTACTGGCTGCCGGGGGCCCCAAGGTGATTCTCTAACGCAGGCCTTCTAGCTGAGTTAACTGAAGGAGAGGGAATGGAGCAGAAGGAGACATTGGATAGAATCCCTTGGTAAGCCAAGGCCTGCCCACTCTTCTTACCCTGATGGGCTGGGAGCTGCACAGCTGTTATTGAAGTGGGTGGCAGCTGCACATGTCTGAAATTGTGGCAATATTAGTGTATCACTAACCAAATATTCAACAGAGTTGGATCCAGGATCTAGCCACAACATCTAGCCACAGGATCTAACCCACAGGTAGCCCGGTTAGAGACGACTTGACTTCTTAGCCACTAGGGGGCACTGTCAAGAGAAAAGAAGTTCTCTGAAAGGAGAACTGGTTCCCTAGGCCCATTGAAGTCTTTTTCCAGAATGGAAAACTTGGTAGAGATAACTACAGTCAGCCCAGCTGATTGCCCAGTTTGGGGATTACCCAGGTCTTTATGTTTTCTTCTGCTACTTAACCTCTTCACTGAATATTAGCATCTGGAGAAGGCGGAAAGAAAGAGGAAACGAGAGCAGAAACTCGGCCCTGTCACCTTGGCAACCCTGATGTCACTGTTCAAATGAAGATGTCAGAGTACTAATATGCTGCCATCAGAATCTATTTGTTCTTCTCATACTATCAGTGATTCATCAAAGAAAACCCCTAATTATCCTAAACTTATCAAACTAAAAATTCTTCATAAGGAAGCTTGTTACATATTGAGATGTATTACTCTAGTGATGGTGAAGGTGTATGGACTGAGTGTTGGACTTTGGAGTCTGGAAGACTGGAAATGAAATCTGGCCTTAGACATTTACTAGAGGAGCAGCCAGGTGGTGCCTTGGTGCACAGAGTGCTGAGCCTGGAGTCAAGAAGGCTTGTGAGTTGAAATATGGCCTCAGACACTTGTTAGCTGTGTGACCTTGGACAACTCATTTAACCTGTATCTACCTCAGTTGCCTCAACTGGAAAATGGATATAATAGTAGTATCCACATCACAGAGTTGTTGGAAGGATCATAGGAGATAATATTTGTAAAGTCCTCGGCACAATGCCTGGCATATAGTAGGCACTTAATAAATGCTTGTTTCCTTATTCCCCCCCCCCAACTGCATGACTGGGCAAGTCACTTAAACTCTGTTTGCCTCAGTTTCCTCATCTGTGAAACATGCATAATAATAGCACCTATCTCCCAGGGATTTTGTGGTGATAAAATGAGATATTTGTAAAGTTCTTTACAAAGTTTAATGTAATTTAAATTTAAATATAAATGCTATTATTATTATTATTTCTACTCACCTTTGGAATTCTTCATTCTGTCTTGGGTGTATTTTCTCTTTTTTACCTTCCCTCTGTCTCATTTTCTTTGTCTTTACTCATTTGGTACATTAAAAAATATACTACTGCTACTACCGCAGCTATTACTGCTGCTGCTACTGTTACTACTGCAGCTACTGCTGCTGCTGCTACTGTTAACTACTGCTTTTGCTACTGTTACTACTGCTGCTGTTGCTGCTGCTACTGTTACTACTGCTGCTGCTGCTACTGTTACTACTGCAGCTGCTGCTGCTGCTGCTACTGTTACTACTGCAGCTGCTACTGCTGTTACTACTGCAGCTACTGCTGCTGCTGCTACTGTTACTACTGCAGCTACTGCTGCTGCTACTGTTACTACTGCTGCTGCTGCTACTGTTACTACTGCTGCTGCTACTGTTACTACTGCAGCTGCTGCTGTTACTACTGCAGCGACTGCTGCTGCTACTGTTACTACTGCTGCTGCTGCTGCTACTGTTACTACTGCAGCTGCTGCTGCTGCTGCTGCTACTGTTACTACTGCAGCTACTGCTACTGTTACTACTGCAGCTACTGCTGCTGCTGCTGCTACTGTTACTACTACGGCTGCTGCTGCTACTGTTATTACTGCAGCTGCTGCTACTATTACTACTGCAGCTGCTGCTGCTGCTACTGTTACTACTATTGCTACCATGGCTACTACTACTACCATCACTACTAATACTACTGCTATTATTGCTACTAATGCTACTAGTACTACAACCACGACCACCACCACTACTACTACAACTACTACTATCACTATTTTTGCTACTGCTGCTACTTCTACTACTATCACTACCATTACTACGACTTGCACTACAACAACAACTACTACTAACTGCTACTATTGCTACTGTTACTACTGCTGCTATTACTATGGCTACTGTTACTACTACTACTACTGCTGCTACTGTTACTACTAGCTAGCTGGCTGGTTAGGTCTATCCACTGAGAAAATTATTGTTTATTCTTATCACAGAAAAGATGAAGAGATACAGACCAGACTAGTGTGTGGAACTGAAGTAGGAGTAGATCCCTATCAGCTGCATATTGATTCAGTAAACTTCAAATTAATATTATCTATGTTATGTTGTATTTTTATTTATTTTGTTAAACATTTATCAATTACATTGTAATCGGATTCAGGTTTCAGTTAGGAACTTTGCAGCCTCTTGCAGCCCTCAAACTGTGTGTTGGACACCTCTAGACTAAATGATAACACAATTAAATGGATTCAGACCTGGTAGGAGAGGTGTTGGACTCAAGAAGCTTATGTTTCAATATCAATGGGGCAGGAAGTCTTTAGTGGAATATCCATGATCTTGACTCTGCTATTAAACATTTTTATCAATGACTGAGTTAAAGGCATCCATCAAATTTTCAGATGACACGAAACTAGAAAGTGTAGCTAATATATTAGGGAGTAGGGTCAGAATCCCCAAAGATCTCGACAGGCTACATCAGTGGACTAGAACAAAAATGAAATTCAGTAGGGATAAGTGGGAAGTCATGCTTAGGTATAAAAGATTTGCAGCATCACGCAAACAATATGAGGAGTCATAGGTAGACAGAAGTTGTTCTGAAAAAGGTTTGGAGAGTTTCATGGACTCAATATGAGTCAGCAGCACCAGTGGCCAACCAAAAATGGCTAATGGGATCTTGAGTTACATTAAGAGGCATAACTTCCAGGAATGGGTAGTCTGGAGTTCTACTATAACTCTCTCCTCAATTAGACCTCATCTGGATTACCATGTTCAATTCTAGGCACCTTAACAAGCTGGAGAGTGTTCAGAAGAGGGAAAACGGGATGGTAAAGGGTCTTGATTCCATGTCATTGAAAGAGCCGAGGGCATTTAACTTGGAGAAAAGTGGTGGGAACATGTTAGTCTCCCTTAAGTATTTGAAAAGAGATTAAATTATATCTAGTCCCAGAGAGCAGGATCAGTAGCATTAGGGAGAAGTTATAAAGAGGCCAGGGTGGGGTAGAAGTCAAAATTAAACTTATTTGAGCTGTTCCAAAATGGAATGCGCTCTCCTGAGGGCTGGTGAATCCCCCCTCCTTGGAGGAGGTCCTTCCAAATCCATAATTCTATGATTCTGTGCTCTCAGTCATGTTCCTCTGTTCTCCTGGTAGTTTTCTTGAATTTCCCTTGGAGTCCTTAAGTTAGGATACCTCTGAGGCTGCCCATAAAGGCTGCCCTGAGAAGCAAAAAGCCTGCATTATTCATATTTTTACAGACATTTGTTTGAGAACCCTTTTCTCAGGGGAAAATGAAATTCCTTTAGAACACGGGAGAGATGGAGAAACCACAGTTCAGCACCACTGTTATAAATCTGGGTCTTTGCCTATATATCCATATGTTGTAATGAATAACTGATGCTTTCCCCAAATTCATAGCCTTACCTGCCACTTCAAATTGGCTTTTCTTTAACCTTTTATCCGTTACTTTTGCACATGATACTTTGGTTCTTCTAATTGGTAACATCTCTTCATCCATTGAGGCGAACACAACCTCAGTGGGTCAGAAAATGACAGGATGTTAATATCTGAAATGTAGCAACTCTCTGACCCCCTTCAACCTTGTTTGCTATATGTACAAAAGTGTTACTAGTAATTCTGGTAATAGGAGCAAACACAATATATTTGAAGCCAAGCATCTGAAATGTATGTGTAGGTTTTGGGGTTTTGGGATGGTGATGGGGCATAAGGAAATATCATGGATCTAAGCACAGAGTCTTATGGGGGAGGAGACCCAAGGATACTAGCCCTTGGTGGACACAGAACCCTGAGACTCCTTCCTAGGGCAACAGGCCAATTAAGCACCTACTGGGCAGCTAGGTGGTGCAGTGGATAGAAACCTGAGTTCAAATGCAGCCTCAGACATTTACTAGCTATGTGAACCTGGGCAAGTCATTTAATGCTATTTGCCTCAGTTTCCTCATCTGTAAAATGAGTTGGAGAAGAAAATAGCAAACCACTCTAGTATCTTTGCCAAAAAAAAAAAACAACAACACCAAAGAGGTCATAGAGAGATGAACTCAACTGAAATGACTAAACTACAACAACCAAAAAAGTACCTACTATGTGCTGAATACCAAGTTAAAAGGCCACTGCTGGGGAGACTTGCTGGGATTGGAGCTGAGTGGGGTTAGAAAGTTCACCTGGAGTGCAGGACAAGGAAGGAAGCCCAGAAAGTAGTTTATTTTAATGGATTATTCTTGCTAACCAGGTGCTAAGCTCAATTGTTTCTAAGTGCTGAAGAAATGCCGCCTTTGCCCCCTCCCAGGTTGGCCTGCCTTAGTCAGAAGGCAGTGTAGCACAGTGAGAAACACAAAAGCTCTGGAGGAGGAAGATTTGAGTTAAAATACCACTGTTGAGGTTTTCCAGTGTTGTGACTCTGGGGGCCTCCCTGGGCCTCAGTTTCCACATCTACAAAATAAGGAATTTTGAATAGACTCTCAGTATCCTTTCAGCTCTATGTTTACCGTTCAGATATAACTTGTATATCCCTCCACAAAATGCATTAACAAGTCTTGTCTTTCCCCATGGAGGCCAATGCAAGTGGAGCACAGATGTTCAGCCCTAACAGAGACACAAATCCTGGACCACTGGTGCCCTGATTGCACCTTTTTCTTTTTCCCATTTATTCTGCATATGGGCATCAGCAGGTCATATGCATATACCTTCTCCATTCATTGTCTTTTTCTGTGCACGTGCTCATCCAGGGACTCTCAGATACTGGCTAACTGCATTTCCACGTGCCCTGCTTAGTCCTCTTTCTGCTTAATACTGAAATTGCTTTATTTTTTTTAACACAGAAGTTCAGATTGATGAATTACTCTGGGAGGTATGTGTTATGTGTCATAAAAGAACATTCTTGATGACTTTAACTTATCTCCACTGTGACACACACAGATATTTGGTAAACTAACTTTCCAGGCAGCCCATCTAACTGCTTCCATAGCTTGTGTCCTCACAAAATAGTTCTCCCTTCCCTAATGAGCACCACATGTGTTAAATGGATAAATAGGCTCTGAATCAGTGTCTAATGGAAAAACATACTTACTCATCACAGAGACACATCCATTTACCTCTGCAGAGTTATGCCTAATATTGTGGACATTGCCGAGATTTCTTGCAGTAGCTTTCCCCCTCCCCCCCTCCCCCCCAGGGAGGAAGGAACATTATGCACTCTCACAACTCCTGTCTTTGTGCCACCCTTACTCACATATTGAATATCCGCTTGCAATTCTACATGCGCACATGTCCAAGCTTAGAACAGTGTCCAGTGATGATTACTTTGTAGATTGATTGTTTCCTTGTTTTATTAAAAAGGAACCAAGGGGGGTAAAACTGCAAATTGTTCGTTCACAGAGAGGGTGACATAAAGCATGCAATCTGACAACAGACGCGTTCATTCTTTTTTTTTTTTTTAATATCTCTTGGAAGCTGCTTTCTATAGAGTTTAGTATGTGCTGCTAAGCTGTCCTGGGGAGGAGGCAGGAATCAAAAAAGATAGGAAAATGTCACCCTTCCCACTCCCCCCCCCCATACTTATCCCCAAGGTTTTGTAGTGACTTATAAGTATCAGTTGAGTTACAGGTGTTTATTTTCATTATTATTCTTTTAAGAGTGGCAAGCCACATTTATTACAGATTTCCCTTTCTCTTGCTTATTTTTTTCTTGGACTGGGGCATATAGATGCTTTTGCTCCCAGACTCTGGCAACCCCAGCAGGGTGAAGTTGCTCACAAGCCTAGAGCTGTTAATGGCTCATGACCCATTGACATACCTTGCCTGTGAGGCAGTAACTCATCTCTGCATGGGTATTATAGAGAAGAAAGCAGATGTCCAGAGAAAAGGGATTGAGTTATTGCCCCTGAAATAGGAAAGAGCATTTGCTTAGTTCTTCCCCATCCTCTATAACTTTTCCATCTGAAGTGCGCCAGGAGATTCTAGTGATGGGATAGGGTCTGATTATTAAAAAAAAAATCTGGAAGAATTGAAATAGTCATTGGAAAACTTGTCACTGCTTTTGGGAACTCAGAGTCTTTCCATACTTCCCCACCTTTTCCCACTTTTTCTTTTTTGGTCAAGTACTAAATGACAGATGTTGAGTATATATTCAGCTCCAAGACTGCTTGGAACAATGCAATGATGAAAGCAGAAAGCATATGTTTAGGAGGAAGCCTGTATGTGGAGAAAGGAGGGATGGAGATGAGGTAGAGATGACCAGGTAGGCTTTATGGCCATTACTACTGATCCTAATGTCTTGGAGATCATCATGATTTATCAAACTTCTTCTGGCTCTAAATCTATAACATGACATGATATGATATAGAATGATATGGTACTATATGATAACAATATATAGGGTCATAGGCTCAGAGTTTGAAGGGACCTTAGAGGTCATCTGGTTCAATTCCCTGATTTCACAGATGAGAAAACTAAAGAATTCAAATGACTTGTCCAAGGTCACTAGGCAGTACTTGACTGAACTGTATTTATACTAACATTCTGTGGCCTCAAATTCAGTGATCTTTCCATTATACCACACAGCCTTAATGTGATATGATGTGACACATACCATGACATGCCAAAGCATGACATGGCATGGTGTGACATGACATGACACATGATATGGTATATCTTAGAATCCTGAAGTCTCAGGCCTGAGATAAAGGGTAGTAAGTTAGGAAGGGGGTTCTTTTTTTTTCCCCAGTTCACCTTTTTTATCCTTCATGTCCGTGATCTCATATTTCTTCATTTCTATTGCTGGTGTTCGCTCTTTCCCCTGTTGGTGTTCTCCTCTGGGCCAACTCTCATGGCAAGTGTTCTCCATTGCTGTATTGGCCATCAGTCCATCATTGTTGCCCTAACTAGGTATCATCCCTGAATTATCTGCTCTCAATATATTCCAAGAATCTTTTGGATTGTTTGTTCCCGATAGTCTTCTGTGAGAACCTTGTGGAAAACCATGTATTGCAACTTTAAGAACCAAGTTGGAGCAGAAATAAAACCCATACATTTTGTTGGTTGAATACATACTGTATTTAACTTTTTTTTTAATCCCAGAGAAGTGAAATGCAACATCTGTTTGAGTTTCGGTAACATCCAAAGACGGAAGAGTCAGAATTTCCTACTAATTAAAGTCATTTTTAAGGCACTCTGCAAAGCCAGCTTTCATCTTTTCCTTCATTGGGGTTTTCTCCAAACCAAAGCAGAATACCTGATTTCTTTTTCTCCAAAATGACACACACCCGCACATGTGCACACACGTGCACACACACAACGCACATACACATACATGCTTGTGTTCTGAACCTCCTCCCCCATCCTTGGTAACATCAAACACTACACAATTCAGAAGGAAAACTGCAAAGAAAGGACAGGACTGAGGGGGAGAGAAGTAAAGAAGCAAAACAAATGATGTCAGGGATATAAAAGGCAATAGGCTGAAGTCAGGTGGTCACCAGACAGTGAAACGGAAGCTGATACTTTAAATTTCTTAGGTTTCAGTTAATTTGGCTGGTTACTTTTTATGTGCATCAACAAAGGGATACTGAAAAGAGAATCTCAAGACAGTGGGAAGTACTTGTATATTTCCTTGGGTGTGGATGGTATTAGTCCTACCCATAGGCACATACCCACATCTTGGTATAATTTGAGAAACTTGCCATTCTAAAAATATCTCCCATTAGCTCATCTGCCTAAATATATCCTCCCTATGGGCCTACTAAAGTGCCTGGAATGTCCACCATTAGTCATTCTTTTGGGTTAAGGCATAATTTCTAGGATGTCTGGGTTAAATGATGTGTTTACTTAGGAGGCATAATAATTCAGCCTGTTAGCACCCACTAACACCTTATGGAAGAGCTGCTGATTAGGTTGTTAAAGTTGGCACATGATGAAGGTCAGGATTTGGAGGGAGCAGGAGAACAAAGAGGTAAGTTTTTACCCTGGTGAAAATCTACAGCATAGGGAGGTATATAGGGAAAATAGGCCTGATTGGGATGGAGTGGGGTTTAGAAGAAGATAGTAGGTACCTAGGGATAGCTGGAAAATTTTTTGAGAGCCTGATTTCTAGTGGAGGGTTAGAGGAAGGTGGGAAATAATCAAGTACCAACGCTAACTTTGCCTATTTAGTGATAACCTATTGTATACATCACAGTAGTCTGAGTTTATACATGTGGATTCTGGAGCTCATGTAGACTGATCATGGCTATAGCATGGTGAAAGTTTAATGAGTAAGAAATAGTGAAGGTCGTGAATTGTTTCTGTTTGTATTTCCATTTAGAGTGAACTTCTGTGTGCCTATAGACATGGACAATATATCCCCCAATGTGTACACAAGTGTACTCTCCATAGCTGTGAAGACCAGTGATACTATTCAGTCAACTAACAAATATTGGACATTCACCAATGTCATTGGTCTCTTTATGACTTTACTGATTTGGGGGCTATATTATTTTTTCTCCAAGTGCCACTTAGGATTTCATTTAGGGGCCTCCTAAGAAATGTCTCAGACCTAGAGCATGGGAAATAAGAAGGCTTGCTTCATAGAGGAAGGGTGGAACATCATTGAATTTTCCTAAAAACATTTGGGGTCTTGAAATCTGATGGAGGCAGAGGTACAGAAGAAAGTTGGGGTCCTGGAGGAATATTTATACTCTTGGATCTCCTGTATGTTGACCAAGAGTGGCCTGGTGGTTCTTTTTGGGTATCCCAGAATCTCAGAGCTTGGAAGGACTTCCGAAGCCATCTAACAGCTCCTAACCCAAACTATTTCTGACCACGAATCCTTTCTACCATAACTCCAATGAATGATCATCCAGCCTTTGATTGAAGATCTCAAGTGAGGGGAAAGCCACCACTCCTGGAAGCACCCCATTATGCTTTTGGACAGTTCTAATTATTAGATAGTTTTCCCTTAAATCAAGCCTAAATCTGCCCTTGTGCCATTTCCACTCATGTATCTAGTTCTGCCTTTCAGTAAAACAAATATAATTCCTCTTCCACATGACAACCCTTCAAATACACGAAGACTGCTTTAAATATTTGAAGTGGTATGGCTGGTCCTGGTCTTCTTAAAGTAAGAAAAAATAAACCCAACACTGCACTCTCCTGTCCCTCCACCTTTGAAATCTTTTACAAGTTGGGTTTAAGGAATAGGGGAAGGTTCAATGGGGAGAATGGAGTAGGAAGAAGGGTAAAAATAATTCTTTCTTTTTCCAATAGACAGTCCTATTCTTAATGCTTAAGGAAACACCAGATCTTGGAGCTGAAGGACCTTTGGAGGACAGCAAATAAATAACAAGGAACCTAGATTCTTAACTTGTGGTTTGGAGCCTAACAACAACCTCCTACCCCAACATTACATAGGGGGTAGAAATGAAAATGGATGGGACAATAAAGGTCTTGAAGTATGAGGTAATGGAGAGAGCATTGAACTGAATCAGGAGACCTGGGTTCCAGCCCTGACTTTGCCACTAACTGTGCTGCCTTAGACAAATCATTCCTCCTCTTTGGGTCTCAGTTTCCTCAATGATAAAAGGAGAGGTTTTGCTAATAAGACCCTCGATTTAGATTGGGAAGGGGTTTTGGAGGTCATCTCATCCAAAGTTGTGCTAGATTGTCAATTTCCCTTTCAACTTCAGATTCAGAATTAGCAATCAGAGGGAGAAGAAGGATTTTTGGTGAAATGAATTTAAGCCACAGAGATAATGATTTTGGAGCACTGTGTACTATAGTGGTAAGAGCTCTGATTTTGGAATTAGCTGCTCTGCTCCTCCCTGGCTGTGTGACCTTGGGCAAACTACCTCACCTCTGTGTGTCACCTGTTCCTCATTTGTAAAATGTAGGGGTTAGATATGATGACCTCAAGGGTCCCTTCCAACTTTAGATCCTATGACTCTTCTCTGGCTTCAAAGAAGATTGCATTGCCCTGTCCTGTGAGTAAAACTGAGGCTAGTTGTTTCAAAGATGGAAGCCAACTTTCCAGTTTACAATAAATACATATTTTTAAAAATACATATATAAGTGCAAAAGTCAGAAAATGAACAAATGAATGAATGAATAAATGGTGATTCCTTTGGGTGGTTCTCCCCTCATGCCACTGCCAACACCAAAGAGACCCTGGTTGCTCATGCTTGGCTTTCTGTAACTTCTGAAGTTTCTTCCATGGTCATCCAATTTTATATGGTCCTTGTGACAAAGCTTCCCACAGAGGGAATTTACCTCTACTTTCCTCTGGCCTTTACCATATGGAAATGTCTTTGGAATGCCTTGAGGAAATGCTCAATACTAGCTTGCCACACCTTGCCCTCTTGGTTGATATTCAGCAGGTGTGGGGTTGGGAGCAGAGAGAAGAGAAGAGAAGAAAGGAGAAAAGGAAGAAACAAATGCTCACCCTGCTTCCTGCCTTAAGCTGATCTAGGCAGAACAGCAGCCAATCAGAAAGGCAAGAGGCAGGGCCCTGGTGGCTGGTGCCATGAAGTCTGATTTGACTATGTCTTTGCTCCTGGAGTGGTTCACCACAGGGCAGGAGGGAGATGGATTTTCTGTTTAAACTAAGTTAATCTCTCTATGCAAGACAGACTCAGCAGGCACTCCCCACTTCTGCACAGCTCCCGGCAGACCATTCCAAATGGTACCCAGCAAGTCAATGGCAAAGTTCTCATGGCACCACAGGGTTAGCTTGGATGGGAAGCATCTGGTCCCAGAAATGGGAAGGCGGTGAGGAAAGAGGCTGGATGGTACTATTTTTTAGCAGGAAAGCATCTGTCCAGCGCTTCAGCTTCGAGAGCCACAGGCCATTTCTCATATATATCCTGCTAGTTTCTGCCATGTGGTTCTGTTGGCTGGACTTGCCTTGTCCTACTGGGAGACCTGTATATGGACACGGAAAAATGCAAATAAAATGGGTGTTAAGAAAGGAGTTGTTGACCAATGACATTTCATTCCTATAGGAAAATCCAGGACAGAAATGTATGAGTAGGGTGGAGTGGAAGGAATACTAGATTTCAAACCAGAGGAGCTGAGTTCAAATCCTGATTCTGAATCTTATTGTGGGCCTTGTTTTTTTTTTTCACTCTGTATAATAAGGAAATTGGGTTAGATGATTCTCTAAGGAGCATCACAACTCTATGACTCTATGCTGTGATCTCTTAACCAGGACAAGAATTATGGGAAATGAGCGGTAGTACCAGACACCTCTGGCTTGTTCTTGCAGCCCTCTGAGGCAGAAAGAGATCTGGGAAGGCCATTGATTCAGCCAGTGCTCTTGCATAATTGATCCAATTAAGCCCTGATGAAGCTTAACAGTTTAAAAAGTCAGCTAAGATTCCCCTTGTGTCAAGACAAGAGGCATGAACCAGGGACTCCTGGAAATCTGGGATGCATTTTAGAAAATGGCACAATGGATGTCCTGATGATGGTCCTAATTAGTAACAGAACCCCCAGGGGGGTTAGACAGAAGAGGGAGGGTGGGCTGGGCCCCTATTGTAGTTGGTGCTCTGAGATGGGTCAGACCTATGGCACTCTTTTGTGATTGGGTGGGTAGGAAATAGGGGTCAGCTACTGAATGAATAGAGGACCTATATAATCTTTTCTCAGCCCTGTTCCTCTTAGACCAGAGGTGTTAAGCATGCTGCCAGCAGGCTGAAACCAAATTAAAATAAATAAAAAATACAATAAAATCTAAATAATGTTAATATGTTTTTTTAAACCAATACGTGCCTGTAAAAATCCTTCTGTACAGTGTGGCGGACTCATTTCTATTTGAGTTGGACACCACTGTCTTAGATTAACCTGGGGAGCCCCTTAAAAAGCAGTATGCCTTTTCATTCTGTACCTCTCTAATGAATTTAGTAAATATTCTTGAATCTTATTAGGTTTATATTAGTGTTATTGGCTTTGTGTTTGTCTCATCTTCCTACCTGGCAATAAAGGAAGGGAAGAAGCATTTATTAAGCACCTACTATCTACCAGGCACTGTGCTGAGTGCTTTACAATTATTATTTCATTCCATCCCTACTACAACCTGGGAGATAGGTGCTGTTATTCTCCCCATTTTACAGTTGAGGAAACTGAGACAAATGACTTGCCAAAGGTCACACAGTGGGTAAATATCTGAGGCCAGATTTGAATATGTTTTCCTGCCTCCAGGAATGTCTACTGTACCATCACTTCCTTCATGAAGTCAGGGATCTTTTCTTACCTAGACTTTGACTACATTTGACACAGTAGGCATCAGTGCCTACTTCCTGTGTGACCTTGGGCAATTTACTCAATCTTTAGCTGCCTGTTTCCTTGTCTATAAAATGAGAGGTTTAGACTAAGTTCTGAGGCCTCTTCCAGCTTTGTCTATAGTCCCATCGATGAATATGAGTTCACCAAATGAATGGTTATAAAAAAAAATCCTTTCATACCTAATGGTGAAAGATGGTACTTTCTTTTGGTCATTTTTTTGGTAGTTACTCTAGGGAACAGATCCTTTTTATTGCATTTGAACACCTTGGGGTTCATAGTTGTGTGAATGGAAGTTGGACAAGAGAAGAAATAAATCACAGAGAACAGAACCTTTATGTGTGAATGTGTGTGTGTGCGTGCGTGCGTGCTCAAGTCTGTGCCCACCAGTGTGAGTCTGTATAGAGATGGAACAGTATTCACAGTAGCCACTCATCTGATATGCTGATGCAGAGTCCTTTTCTTTACTAATTAATTAAAAGTAATAGCTTTCCACAGTTTCTGGTACGTGAGTGAGTGAAGTGGGAAATAATTTAATTGGCTGTCTTGATTTCAAAATCCAATTTAATGAAATGGTTCTCAGCCTGAAGTGTATGCATTATCTTTCCTGTTATTTTTCCAATTAACATTTCATTGGATCAGGCCTTCATGGTGGAATATCCTAATTGGTTTGAAAGGTGGAGATAGGGACAAAAACAGATGGAAGAAATAACTGGCTATTTTTCTAAAAGATCTATTGAAAATACTAGCAAAGGGCCAGGAATGAATTTTTCTTCTCCCCTGCTGAGAAGCTAACAGCCCTTCACAGGCATCCTGTCCATAATATTGACACTCCCTGGGCCCCTCAGGAAGGCATAGAGAGTTTCTCTACCTCAAAGACAGAGCAGCCAATTTTGTGAGAGAGTAAAAAGGCTAAGCCAACACTTTCTAGGTTCTGGGGTTCTGAGTAGAATGTAGGAGAGAGCACTTGATTGGGACTCAGAGGACCCCTTCACCAAATGTTGAAGGCAGGAGGCGGTCACCAATGGGAGAAGGGTGCTGGGTCTTTGAGGACAAGAATATTCCAGGATGAGAAGGCAGCAGGGATGGTTGGGTGTTCCAGCGTGAGGATGCCCTAGGTGCTGAGAAAAGTTCTAGGATTAGATAGTAGAAGAGGCAGGATTTTGAAGTCCAGAGAAAGTTTGGAACCAGGGCCAGGAGGGGAATAAAGGAGTAATGATAAAAAATCAGTTGTTACTATGTCTTTGGAAAAGTTACTTAAACCTCTCTGGCACTTATTATACTCATTGGTACAATAAGGTAGGATGACCTCTAAGGTGCTTATTGGCTCTAAAACCTCTGACTTCTAAAACTTATGGAATGTGGTTCCTTGACCCATTTTGGCACTGAACGGTCTAAATCAGTGACTACATCTGGCCTCTTCCTGGACAGAGGGACTTGTCTCTCCTCTATTCTCACACCTTCTTGCTGGGTCAGATCGCCTATAGACAATGGTCATTAATTTATTTAACAGGGCTTTATTAAGCCTATCCTAGGTGCCAGGCACTATGAATGAAATGAAACATTTGGGTCTCTCTCTTCCTTGTCTTTTTCTGAATTGTCTCACTAATGTTTGATAAGTGACAAAGCAGAGAACTGTATTCTGTACTATATATCTCCTAGACCTCTTTTTCTCCTACTTGTATTAACTTTTCCTCTTTATTTCTCATTGTCTAGCACTTGTCTCCTTTAGGTGTTGACGTACATTTCTCTGGTTAACCAAGGCTGGATCTGTTTCTGGTCATGAAGGACAGGCACCTCTGCCATCCCTCTCCCAAATTCTGCCTCAACTTTGAATGTGTATAATCGGAAGCATGGTCTCTCTAAAAGACTACCCTCCAATTGGACAAAATGACAAATCTCTTCTAAGACAGAATATCAAGGTTTGAAATGCAGCTGTGGGGGAGAATAGCTGGCCCAGAGGCCCCCTGCCTGGGCAGAGTGGGTTGTCTTGGGAAAATGAGAAGGCTGTATGAGCACTAGGGTCCCCCACTAAGGATCTATGAAATTCTATGTGGTGAAAGAAGATGGCTGACATAGTGTGGGGTATGGAAAGGTAGACAGAATAGGGAGACTTGTGGGAAATAATGCCTTCTACAGTTAGTTCTCCCCCACAATTAGAAACTGGACAGGGTCTTGGAACCATACTTTAAGAACTTGTATTTTACATTTATTCCCTTGGATCAAGAGGGTAAAGGGCAGCTAGGTGGCACAGTGGATAGAGTGCTGGTCCTGGAGTCAGGAAGACTCAACTTCCCAAGTTCAAATCTGGCCTCAGATAATTACGAGATGTGTGACCCTGCACAAGTCACTTCATCCTGTTTGTCTCAGTTTCCTCATCTGTAAAATGAGCTGGAGAAAGAAATAGCAAACCACTCCAGTATCTTTGCCAAGAAAACCCCAAACTGAACACTACTCAAAATGACTGAACAACAACACGAGAGTAAAACCACAGGTCCCTCATTGACTCTGGTTTAGATGAGATGAAGCCTGTAGAGATCTCTACTCTGCCCCAGAGCTAGAGTTCAGTTCTCTCCTCCCTTCTAAGATTCCTCTGGGAAGTTCTTGACAATGTTGCCCATTGCCTCTCACTCAAGATTTTTGATATCTGCTCTCTTTTCCTTGGTAAATCAGCAAGAGCTAGGCTTTCTCCTCTTTCTAGTCCTTGCTCCTTTCACTTAGGATACCTTGCTACTTCACAAGGATACCAAAAATTGGCTTGAGAATTTCCTAGTGTTACAGGATCTTGGGCTTAGAAGCTAAAAAGGATCTTAGAGGTCATGCAGCCCAAACTCATAGCTTTACTGAAGAAGAAACCAGGAAAAGTGACTGGTCCAATCCCACTATAGCAGAACTGGGATTTGAACCCAGGTCCTCTGACTCCAAATCTTGTGTTCTTTCTACTACACCATCCTGAGCCTCCCCCTGCACTTAATGCAATAACTGTATTCTTGTGTGTGGAAAAGGGTTGTTTTATTTTTTAATCTTAAAATAAATTAACACAAAACCTCTACAGAATGTTGATAAAATATGTCAAATGCCTATAGATCTGCCCCAGGGTTGGTAGTACAGGGTGTCCCAAAAAAGTCTTAGTGTAATTTTAAGCTCTTAAAGCTATGAAATATTTTAAAGTTAGCATTTTTCGGTTAGGAAGTAACTCTTTCCCCCTCGTGGGCACCCTGGTTCATTACCTCCCAGCAAGTCAATTACATTCATGGAAGGATTACACCCATATTGCTACTCTGACTTCAATGTGTTTAGAAATCATAGATTTTTAAAAGATTTAATAACTTGATAGTGCATTGAGACTTTAGGGACACCCTATATAGTAGCAATATAACAATAACACTAAAGATATTATTGCTATAGTACTTTTAACTTTTCAAAGTACTTTCATTTACATATTTCTTTTCATTCTCATAACTATGCAGTGAAGTAAACAGAAAAGGTATTATGATCATCATTTAGCATCTGGGGAAACTGAGACACTGAGATGTACAGTCATTTGTTTAAGGTCTTAGAGCTAGTTAGTATAAGATATGGGCTTGGAAGATCCAACACAACACTTCCCTCTCTTTTAAAATGCTTCTTAGAATATACTGATAGGGCCATTCCCTGCAATGTCAGGCAGAGATCTTCAGATTTGAGCATTTCCTTCGTAGCCCACCAATGTCCAGCATTTATTCCTCTCTGAACCTAGGTCCCAGCTTTGGGTTCTTTCTGGAACACTATGTAATAAAATTCTAACAGTATGAGTCCCTGAGTTAGCCTTCTTGTCATGTTTCCACAGGGCCCTTGAATGGATTTGGATGGGGAGGTGAAGTGATGGAGCCTGGATCACTCAAGAAAGCATATTGATCTTACTTCTTAACAGGATGCGTGTGCCTAAAGCAAGGGGCAGTGGCCTATGAGCAAAGCAGGGAAGATGGGTCATCTGTAGGACCAAGTTCTCCAGGGAAGATAGGGTCTTCATGAGGGGCTAGGTATGTTTTGGCATTCCTCACCCATAGGGCAATACTCTGGTCATCCCCAGGGAGTCATCTGTAGGCATAGGTGTCCAGTCACTTATGGAGAACTTATTTCACCAGGTGAAAGTGATCCCCAGGAACAGTTAAGGTCACTAGGCATGTAATCTCTCATTCTATCCTCCATAAGCAATGAAATTGGGCAGGCAGAGAACACAATCTTAATTGCATTTATTACCTATGTGCCTACCTCTCAAGTGAAGCGTGAGCTGGCAAGGTTTTATTTGCCTAACACAAGTTCACTTCTATTGTAACATTGCTCACAGCAACCAGCAACACAGAAAGCAACTGCCTGTGTTAGGAGAAAAATGCATTCTTTTTCACTATGGAGGATGGGTGGGAATGATTTGATTCTCAGCATAAGTGAATTCATACTATAGGGAGCTATTTTATAACAAAGATTTACTGTAGCTACAAGGTTGACCCACGGACTTTCAGTGTCTCTTCCATGATAACAGCATAGCTCCTCTTTTTACTCTGGAGGAGGTGTAAACTTACAGAAAGAACATTGAATTTGGAGGCTCAGAAAATCTGGGTCCCAATCCTGGCTCCAGTTTTGAGAACTGGGCAAGTCCTCAAATATTTGACTTGCCATTGGTCAAGTTACTTAGCTGGGTTGATGTTCAGTTTTCTCATCCATAAAATGGGGATAATAACATAATCCAGATCTCCCAGGAGCCCCGTGGGGATCAAATGAGATAATCAAATGCTACATGAAAGTGAGATGTTGTTTCTAGTCATTTCTAGGCAGAGGAGCTTCTGACAGATTCCAGGGAAAGGGCAATTTGCTTTGACCTTGGCCCTTATCTGTGATCCCAGTAATACAGAATCATAGAATCTGATAGCTGCAGTCGCCATCAATTTCATCCATATCTGAGAAAGAATTCCTACCCCAATATACTAGACAAATGGTCATTCAGTCATTGCTTCAAAACCTTGAGTGAGGAAGATCTTCCTGAGCTAGCCCATCCCATGACCAAACATGCCACTCAGACCCTCAAGATTCACTGAAGGTCCCTGATGGATAGATGTTCTTTAACCAAGGAGACTGGAACCAGATGTGCCCAAGGACTCAAAAGGCATTAACAGCAATGAGACCTTGGAGTAAAAATAACTGCCTTCCACCAAGCTTGCTCACTCAGCTTCTTTTCTATGTAGGGATCGTTTGGGCTTAATTATAGAGTTCAGCTGTTCATCAGGTTTTGATTAATTTTCTTTTCAGCTTGAAGGGTGAATGTGTGCATATGTTTACATCTTTGTTTGTATCCCAGTTGGGAGCCCTCTTGGTTGATATGTAATTGTCCCCTCAGCTCTCAAAGGGATGCTCTTTATGCCAACTGAACCTAAGAAAGGCATTATCTCTCTTCCCTGCCTCCCTCCCTGGCTGACTAGGCCTGCTCTCAGCTGTATTGAGAGTTCCTTGGCAGTAGGGATTTTGCTCAGCCATGGGTAGTTTCTACCTCAGAAACAATGTTTCTATCTCCCTTCCCCCTCCCTTTTTGGGGTATGGGTGATATTTGATGACTAGGAGATCAGATCCCTAAGTTTATTAGATCCCAACTCTACCTAAAGACTCCTAGAGCATTTGCCAGCTCAGGTTAGCCCATTTTATAGTCAGAGGATAGTAGAACTGGAAGGAATATCAGTACTCAGAGTCTAAGCCCTCCATTTTATAGTTGAGGAAACTGAGTCTGAAAGAAAGGAAGTGTCTCACCTATGATCACATGGGTAGTAAAAGGAAGATCCAGGATTTTACCCTGTTTTACCCATATTTTGCCTTTCGGGATTGCAAAGTCATCATATATAGAAGTAGTATCCTTGCTATGATTACCTTCTAATCTTTTTTGAAATTTTCATATGCCCATTTAAATCATTGAAAGGTTGAGCCAACCACAATGGCAGAGGCAGGATTTTAGGATTTAAAGCCAGAAGGGATATTAGAGGTCATTTGGTCAAATACTCTTATTTTCCTTAAAGATGAAGAAACTGGGACTTAGAGAAAAGGAAAGAATTTGGCAAAAGTCACTTTGCTAGTAAGTAGCAGAGGGGAGTTTGAACTCAAGCCCTCTGACCTCAAATCCATGCACTTTCACTGACACCTGAGTAGCTTCTGTTGTCTCCTCATCCTCACTTCCTCTTTTTTCTCCAAATTGTTCCCATCCTCTATCCATAACCAAAAATGAAAGAGAAACTTAATGTTCTAAAGACTGATTCTTTGCCCACAGCCATTTCTTATTTAGATCACAGTGCTGGTCCATGAAAGGTCACCTCCAGTGTTGGCTTGGGACTTGGCACAGTAGGAGGTGCTTTTAAAAAGATGACTTTTTAAGGGACTGAGGGAAAATGTGAGCTATGGATAAATAATCACAATTTCTATCTGCAGAGTATGGTAAGGTTTGCAAAATTCTCTTCTAACAACCCTGTGAGGATCTTGATGCAAGTACTCTCACTTCCCTTTTATTGAAGAAGAAAGTAAAGTTCAGAAACAAGTGGTTTGGACATATAGTTGGCAAATGACAAAGCCAGGATTTGGTTTGGGGTCTTCTGATGCCAAGATCATTGTTACTTCCACTAGTCTATAGTTAATTAACCTACTATGAACCAAAATTACAAAAAAATGGAATTCTAAAATGAAGAGGCCACTTAATTTACCTAGTTTGAGCCCATTATAGGAAAAGTATGACCCAGGAATCCAGATCCAGGCAGTAAAAAGTTTAAATGAAGCACATATCTCAAAAGAGAAGATGAAGGGGCTTAATAGTAATTATATATATGCGTGTATGGATGAATATATACACACATGTATACATACATGTGTGTATATATACATGTATGTGTTGTATGTGAAATGAATCAACTTGTGTCTAGATCTGATACTAATCAATCTGTGGGTGAAGAGTGATCATTCAAAACAGAAGCAGGTTTTTAAAGATACAGGGCAAGGATAAAATAGGAAAGTTCAGCTAATATCTCTCTGTAGACATAGGATTCCCTAGGGTGATATCACAATCTCTAGAGTTATACCAGAAACTATCCTAGTTCTGCTACTAAGTATGATCGTGGACACTTACAGCCTCTCTGTTCCTCAGTTTTCTCATCTGTTAAATAGGAGAGAGGAGAGGACTAAGGTCCCTCTAGCTCTATTATTCTATGCAGTAGGGCAATAAACTTCTCTGACGTGATCTGGCTGATAATACAGACAGAGCCAGAAGGCAAAAGAGTCTTATGCTCAATTTACTTGGAAAATGAATGCTGCCATGGTGCCAAGACTTTCTCACTGCAACTCACCATGGCTCTAAATCTGTAACTCCAAACTGACAGTGCTTGGTGTTGGGACTTAGCCATATACAGGGGGAAGACAGCCTGAATGGTATCTTTCCTGGTGGCAACCCAAATTTGAGATGGAGTCAAGAGAGTTGGGTTAAAATTTCAGATATGGAATTTCCTAGCTGTGGGATCATGTGCAAATGATTTAGTCTTTCTGAGTTTCAATTTCCCTGCATGTAATATGGGGATGAGAATATTGCTACTACTTCTTTCACAGCGGTGTTGTAAGTAAAGTGCTTTGTAAGCCCAAAAGGGCTTTGAAGCAACCAGATGGTGCAATTGAATAGAATACCAGACGCAGACTCAGGAAGACCTGAGTTCAGATCTGATCTCAGATACTAGCTGTGTGACCCTGGACAAGTCACATAATCTCTGTCTACCCCAGTTTCCTCATCTTTAAAATGAGGGTAAAAGGGGAAGCTAGGTGGCACAGTGCATAGAGCACCGGCCCTGGAGTCAGGAGGACCTGAGTTCAAATCCGACCTCAGACACTTAACACAAAAACTAGCCATGTGACCTTGGGCAAGTCACTTAACCCCAGTTGCCCTCCAAAAAGCAAATAAAATAAAATGAGGGTAAAGATAGCACCTACTCCCAGGGTTGTTGTGTGGATCAATCAAATAAGAATATTTATAAAGCATTTTCAAACCTTGCAGCTCTATATAAATGCTAGCTATTACTTAGAGGTAGTTGCTTCTTTCCTAAAATTACCCTTCCATGGATGTAATCTTGATTTTCTGGGAGTTAATGAACCAGGGTACCCAGAAGGAGAAAAAAATTACTTCCTAATAGAAAATTACAAACTTTCAAATATTCCATAGACCTATTGCTTACCTGACTTTGACAGTTTTGGAGTTTATAGAGTTAGAGCTGGAGGTTATTTCACAGATAAGGAAACTGAGGTTCAGAGAGGCTATGTGACATAAAACTAATAAATGTTAGAGGCAGGATTTGAACCCAACTCTTTCTGACTATCTCTAGCCCCCTATCTATGTCATTCTGTCTCCTCCTTTATAATCCACAAATATGTTTATGGTGATGATGATGATAATGATGATGAACATATTTCTGCATTGCATGCTTAACTTGGCTAAGCACATTTATCTTCCCTTCATTATCATCGTATCTCCCAGAATCTATCAGACTTGCTACAAGAGACAGTGGAAGACAGTGGAAATACGATTGGGGTGGCCAGAGAAAGACCTGATTTCTCTTCTTGGATTTGCCTCTAACTAGCTGACATGATGTTTGGAAAAAAATGTTCAATCTCTCTGGTGCATAGTTTCTTCACTTGGAAAACAAGGGCCATGGATTGGATGATCTCCAAGTGTTCTCTCAGTTCTAAAAGCTCTATGAAGCCAGACCAACATTCCTTTACTTTGGAAGATTTGTTTCAGGGCTTTGAAAAGTGTGAGGTTAAAAAATGTTCAGGTTCACAATGTACCCTACCTTGTTTTACATAGAACAGATGAATTCCTGAAAAAAGGATAAAGCCAATTTGCATAAATTAAACCCAATTTTAAATATACAAGGGGAACTTGTTGTGTAAAAGAATCCTGTAGTGAATCTTTCAATAAAGCAAAGAATCCTTTTGTAATGCAAATGATTCACATTCATCTTTTGTTTTTCCAAAGTTCATATTCTCATTTATCTGATTTCCTTAAAGATTTATGTTCTTAAACCTTGCTGAGCAGACACTCCTCAGTGGTTTTTTGGCACCCAGTAATTCAGTGTGAAAAACTTCTTTGGTGATTTGGTCTGCCTTTAGGACTGACATCAGAAATCCCAGGATGGTGACATTTGAGAGACTCCATTTCTTTAGAGCTGGAAGAGACCTTGGAGAGCATCTAGTTAACTGAGGCACAAGGCAGGTAGTTGACTTGCCCAAGGTCACATAGATGGTGATTAGCAAAGTTAAGATTCTAACCCAGGTTCTTTGATTCTAAATCCAGTTTTTTTTTCCTACTACACTACTCTAGGAATTGTGGAATGCTGGAATTGAAGAGATTATAGTTTTATCTAATCAATCCAATTTCCCCATTTTATAGGTGAAGGATTTGAAAACCAACAAGAAAAAGTGATTGCCACCCAGCAAGTCAATGGCAGAATTGGAACTAGAATCTGTCTTTTGACTCCACCCAGTGCTCTCTCCATTAGACCACACTGCTTCTACTCAGTGTTGCTGCAGACTGGTGATTTTGATATCAGAGTGAGGACTGAACAAATCCATTATCCGACCATAAAGATTCCCCTCTTTGGGCAAATCTTCCACAGCAAACAAGGAAGAAAGAGAAGTGGAAGAGGGAAAAAATGCAGCAACTAAATTATTTCTAAATGGAATATTTCCAGGTCTTCTGTGACTCACTAGTGTGTCATTAGCATGTTAGTTATAAATAGATCTGCTTACCGTCAATAACTAATCTATTATATAGTACCTGGTATTTGGGGAAGAAGGGTAAAATTCAGGAATTTCAAGTACAGCCCTTGCTCATTTGGGGCAAATTACTTAACTATTTCATGACAATAATCATTGTTCTACAGGAAAGAAATAAAACCAGTGTCATTTTTAAACATAAGTAGAAAATCTGTTCACTCCTCCACAAATACTTATAATTTATTCTTTCAGACTCCTCAGACTAAGTGCTGGTAGATCTTTCAATATGATGATAGTGGTTAATAGTAATGAACAGATCATTGGAATTTTATCAATCTACAAGCTTGTTGGAATCTTTCTGTATTTGTAGTTCCTTCATTCCAAAATATGGAGCTCACAAGAGCCAGTGAACAGGGCATTGTGAAGATTTTAAGATGAAAGTTCATTAAATATTTTGAATAAGGACTCTACTAGATATCACCAATGCTATGGTTTGCCTCCTCTCTAGTTTGCTTGAAGGGAAATAAATTAGGAGGTCTTGAAATATACAAAATTTTGTGACAGTGGAGGATGGAATCACTTTAGACAATAGCATGTTTCATATTGATTTGGTTTAAGAGTGAATGGCCCACCATTTTAAATGATCTGGTTCCTGGAATACAAGATTTAAAAACTAAGAGCCCAAGTAATTTCTGAAAAGTTTCTTCCAGTTCTAAAGCACTATGATTGTATCTATGATTGCAGACAGTTGTTAAAAAAAAAAAAACTCTGTAGGTAATCTATGATAAGCCATTTCCCACAAATACCCATTCATTTGAAAAGTTATTTGAAACTGCTATAAAATGGATGATACATATATGCCCATATATGAATATATAGTATATCTACTACATATGCACATATAGTACATTCTATATTTGCAAAACTTTGTGTAATTTTATTATTTCATTCTTCTAAATGCATCCCATAGGACCTGCCAGCCATTCAAATGCTAGACAAATAGAAAGGAAATGCTAGTCAAGTTTGTTGAAATGCTCTTCAATCCTTAAATGGATTTGTGGCTCCACCATTCACTTAACAATGATTTTCTTTTTGCAAAGTTAGGACTGGTAGTATGGAAGGAGTGGGTCAGTTGTAAAGCAAATCAGTTTGGATCTCACTGACAATGTGGGAAGGGCTCCAAACATCATAGCTACTGTAGAACACAGGAACTATGCATGCAAAATGCTAGACTTAAAATTATTCTGAATAAATAATTATTGGAAAGAGGAAGGTAGATGAAACCATTGGCAGTTCACATTGTACTTTGCTTCAGCACCTAGGACAGTTCTATGCAGACTGGGCTCCATCACAGTTTATCACATTCCCACAACATTCCCACTTGCCACCTTTGTAAACATGCCTTTCATTCCAGTGAACATGTTGACCATTTGATTATCAATTAAAATGCATAGGTATAAATACGGTAACAACTCCTCCCCCTTTTTGTCCCTTTTTCCCACCCCACTACCACCCGACTTTCAACCCCATTTCACATCACCCTCTGATCAGTCATCAGGACTGCATGTCTTACAAACACCTGGTATGGATGTTTTCCATTTCCACTTCTAATGTTTGGGAAGCAGCATTTGCCACAGGCACTGATTAATTGTGTTTTCATTCCTTGTGTCTCACTGCAAAGGATTCAGTTCAGTTGTTCAGGTAAAGGAAGCCTCCTTAATCAGCCCTGAAGTATGTCTACCCACAGGATACATCACAGGAAGTTCATAAGATCAGTGATTTCCTTTCCTCAATAAGGAGGGACCTTCCCAGGGAATTTGATTCCTCTGCCTGAAGAGCAACCCCATTTTTTACTAGTGGCTGCAAAGGCAGGCAAACCTGAGAGGTCTGCTTTGGCTCAGAATATCAGTTTTGTTCACGCTATGCCCTGACAGCATCATTACACTCCTTGGCTGTGTGTACCAGACACACAATCATATTCTATTTAGGAGGTATCACAACCAGAGGCTGTCCTCTCTTGGGTCTCCACATGAGGACTTGGGCATCATTGGCATTAGGCTTCACTAGTGCATTGGGGGGGATGGGTTCCATTCGATTCAGGATCTTAGGCTGTTCTTGCTGAGTCCTGCCCACCAGCCGGGCTCGGTGCCCCAGAAGCTGCAAGGGATCCACTTCAATGTCCACTCTCATCCTCCACTTGATGGTCTGTAGGATAATCTTCTCTTTTGTGGTTGTGTTCATGGCCACTAGCCAGGTGGTAAAACTTTGGTCCCTCTTGATCCTTGTCAGCAGTGGAACATTACTGTCACTCACAGGGACAGCCCATGTCACACTGGGGTAGAAATTGTCATTCATACTGACTGAGAACCTGGAGATCTTGTTGGTGGGGCCGACCAAGGTCACAGTTTCGGTGGTATTTCCATACCAAGGATAGCTCACCCCATCTGAGTCACTGATGGCTTTTACTCTCCCTTCCCTCAAATCCGGCAGTTCCCAGCTTGACCTAAGAAAGCAGAAGACATGTACAAGAAAAGAAGAGGGTGGGTTAATTCCACAAAGGGTAGAGAGGTGCCCCTGTCTTATTAACATGACCCCACAGAGCAGCATAGATCTGGCAGAAGAAAGAATTGGTTAAAAAAATCTACACTGTCCTATTATAGAGTCAAATGAACACCCCCCCCCCCATACATTTCAATAATGGCATTCCTCGTTGGGAAAAAAGACGTGGATATCACTAACTTGCGGCTGTGAAGCCTACAAATGTGCCAGTCAATAGTGACAGTGGGATGGCACCCAAAGGTTTGAGATCATCTCCTGGTTGTACATGACAAGACAAAAAGAAGAGTTAGTCTATCTGGGGTTTATAGGTCAGAATCTGTAAAGATGAAGGAACATTGAGGATTATAGTAATATGTTAGGGGTTACATGGAATAACTGCCCAAGCAATAGAATTGCTCAAGGTACATAAGTTCCACCTTTAGCCAAGAGAAAATTAAGGTATAGCTAGATCAAGGAGACAACTCTCACCTTTTAGCAACTACTTTGATTTTTAGAAGAGTAGCTCTTCAAATGAGTAGCACCTCCAACATACTGTTCCCCCAGCTCAGTTTTTTTTTTTATTTGTGTCCAGCTCTTCATGAACCCATTTGGGGTTTTCTTGGGAAAGATACTGGAGCAAATTGCCATTTCTTTCTCCAGCTCATTTTACATATGAGGAAACTGAGGCAAACAGACTTAAGTTACTTGGCCAGGGTCAAACACCTAGTACCTGCCTGATGATGTAACTGAACTCAGGTTTTCCTTACTCCAGGGTCAGCATGCTATCTACAATGCCATTTAGCTGCCCCACTGTTCCTCCATTTGCCTTCAAATCCATCCCTGCTGTTTATTTGCTTAGTTTCTGCTTATCCTTATGGGATCTCCTTCCTTGTGGCCTTTCATGATGTGAAAAGTGACTCCTGGAGGTGATTTATCCTGCCTGTCCAACACTCCCCAACTCTACATCTGCTCCTCATGCATGGAAGACAGATTATACACCATCATTTCAGGCCACACACTTCCCCACACTTTACTTTTTGTTTTCCTTCATGACAGGATGGAAGAGGAGATGTAAAAGAGCTCACTATGGCTACAAGGGTGACCTTCTAGCTTCTGAGGCCCACTGCAGATAGTTAGACTTGACTTTTAAGGCCAGTCACAGGTAACTTGTATAGTAGACCTTGACTTTATACTTTCTTTCTCCATCCCAAGGGCTACTAACATCTATAATCAAGAAAACCCACCATAACAAAAACAACAACAAAACCTAAGAGGATTCTGCATTCACCTTCTGTCAGAGAGATAAGGCCTGAAATGGTCTGATCCACTTTTGATGAAATGTGATAAAAGAACCTTTGTGGAAACACATGTTATAAAATACAGGTGTATTGAAAAACCTGCACTGTCAGCACCATCTCTGAAACCCTCAGCTTCAGGCTGAAGATATCAAGTCAGGGTAGAAAACCATCTGCTCTTTGGGGTTGGAGTAGGGAATCTTTGACAGCTACTTCCCTGTACAATTTAAGGGTGAATGTTGAATGCCAGGGGGACAAACTGAGGCCACGGAAACATGTGTTTTCTCTCTTCTCTCATCCTGATGTCTTCCTGTAATAACTATATATCAGCATCATGCATCACTGTTGGCAATAGCACCCTAAGAACAAAGTGACCTCGCTTGTAGACTTAGTGAGATACTTTACTTGAAACATTATTTCAAATCAGTGCCATTGGGTGGTTTCCAGACAATGCTGTTGCCCTCTTGCCAAAACCCAAAATGAAATAAAAGAAAGAAGTGCCTATTTGAGTGGAATCTAATTGTACATAGATCAGAGGTTGGTCATAGATCCAACGAGTCTTCTTTTCTTGAGATGACAAAAAAGGAGACAAAAACCAGGCTTTTTTGGTCCAAGCAGAGGAAAATGGTTGAATTCCTCAGGCAGTTAGCCACAAAATAACTTTGACACATCTTCATTTGCGGCAGGGAAATTAGATCTGGAAGGCATTTGGATTTTTCTAGGTTTGGATGGCAAAACTTTGTAGCAAAACCCATTTCTCTCATTGGGAATCACCTGCTGTCCCCTAAATCCTCCTGATCATAATATGGCTCATGAGAATCCTTTTTTGATTTGTGTACCATTGGACTCAATTTAATATATTTATCCTTTTTGATTTCTCTGATAGATTTGTCCCTGAAAGGATTAGAGAACTCACAAGAACCTGGCATACAATGCCTTGCACATAGTAAGTGTTTTTTGGGAAAAAAAGGTTTATTGAATTGAATTATATTTTATCATAGTGGATACAGAATTTTCTGCTGATACGGTCATCTCCCATTTTCCTGTAATAAAGCAAAATGGTAAGAGCCTTGGACTAGTCAAGGACCTTGGGCAAGTGACTTTATTTTGTTGTGCCTCAGATTTCCCTAATACAAATGATAAGTAATCAAATGCTGAAGATAAATTTACAACACCTCAGGTTTCCCTAATACACATGACAAAGAAGCAAATGATAAAGACCCAAATAATATTACAAATATATAAAACCTCAGGTTTCCCTAATACAAATTATAAGGAAGCAAATGATAAAGATTCAGATGATAATGCAAATATATAACAAATAAGCAGATGGGGTCATATAACAAATATATTTGTACTAATGGTGGGGTGCTTGTTTTAGTTTCCTCATCTGGAAAATTTTTTAAAAACCCTATCTCCTCGGGTGGTTGTGAACATCAAATGAAATAACATTTTTTTGAGATAATATTCCTAACGTGCTTTATCTACCCTAAAATGCTCTATAAATGCTAGTTATTGATATCATTCTGAAACATGCTCAATGATGATATGTCTTCATCTTTTGAATATGGGGTTTGATTTTTGGAAACACTGAAAAACTACTTGGAAGTCAGTCTGTTGAATAACCTGGGTATAACAAATGCTACCATTTTGCATAAAAAGGCAAATGTGCTGGAATAACTTTATTTCCATTTTGGATGGGGTTATGAAGCTGGAGATAAATGTTTTTTAGACTTTAGCAAAATATTTGATAAAGTGTCTCCTATTATTCTCATGGAAAGGATGAAAAGATATGAGTTAGATGATAGTAAAATTAAAATTCAGAAGGAGGTAAATGGTTTTACTCAAAGAATCTATGCAGATATAAACTTGTAAGGATATATTTTGAAGTCATTTATTGTATATTAAATATAATTGAGATATAATCTTCTTAATCTTAAAAATTAATAAAATGTTGACACATTTTAAAATTTTGCATCCAAAGCATTGCCAAGGTAATTTTACTGCCTACATTTATATGCATAGTTTTCCTGAAAGACTCTTTCATTGATTCTTCCTTTTAAAAAAATTATATAAAGAAAAATCTGACGCAATTATTGTCTGAAAATAATTTGTGCTGGGTTTTTTTCATCCTTTCATTTATTTGTCATGGAAAAGAACAGTCTGCCTAGAAGGGTGTGTTGATTGTATACAAGATGTTTATAATTCTTTGTGAAATTGTAGATTATTATCCACTTGCATCTGAAAGTTATTGTTATGAAATGTGATATGCATTTTGAAACTTATACTTTTGAAGCTTGGCAAAGAATTTGCCAATTGATTTTGGTTCCATGTCAACTTGGAAGGAAGTCTCCTGTGAATGGCTCCTGGGATCTGTATTTGTTGAATACTTATTATCAGTGACTTAAATTAAGTCACAGCAAAGGTCTTTATTAAATCTGCAGATGGCACAAAGCTAGGTGGGATAAATAAAACACTGGATTACAAAGTTTGTATCTAAAGAGATCTTGACAAGTTAATGATGAAATCCAATAAAAGGAAACTTAATAGGGTGAATGTAAAAGTTTATGTTTAGATTTTGTAAATAAATTTCACAAGTAGTAGATGAAGTGAAACATGATTAGATAGCAGTTTGCACTTCATAAAGGTTAGGAGAAGTGGTAGGGGACTGCAACCTCAATATAAGTTAAATATACTCTGGAATATATATGTATACAGATGTGTGTGTGTGTGTGAGAGAGAGAGAGAGAGAGAGAGAGAGAGAGAGAGAGAGAGAGAGAGAGAGAGAGAGAGAGAGAGAGAGAGAGAGAGAGAGAGAGAGAGAAGCTAGGTGGCATAGTGGATAGAGTGTTAGCCCTGGAGTCAGGAGGATCTGAGTTCAAATCCATCCTCAGACACTGACTAGTTGTGTGATCCTGGGAAAATCACTTAACCCTGTTTGCCTTAGTTTCCTTATTTGCAAAATGAGCTGGAGAAGAAAATGACAAACCTCCCTGGTATCTTTCCCAAGAAAATCTCAACCTCAAAAGAGTTGAACTCAACGGAAACAACTGAACAACAAAATATATGTACATACACAGCCAAGAAAGCAAATGTAATCTTAGGCTTAAAGGAAGGGCATACTATTTAGAACAAGGAAAGTAATAGTCCCACTTAACTCTACCCTGGTCAGACAACATCTGGAGTATGTTTAGTTCTGGGCACCATATTTAGGAATATTATAATGATGCTGGACCTCAAGCTCATACCATATGAGGGTCATATGGAGCTGGTGAATAAATTGAGTCTGATAAACTTTACCATTTTGCATCAAAAGCCAAGCATACAAGATTAACCTTATTTCCACTTTGGATGGGGTTATAAAATTGATATATAATTGCTCCTTAAGGGCAGGGACTATCTTTTGCCTTTTTTATCTCCAGAACTTAACATAGTGCCTGGCACATAGTAGGTACTAAATAAGTTGACTGATTATTGATTGATCAGTTGAAGTCCCTGGGGATACCTAACTTATTGTGGGCAAGGGAGTGAGGGAGGATCATGATGTGGAAGATGATCTCTCTTCAAATAGCTGAAATGCTCCTCTGTAGAAGAAGGGGAAAACTGTGGCCGAGAGGTGTTTTGGTAAATGTCTAATAACCTGATCTCCATAAAAGGTATGTAAGACATGTTTGTAAGTTTAATCTGCACTGGTATCATTTTTCCATCACTGTCCTAAGTGTACAAGTCAGTAAAACAAGAAATCAAGTCCTGATTTGTAGCACTTAACTGATTTTTAAGGTGTAAACTCAGGCTGAAAATTTAACAATCAGCCCACTGGCTGAGCTGCTGAACTGGCTCCAATATACCCTTTGTTGACCCCAAAGGACAAAATGAGGGACAGTGGGTGGAACAGAAAAAGTTTACTAGCAATTAGAATTCTCCAAAAGTAGAATAGAATAGACTGCCTTAGGAAATAGTGAAATCCATCATGGCATGTTTAAAAGGAAAGACTGGATGATCACTTGTTAAATGTGCTCTACTGGGGTTCTTTATTGAGTGTGAATTGGACAAGAAAACTTCTGAGATACCTCCCAACTCTGAGATTCTATAATTCTATTTTTGTGTCATGGGACTAATTTTTGTGATTAGTTTGTGAACAGGTTCTAGAGGTAATTTTAAATGAGGAGTATAGCAAGTGTTTTGAAAAATGGTGGTGGCATGGGGATAATGTTTGGTTTTCTATGTTAACTATGTTGCAGGGATAAATTGTAGTATGTCTGGAAATAAACCAAAGTCAATTTTATTTATCTATAACCATACCTCATACTTCAGGGTATGACTCCTCCTGCAGTATACAAAATGACAAAGTGCTTTATTGCCATGTTCTTTTCTTTCCTTCTCTTCTCTTTCTTTCCCTTTCTTTTCCTTCCTTTCCTCTTTTCCTGCTTTTCTTCTCCAAGTGTTTACATGTACATAGCATTGAATCCTTATGTGTTATGAAAAAGAAATGTAAGACATACTCCCAGACCTCTTGTAGCTCACAATATGGTTGTGGGGACTTATATAGAACAGTTCAATAAAGCAAACATTCTGGAATTCTGTGATAACCTAAGTGATATTTGTAGATTTGCTTATGAGTTCAGAGAAGGGAAGGTTCTATATGGAGGAATAGTTGGGGTAAAGTTCATGAAGGATATGGAAGTTTGACTTAGAAATATGGGTATTAAATACCCATTAGTATGTATGAGGACTTGTGCTACAGATATGAGAGTGAAAACATTTCTGGACCTCAAGATGCTTACATATTCCCAGGAAAGTAAAAACAAAGTAATTTGAGGAGGAAGAGACCTGATGGGATGAGAGAGTGCTTCACCGAAGAGTCAGAGGCAGAGCCTCAGCTGAGCTTTGTAGAAGATAAGGATTTTGAAATATACAGAGGAAGAGGAAGTGCATTCCAGGCATAGAATGGAGGAGGCTTGTACAAATGCAGAAAAGTAAGATTGAATGTTGAACTTGGGGAATAGCTAGTGCAACCATTTGTCTGGAATGTACTTTGTTTGGAGAGAAATAATGTAACATTATTTCACATTAGCTTGGGAAGGTAGGTTGGGACTAGATTGTAGAAGGGTTTAACGATCAGTCTGAGAAGATTGTAGGTTTATCCCCGAAGAGAGAACCATTGAAGATTTTTGAGATGCAGAATGGTATAATCAGTCTCATGTCTTAGAAATACTTTTAGGCATCTGCATGAAGGATGGCATTGACAGGAGAGAAACTAAAATCAGGGGAAGTAGTTGGGAGGCTATTATGATAATCTAGGCAAGAGGTAAAAAGGACCTGAACCTAGTGTGGTGCCCACGTGTGAGGGAAAAAGTGGTTAGATGTGAAGTGTGCATATAAAATTGTTAGGATTTGGTAATTGACTATTTTTATAGAGGTCTGGAGAGAGGTGGAAAGAGAGCTGAAGAAAGTGAGGGAAAGAAAGGGGAAGGAAGGGAGGGGAGGGAAGAAAGAGATAGACAGACAGATAGACAGAATCGGAGTCAGAGACAGACACAAAGAGATAGAGACAGAGACAAAGACAGAACCGTTATTCTGAACTTATAAACCTGGTACAGAGAGGGAAAATGAGGAAGAGACACAAGACTCTTTGCACAAAGTGGAGAGACACAAGGTGAACCCAGTTTTGGACAGGTTGAATTTGAGGTACCTTTGGGACATCATAGAGATGATAGCTAAACACTGTAAGCTGAAGAGTTCACCAAGGGCGTATATAGACAGAAGAACAGAGGCCTCAGGATAGAATCTTGGTAGAACCTAGGAGGAAGGGACTGGATGGTGAATCAGCAAAGGGGACAGAAAAGGAAAGGCATATAGAAAAAGGAGAACCAGGAAGGAGGCATCAGTGTCAAGGGAGTTGATGCAGAACAGCCTGGGGGAGTCAGGCGATGGATAGGCTCAGAAGCTATAGAAAGGTCAAGGAGGATGAGGATGGATATTGTGGACAGAGGAAGTAACACAATGCCTAGTGTCACTCAGAGAGAACTGGTTTCCTCCAGGTTATCCTGAACGATTTGTAAAGAGCAGAGAAGGCTAATGTTTCAAGTAGCTGGTGGTGTTGACATCACACTTTTGTTTATATGAATAGTATAAACTGGTCTCTTCCTCTGCTTCCGCTTCCATCTCCTAATCCCTTCCTTAAAGATCAGAGAAGCTAACTACTAGAACTTCAAACTGGTGATTGCAGAAACTGTACAGTGAGATGCAGAACTGTTGAATGAGTTGACTTTTTTTGTGGAAACTGGGGGAGGGATGCGAGGCATAGAGGCTCAAGAGCTCTTGGGAAACTGGGGACTTGTGTGATAAATCTATTTCAGCATGATTGATCTGTTACCTTTGTCTGACATTTGACTGGTAGATAATTAAAATGTGGCACCTTGGTAACTGTCCCAGAGGGGTTACTGTAGGGATACTGCAGGGTAAAGGTCCCATGCAGGTAAACTGCAGGGTAAAAGAACTCTGGCCAATAATCAACCTGACCTTTTCCTCATTCCCCCAAACCAGGGACAATCATGCAGTTTCCTCATGGAATCCAATTGAAATTGACTAGGTTGGGGAATATCCCAACACACCTGCTTGAATTGGGGAAGTGGGATCCGTGAGTGATGGTAGGCACCTGTAAGTACTTATATTTTGGTTGGGATTTAACAGGCTGGTAAGGGCAGCTAAGGGGCACAGAGAATAGAGCACAAGACCTGGAATCAGGAATACCCAAGTTCAAATCTGGCCTCAGACTATTACGAGCTCTGACCCTGGGCAAGTCACTTAACCCTGTTTACCTCAGTTTCTTTTTCTCTAAAATGAACTAGAGAAGGAAATGGCAAACCACTCCAGTATTTTTGTCAAGAAAACCCCAAATGGGGACATGAAGAGTCAGAAACAATTTACCAACTGAACAATAACAACAACACAACAAACCAGCATTGGAAATGTTGCTGAATTTGGAATCAGAGGACCTGGGTTTGAATTCTGTCTCTGACATTTGGTATCTATGTGACCTCAGGCAAATCACTTAACTTTTTTGGACCTCAGTTTCCTCATCTGTATGAGGAGGGGATATAATGAAATGGCCTCTAAGGTTCCTTATAGCATTGAAACTACTATCCAATGATCCCACTGTATTCTAAGAACAAAGTAGAAAATGAGTGGGTAGTAGATACTCCTTAGAGGACAGAGTCAGGGTGAGAGAGGGGAGCCCTCAAAGATTCCTGGCAAATACAGAAAGTAAAAGGGTGGTTTCAGAAGCTGGGTTGGGGGCTGACAAAGAGGAGCAAGAAGCGAGGGAGGGAAAGGAGTAAGTGAAGTTCATTCTCCGTTTTTGAGTTTCTGAGTCACAGAATCTCCTGTCTGAGGCCAGGCACTCAGCCTACTCACATGCAATTTCCCAGCCTCAGTGCTGGCTCTCATCCCAATTTTCAGATATTTTGTTCCATTATTACACAGTCAGTTTTTCTTTAAGTAGGCTTTTATTCATCTCTACTGTTTATGCCAGATTCTGAGAAGCCTTAACTACTGTCAAGCCGCCTCCACTTTTCCCCTCCAGTCCATTGCCTTTTGCCTTTTGGACAGAGTCTGCTTTTGGCTAAACAGTGAGGTGAATACTTTCTTTGTGGGGTTTTTTTCTCTGTGGAAGAAAAAAAGATCCTATCTAATATTCTTTAAAGGGGCTGTTGCAGTAGGAGGGAGAGGATGGGGGTGGGGTGCAGTTTCACATTTAAACTTACGGGATTTGGGGTGGGGTCCAACACTCATTACTAGGCTTTATCTGGTTTTCCCTATGCCTAATTTGAGAGAAATTCCCATAATCTTCAAAATTTGGGAGATGTAGCACTTGGTTAAAACACCCTCAGTGGCTAGGGTGATTTTCCATGGTCATTTTTCACTTAGTGGCCTCATTGTCTGAGACTATATCCAGTCTTCTCAGTGTGTCAAAGAGGGCTATATCTACCTCTAACTTCTTAAAGGGATCCCAGAATCTCTGACCTTGAAGCAGGCTCAGAGGCCATTGAATGCAGCTGCTACTGGCACAGGAATCCTTCCTACAATGCATCCAACTGGTAGACATCCAATCTTCTAGCGAAGGCCTGAAGGAAGGGGGCCCTGAAGCTTCTGCCCATCACACTTGTGGGCAGCTCCAATTGTTAGGAATTCTTACCTCTGGCTGAATCTATGCCTCTGCAAATTCCACCCATCTCTTCTACTTCTGCCCTCTGGGGGCATGAAGAACAAGGCTAATCCCTCTTCTATATAACAGTCCTTCAAATATTTGAAAACAGTTATAATGCCTGCTCTGCTTTTCCATATTTTTCTTTTCCATACTACCCAACCTCAGTTCTTTCATCTGAATCTTCTATGTCATAGTACCCTGTATCCTCAGTATCTTAAACTGTTCAGTGTTGGATGGTGTTCCAGTGTTCTTCCTAAAATATGGTACCCCAATTGAATACAGCACTCCAGCTATGGTCAGACCAGGGAATTAAACAAAGGGGACTGATCAGGGTAGAATCCAGCAGCACTGAAAATGAAAAAGGCAGAACTCAGTGGCCTTGGGTAACAATGTCACTGATGTGGCCTTAAAAGAATCGAAAATCTCTAGTCATAGCAAAGTGAGCATACAAATTGATGAAATGCAGATCGCCATTGCCTAAGGATATCAATAAACCCATCAAATAAGGGGAAACTTGGCATGGTGAAAAGATTAATGGATCTGATTAGAGAAACTTGGGTTGCTACCTGTGTGACCTTAGTTAAGTCATCTAATATTGCTGGGCCTTAGTTTTTTCAGATATAAAATGGGGTCCTGGTGTACTGAATTTATGTCAGGTCACCTCTAATTCTAAAATTCTACAATTCCTATGGAATATTTTTAAAGCCTTGCTATGTACAAAGACCTGTGCTAGGGGAATACAAAGTAGGTTACAATCCACTTAGAAAGGCAAGACTTATGTAATACAAATTGAAGGCAGTAAATGATAAAGGTCAAATGAGTGGTAAGTCAATAAGTGTCCTGGAATTTCACAGGAGAGATTATTTCAGTTTGTGGTAGTTGAGCAGGGCCTTGAGGGATGAGTTGGGTAGAATTCAGACAAGGCAGATGGGGTGGAGCAAAGATTAGGATAAAAATGTGCTCAGAGTTTGGTGAAAGTAATGATTATTGAAGACTGGTTATAGCAGAAGGTTTGAGGAGGAGAACAGCTGGAGATAAGGTTCAAAAAATTGTCTGGGGCCAGGCTATGGAAAGACTTGAATGCCATGCTAAGGGACTGGTGGTTTTTAGTTTAGCTTTCTGTGATATCTGTAACTGATTCCCTGAGGGTGATGCATAGTGTAAGAGGTATAGCCAGAGGATGTGGACATCCTATGGGATTCTGGGAAGAAGGCCAGAGGAAAGCAGTTAAGAAGGATTTGACATTAGCAGTAAATCCAGGCAAGTGTTCCCAGGATTCCTTGTTCAATTACTATAGTGCCCTTTCTCTTATAGCCACTGTGATTAAAGTACAGGACACTAAAGCATGACTCTTATAATGAAGATGGTGACAAAGTGGAGAGGTATTTTCTTTGCCTGTCAATACCTGAACTAGGTTGGAACCTGTCTATAATTCAGTCTTAGGAAGTTGCCTGATTTTGCCCATAATCAGGATTTTAACCCAGGTCTTCCTTATCCAAGCTCATAACTCTAACCACAATGTAGTGCTTCCTTTCTTTTTCTTAAGAGCTGGAGTTATCCCAATGCAGAGTGGGCTGCCAGGGATGCAATGGAGGGTCACTTGAGGGGGATGTCAGTCATTGAGCAGAGACTGTAGACTTGGTAAGGGATATTAGGGATTTGATTTTTAATTAGATTAAGTGTTGGATTAGATGAATTCCCTACCAACTCTGGGATTCTGCATTTCTGTTATATGGAGAAAACTAAGATGGTGGCCTCAGTATTTCTTTCTATGCTACAATCCAGGGCTTTTCCTTCTCCTGGTTAATGATATCCCACTGGGTTTCCTGCACAATCAGGAACATGGGAAACCATTTTGGATCTTTAACATCAAACATCATTATGATTTACCAATCAATTGATTTTCTAGTTACCAGTTGATGTCTTCTTCCCTATGCTGTCAGAAAGCCAGATAAATCATTACATTCTGCCATTAGATAGACTTGGTTCTGGCTAGCAAAGGCAGCTCTCTGGATTTGCATCCATTGACTTCTAGAATTTGATAACCCATATCTTCTTATTCATTTTGAATGAAAATTCTTTTGCTACTTTTCTTTTTTTCATTTTTCATTTATTTCCAACCTCTAGGCAAGGGGCAGGGGAAAGACCCTACTAATTTGTCTTTATCTCACTTAGGGTAGACTTTTATGGAAACATTTTAATTAAAAAAAATACAAGATGTATCCATTCACTCTGACCCATTGATGCTGAAAAATGTAGGCTTTGATATTAGACTGTTAGAGCTTGAAAGAATCTAAGAGATCATTGAATCTAATCTCATGTGATGAGATTAAATGAGGCTCAGATGAAGATGAGGCCCAGATAGGTAAAATGACTTGACCAAAGTCATAGTGAAATGACAGAAATAGGACTAGAATCCAGTTCTTCCATCTTTAAGTTTGGTTCCACGCCTTGATACTTCATGAATACATGATGCTCAATTATCCAAAAAGGAAAACCATTGACTGAGGCTTTTGATGAATGCAGAGCATATTGCTCCACTAAGAAAATGGAATCCGACTTTAGTCTTTCAGCCTAAGGTTCCAATTCACCGGCATGCTTGCATTTTCCTGTTTGAGTCCTTCACCATTCCCTGCAGCTAGGAAGACATGGGGGAAGGGCAGTGTTCTTGCTCAGCTGTCACAGATCTGCTCACAGTTCAGCCTCTAAACTTTTCAGTCCTAATAGAACATCTCTAACTGGGCTCCTGGAGGAAAACTTCCAGTACCTCCATACAGCAGAGGATCACACATAATTTGGTTAACTAAAGCTGCCTATGTTCCATAATCCAAATTACCAGCAGCAGTAAACAAAAGCCACTCAATGTTCTTGCACTGAGATCTAATGGAGGGTTGTATCAAATCAACTCTGCATTTTTAACTACTATTTATACAGACATAATTAGTTTTTCTTCAGCTGAATTTAATAGCACATCTGTCTGGAGATGAAAATAAATCATAGGTTTACTTATGACTTGACTGGAACTTGGTGATGTCCTGAGTTCAGAGCCTGCAATCTCTTTTCCCTAAGGTTTGATCTGAAAGTTGTCTGTATCAGTCCCAGTCTCCAAACCATAAGTCTAAATTCATCATTTGCCCAGGGTATGTTGATATGGACACTCAGTCATTAAAATTCAGTGATCAAGTGGGGGTGCAAGTGAAGAGGAGATTCTTCAAGGTGAAGGAGACATTTGTTATACTCTCATGAAAAGTTTCCTCTTTGAGGAGATCTAAGATTTAGCACAGTACTTTCCATATATGTGTTTCAAGAAATATTTGTCACATGAATGAATGAAATATGGTAAGGTTTCCCTCCCATGGGTCCAATCATAACCTTAAGGCAGATAACCCCAAATCTATATATACAGTTCTAGTCTGAACACTACTCATATAACTCTAACTGCTTACCAGATCTTCCCCCTATAATGTCCCTCTGGCACCTCAAATGCAACCTCTAAAACTGGAGCTCATTTTCTTTCTCACTAAACCTCTTTCCTCCCAACTTCCTTCTTCTGGTGAGGGCAACTCCATGTTCCCAATCACCCAGTCTTGAAATCCCAGGATCATCTTTGATTCATCCATCTAATTCATTCCACAATATGACAATTTGCACAGGCTTGTCGATTCTGTCTCTACAACCTCCCTTGATCTATCCCTCCTCTTCATTCACTAGCTCACCATCCAACTCTATTCCCTCATTTTCTTGTCTAGTCCAAGAACTTTCTGATTGTGTCTTTCTCCCTGTAGCCTCTCTCATATTCCTTAGTATATCCTTAATATTGCTGCAAAAATAATCTAATCACTTCCTTTCTCCCTTATATTCTCTTCCATGCAAAAAAATTGTCAGTAACTCCCTATTTATTACCCATGCAATAAACTGAAGATTTCTTAGAATAGCATATAAGATTCTCTGTAATTTGACTCCAACCTACCTTTTCAGTCTCATTCCATGTTATCCACCCTTCACATACCCTTTGTTCTACCCAAACTGGCCTATTAACTCTCTCTCAAATATAATCTGCTTTCTCTTATCTCAGAGAACTTTGGAATTGAAATGGATCTCATCACTGTCTAGCTCAATTCTCCATAACAGACCTAAGAGGTGCTCATCAGGCATGAAGACCTTTGAGGAAGAACCCACAATGTTTTGAGGCATGAGCTAGCCCATTCCACTTGTGGACATGTTATGGAGATAGGAAAACCTGTTACAAGGTCTTATTGAAGTGGGTAGTGGTGTTGGGGGTGGGAAGAGGAATGCTTCAGGGTCTCAGAGTCACTCAAATGCAAAGCACAAGAATGATGACATGAGTAGGTGGGCCAGAGCAGCACTCTCCTATCTTTTTGCCCAAGTGTCTAGCTATGTGTATTCTTCAGTGTTCTCCCTTCCCCCTTTCCAGTTCTGGAACAATAATTAAATCAATACTATCATTGCTCCTGGTCACATTGGCAAGCAATAATTTTCCAATGCAAAATCACCCCTCTTGCCTATTAGTCCCTTCTGTATACATTGTCTACCCCCAAGTAGAGGTAAGCTCCTTGAAGGCAGAATCTGTCTTCACTTTTGTATGTGAATTTCCAATTTAGCCCAATGCTAGAAACATAGGAAACACTTCACATATGCTGTTCATATATTCATTCATTCTGTAGGATAAGCTAGTAGCCTCTTTAGTGTTCAGAAAAATAGGATTTCTAAGGGTCAGAATTTTCTTCAGTTCAGTCCATTGGAATGTGTTCAAGTTTATCAACCACTAGCCTAATGATCCAGCCACACTACATTTCCCAAGACTTAAGCTGTAGAGACCCTAGCATTCCTCTTTGGCCATGTGTTCTCAAGATTCAGATGATGTCAGAGGGGAAGATTCAGTGAGCAGGACAGTAATGGTGAAAAATGGAGGAAAGGTAGAGAAAGCAGATAACATGTGTATGTATGTATGTGTATGTGTGTATGTATGTGTATGTATGCATGTATGTATGTGTGTATGTTTCTCTCTATCCCTCCCCTTCCTCTCTCTCTTTCTCCTCCCTCCATCCCTTCATCCTTTACCCCCTCTCCCTTCCTATCAAATTACTTCTCAAACTTACTTCCCAATAAGAGCCTCTACTCCAGCCAAATTGATCTCTTATTATATCCTCACCATGTGCTATATATTCCAGGCTCTGTATTTGATTTTATCATATTCTCCCTTTTTATCCTATCTGAGTTTTAACGATCCCACAAGGCCTGTGTTAAGTCTCACCTTCTCTCCCTGGCTACCTTAGACTCTAGGGCTCTCTCAGCTTCTTCTGAACTTCCAGGCTCTGTATTTGATTTTATCATATTCTCACTTTTTTCCTATCTGAGTTTTAATGATCCCACAAAGCCCGTGTTAAGTCTCACCTTCTCCCTGGCTACCTTAGACTCTAGGGCTCTCTCAGCTTCTTCTGAACTTTCATAACGCTTACTGTCTTTACCACTGAATGGGCACTAATTATAGACTTTCCAGTGTTGCTCATTATCTACTTATTGTTTCTCCAGTTGGATTGTAAGTTTTTTGAGGGCAAGGTATATGCTTAATATTTCTTCATATCCCCCTATGTTACATGGAAAACTGTGTTTCATACAGGAAATACTCATTAAATACTTGTAGATGGATGGATAGAGAGGTTATTAAGGAAATCTGAATGTGGTACATGAGAGGAGGGGGAACTTGGAGAAGACTGACAGGAGCTTTAAAAAATGCCATTCAGCTTCCAAGGGAGCCTTGCCAAGACATCCTTGGCAAAGGACGAATGGGAGTCTTTTTCACTGTAAGGGCTGAGACAGAAGGGATGTTAGTGACTTAAACAGCTTGTAGCAGCTTATTCCCCTACTCTCTTCACTTGTATTTCTGGCTTCTCTGATATTTGGTCATAGGTTTGATGCCCATCACTAGGCACCCCCCTCTTGAGAGATCAAACTCAGTAATTACTATGGAGACAGGCAGTTTTAAAGCTAAGGCTGGAACAGAACTTCATAATCACTTTCTTGTATAGTTTTAGTGTGTGAGCAATGTGATATGCTACCCTGGACCAACACAGAGACCTATGATTTCCCACAATAAAGGCACAAGGGGAGAGAGGGTCAAATCTTAACACTAGTTATTGAAGAGTTTCACTCTGCTCTGCTCCCAGACTCACTTGGCCATTATGCCTAAACTCACATCTTTCATTACTCCACACTGTGCTCATCTCCATTGCATAAGCTTTTCTGATCCAGGATAGACCTCCCTCACTATCTGGCTGGCCTAAAAACCTGACCAGAAGTACTGATATAATCTATCAAAGGCCACTCAATTCACTTATTTCCAGTAGCCTTCGTGCTACAGAATAAGGCAGCTTGTTGATGGAGTGGATAGAGTCAGGCCTGAAATCAGGATGATTCATCTTCCTAGTCCAAATCTGGTCTCAGATACTTATGAGCTATGTGGCCCTGGGCAAGTCACTTAACTCAGTTTCCATCAGTTTCCTCATCTGTAAAATGAGCTGAAGAAGGAAATGGCAAAATTGGCAAAAGTCCAGAATCTTTGCCAAGAAAACCCCAAATGGGTCATGGAGAATAACTGAAAAAAATGACCTAATAACTAATACTACAGAAGCATCGGATTGGTGCACAAGATGCCACCGATGCCCTTTTCCATATAGTTGCCCTCTAGCACTCCATTATCTCTCCATATGACCCACTAGTATCCCCATGATTCCTGACCCTCCCTATTTCATCACTGATAATGGAAGTGAAGGAAAAGATCCAGGGGTGTTCTGGAATCAGCTTAATTTGGCTCATGAGAGCTGATTGTTAATTTTTAAGCATATATACCTCATAAATCAGGAAATGCTGCAAATCATGGACTTGACATAACTTTGTTGATTGTCTAGACTTGAGAAAATGTTAATAATGCAGTTCCCCTCCTGCTGAGAGTCAGTTGTTAAACAATTTGGCAGCAATACCACTCTGGAAAGATCTCTAGGGAAGACAGGGCACAAGTTTCAGACAGTTTTTAAAAAATAATTATAAGTATGAGGTGGTGAGGTGTAATGCACAGAGATCTGGGCTTGGAGTCAAGAAGGCCTGGGGCCAAACCATTCCTATGACAACCAGAAGCTCTATGACCCTGGGCAAGTCACTTAATCTTCAAGACTTATATGCAAAGTGAAAAATAGGTAGGAGGAGGGAAATCTTAAATCAAGAGTTCCTGATGTTAATGAAATCACAAGTCTTGCATGTATTCTGGTATTGTTGGGTGCAATCAGTCAGCTGTGCTAAGGAAACATCTGGAGGGCAGGTTTCCACCACCTGACTTCCCAAGTTTCCTTTAAGTCCTGGCTAAAATCCCATTTTCTAGGAGAATCCTTTCCCAGTTCCCTCTTAATGCTAGTTCCTTTCCTCTATTTATCCCCAATTTATCCCACATTTATCTTGTTTGTACAGAGTTGTTTTTATATTGTATCCCCCATTAAACTGAATTTTTTGAGAGCAAGGACACCTGCCTTTATTTTTTGAGAGGAAGGATGCATGCCTCAGCACAGTGCCTGGCACATTGCAGACCCTTAATGAATGGTTTTTTTTTAAGTTCACTGATACTTTCCTGAGACTTTGACTAGACCACAGCTAGAAACAGATTCTGGTTGGCCTTATGCTCATTTCCTTCCCTAGCTGGCAAGAGCTCCCATCCCTTTACTAGTAAGGAGCCTTATCCCCACCAAATTCCATTCAAGTAGGGAGGAAAATAGGAAGAAGGAAGTGAATAAGATTCATGAAAACAGGGATGTGGGGCAGAAGGCAGGCAGATGCAGAGAAACAGATGGGATGACGCTTGGCATGGGGGTGGAGTGGTCTATCCACATAGACTTAAAAAATAGTTTATTGTTTTCATTACCTTTTTTATTTGGGCTTTTCACATCCCACATTTCACTGCCTACTGGGCAGGGAAGCAGATGTGGGGACTTACCAATAGTGGCAGAACAAAGACATCATGAGCCAGTCAACCTATTGTATAAGCTGCTTAGGTGACCAGGGAAATATGTAAAAGAGTTGTTAGTGATTTTAGTGCTGTGTGTAGAAAGGAAGCCTGTTTGCTCTGCTTGAGTAGAACAGAAGGAAGGAAGAAATGTCAAATACCAATGTAACATACATTTTAGAATATTCCTGGAGCATCTCTGCCTATCCCTGGCCCTTCCTACATCCAATGATTAATTTGTAATTGTGCCTCTTGCATGCCTGACCATAGGATGAGACACAGCTTGATGCAGCAAATGGAGAACTGGCCTTGGAATCAGGAAGAGGTTCAAATTACACTTCTGACATACACCTGCATGACCTTGAGCAAAGCTTTTTACTTTTCAGTAGTCTCAGGAAAATCCCTAAGACCAGGAGTCTGAGGAAGGATTGGTCTCCATTTGCAGAAAGAGTTTTGACCTGAAAGGAAGGACCTCCAAACATCAAAGAAATTGCAGGTGTAGTGAGAGTGTGGAGAATGATCTAGTGCAGACTTACTCTGTGTCAGATTGTTCTGGCCCAGTACAAGCTTGTCCAGTACAAGCATCACAGATAACAAGGCTTCAAGAGTCTACCCATTGAGGGGCAGAGCCAAGATGGCAGAATAGAAACAGGACTTCTATGAGGCTCTGGCTTCCACCTCCTCCAACACATGTAAAAAATGACTCTAAACAAACTTTAGAGCTACAGAACCCAAAAAGTGACAAAGAGAAACAAATCTCCTGCTGAAGGAAGCCTGGCAGGATGGCAGCAAAGGTCCATTGAAGGGTGCTAGGAGCTGAGCCCAGCCCTGCCTGAGCCCGAGGTTTTAGCCCCAGGGTGGCCCCAACCAGCCACAGCTAGAACAAACTTTGGGAGAGTGGATCGCCATCAGCTGTAGTGGTTTCCAGACTTCTCAATCCACAAATGCCAAACACAATGTAAAAGGTCAGTGTGGAGCTTTGTTCAAACAGGGGAAGCATGGTGCAGCTCCTACCCCCAGAGTTAGAAGGAGAGGAGGTGTGGTGGCTGCAGCTGCTGCCAAGGGGCTGCTTCCAGAGCTCCTGGCCCACAGATTGTAGGGGGACCAAGTGACTATTCAGAGGATAATCACTCTTGCTTTGACCTGCTTGGATCCGTATCGTGGTCTTGGGTGGTGGTCCTGGGGTGTGTGACCAGTGAGACAGAGCATGTGAGGGCTGTAGAGAGGGCACTCATCTAATCGTTCCAGCAGCTGCAAAAAACCACAATGATTTGGGACATAGCTCTCCCCATTTTGGAAGCAGAGTTCTACTGTGACAAAGAGTTCAAAAGTCAAGTAATTGGGGGCGGCCAGGTAGCACAGCGAGTAAGAGCACCGGCTCCAGTGTTGAGAAGACCTGGAGATCGAATCCCGGGCTCAGACTCTTAGCACCCACCCAGAAACACCCGGCCGTGTAACCTTGAGCAAGTTACTTAACCCCAGTTGCTTAGGGGCGGCCAGGTGGCTCAGTGAGTAAGAGCACTGGCTCCAGTGTCGGGATGACCTGGATCAAATCCAGGTTCAGATACTCAGCACCACACCCAGAAATAACTGGCCGTGTAACCTTGAGCAAGTTACTTAACCCCGATTGCTTTAAAAAAAAAAAAGTCAAGTAATTGGCTGCCAATATGAGCAAGCAATGGAAGCACAAACAAATGATAGAATCCTATTTGGGTGACAAAAAAGATCAAGGCATGGAGCAGGAGGAAGACTTTGACATCAGAACCCCTGCATCAAAAGTCTCCAAGAGAAATATGAATTGGCTACAGGCCATGGAGGAACTCAAGAAGGATTTTGAAAATCAAGTAAGAGAAGTGGAGGAAAAATTGGGAAGAGAAATGAGAATGATGCAAGAAAATCATGAAAAGCCAGTCAACAGCCTGCTAAAGGAGACCCCAAAAAAATAATGAAGAAAGTAATACCTTAAAAAATAGAGTAACTCAAATGGCAAAAGAGACCCAAAAAGCCAATGAGAAAAACAATGCTTTAAAAAGCCAAATTTGCCAGAAGGAAAAGGAATTTCAAAAACTCAGTGAAGAGAATAACTCCTTCAAAATTAGATTGGAGCAATTGGAAGCTAATAACTTTATGAGAAATCAAGATACTATGAAACAGATCCAAACATGAAAAAATAGAAGGCAATGTGAAATATCTCATTGGAAAAACCACTGACCTGGAAAATATATCCAGGAGAGATCATTTAAAAATTATTGATCTACCTGAGAGCCATGATCAAAAAGAACCTAGATGCCATTTTTCAAGAAGTCATCTAGCAAAATTGCCCTGATATTCTAGAACCAGAGGGCAAAATAGAAATTGAAAGAATTCACTGATCACCTCTTGAAAAAGATCCCCAAAAGAAAACTCCTAGGAATATTATAGTCAAATTTCAGAGTTCCCAGTTCAAGGAGGAAATACTGCAAGCAGTCAGGAAGAATAATTTGAGTATTGTGGAAACATAATCAGGATAACACAAGACTTAGCAGCTTCTCTATTAAGGGATCAAAGGGCTTGCAATATGATATTCCAGAGGTCAAAGGAGCTAGGTCTAAAACCAAGAATCACCTGCCCAGCAAAACTGAGTATAATGCTACAGGGAAAAATGTGGTCATTCAATGAAACAGAGGACTTTCAAGCATTCTTGATGAAAAAATCTGAGCTGAACAGAAAATTTGACTTCCAAATACAAGAAGCATGAGAAGGTAAACAGGAAAAAGAAATCATAAGGAACTTATTGAAGTTGAACTATTTACATTCCTACATGAAAAACAATAATTATAACTAATAAGATTTTTCTCAGTATGAGGATAGCTGAAGGGAATATATATGTGTATATATGCATACATGTTTTGTATAGGAGGATGTATGTGTATATAAATATATATGTGAGTGTGGGCATTTGTTTGTTCATGTATACATAGACAGAGGGCACAGGATGAGTTGAATAGGAAGGGATGATATCTGAAAAATAAAATTAAGAGGTGAGAGAGGGAGAAGAAAAAAGGGAGTGATAGATTAGGGTAAATTATATCATATAAAAGAGGCAAGAGAAAACTGTTACAATGGAGGGGAAGAGCAGGAAGGTGAAATGGAATGGGACAACCTAATTCTCATTGAATTTGGCCTAAGGAGGGAATAACATACACACTCAATTGAGTATATTACCCTACAGGAAAATAGGAAGGTAGGGGATAAGAAGGGAGAGGATCGAAGAGAGGGCAGATTGGGGGATAGGGTAGTTAGAAGCAAGAATTTTTGAGAAGGGATAGGGTCAAAGGAGAAAGTGGAATGAATGGGGAGGCAGGATGTGATGGAGTGAAATATAGTTAACATATATACAACTAGCTACTTTGGAAATTATTTGGGTAACCACACATGTAAAATCTATATTGAATTGCTTGTCTTACCAGTGGGGGTGAGTGAGGAGGGAAGAGGGGAAGAAAATCTGGAACTCAAAGTTTTAAATACAAATACATGCAACTGGGAAATAGAATATACAAGTACTATGGTATAGAAACCCATCTTACCCTACTAGAAAGTTAAGGGGGTTAAGGGGGAGGATATAAGAGAGAACAGATTGGGGGAAGGGGTATTCAGTAGGCTTACTATTTGGGGGTGGGGGTAGGGGAAAGATGGGGAGAGAAAAAAATTGTAACTCAAAATCTTGTGGAAATAAATTTTGAAAACTAAAAATAAATAAATCAACAAAAATAAAAAAAAAGAAATTTATATAGTCAGTCCAGTGGCTGGTGGCATGATGAGTCTTTGGAACTTAACTGGGTGTTCTCTCCAAGGTAGATTGCAACCCTTCTGCAGCTCAATAGAAAGTCTTTGAATGTCATTGAGCCCTAGAGAGTTATCACTTTGTACCCAAGCTCTTGAAGAAACCTGAGCTCATCCTGAGACAATAATCATGGTCACCTGGACATAATCAAAATTTACAGCTGAGTAGAATACACCAGAATTAGCTCTACACTGTTTGAAAATGCAAGGTAACATCCATGCCACAATGAGGTATTAGATAATGTTAATTTGTGATCTCACAAACTAAGCTATCGGCTCCATTGTTTTGTTCTTTTATCCTGTCTTACCCAAAAGCCTATGGTCATCCACTGCATCCCAGGCCATCACCAATCATCCTGACTCATGTTTTGCTACTGAACTTTGATGACTCTGGAGGAGAGAGTGAGGGTGATGATTTTTGCAGTTCTGTCTCACAAATCCAATTCACACACAAGTCAAGACGTTACCCTTGGGATGTCATTGGTCCTCTTCAAGAATGAAGGATCAAGGGTGGCTAGGTGGTACAGTGAATAGAGCACCGGCGCTGGAGTCAGGAGGACCTGAGTTCAAATTCGGCCTCAGGCACGTAACACAAAAACTAGCCGTGTGACCTTGGGCAAGTCATTTAACCCCAATTGCCCTCCAAAAAGCCAAAAAAAAAAAAAAAAGAATGAAGGATCAACAACAGCAGCAGCAGCAACAAAACATGCACCCAAAGAAATGTTCTCCCTTCTAAGGATGCATTTGTTTTAGTGGATGCCATACACCTATGGCTAAAGCAATCTCTATTTTGGCCCTTAAGAACTACTTACTCCATGAAACCTTATTGGGATATGTTTCTGTATTATTTTTGACATCACGGGTATAAAGATATGAAATGTTTTAAATGTTGACATAAATTTGTTACCTGCTCATCACCTGATTTCAATTCATTTGTTCATTTAGGGTTCATAACCTGGGGTTTAAAAAAATAATTTGATGTTTAAATTATGTAAAAATATTTTGATGACTATACTTCCATATAATTGGTTTCCTTTGTAATTTTGTGTATTCTATTTTATGCATTTTTAAACATTTTATTTTGTTTTTAATTCATGGAATAAAATAAGCATTTCCATATTAAAATATAATAAAAAGATGATTGCACATGAAACTGCAAATCTGCTATGTACAACTTACTATTTCTTTTGAATATACAACAAGGTTATTGGGTTAGTTTCTTTTCTTCCACTTTTTTCTTTCCTCCTCCCCCTCCCCCTGTCCTAGAGATGGGCACCATTAGCCAAAAATAGGTGTGTATGTATGTATGTATACATACATATATATATATATATATATATATGTAAAATTATTCTATACACACTTCTATTTACCAGTTCTTTCTCTGGATGCAGATGGCATCTTTCTTCATGTGTCCTTCATAGTTAATTTAGGTATTTATAATAGTCAATAGGTATTTATAACAGGAATTTATAATAGTCAATAACTTATTCCCTCAAAGTCATTCTTAAAACAATATTGCTTTTGCTGCATTTTAAAAATATGTTTGAGAAGGGATTCATAGACTTCATATGCCAAGGACATAAAATGTGTTCAGGACACAAAAAGGACTCGGAATTTTTGCATTCACTCATTCACCTGCCAGATGTTAACTTGCTTGCAAGGTTTTGTGCTGGGCACTGCCATGTCTAGGGCTTGGGTAGGGTGGGATGATATTGGAAATTGATACATACATGTATAAAATGTAATCCCTAATTCTCAACACCTTAATGTTCAGAGAGTATGATAAAACGAGTTTACAAACAATAGGAACACAACATAACAGAATGAAAGATAAGCATGGAATACTTCAAGAATTCAAAGCATGTCCTTCTTTGGTCCTCTAGGGAAAATTAGAATAGAGCAAAGAAAGCTAGCTAATGTCATCCTAAGGTTCTGGTCGTATTGATGGGCTGATTGTTGTATTTACTGCTTCAAGAATTAGTTAAGCCATTAGCCAGACTACTCAGTCGAACTACTCTTGACCAATTTATACTGTTGACTAAGTTAAGTAAGTAGTGCAGTGAAATGGAAAGAGGGTCACGATTGCAGTCAGTAGATACAAAAGTTTAAATTCCATGTCTGCTATTTAACAGTTCTGTGACCTAGTGATAGGATCATAAAGTCTTCGAATTTCAGAGTTTAAAAGACCTTCAATGGCAATGTAGTCCTAACTATAACTAGGCAAGAGTCACCTCTTCACCTTCCTCAACAAATGGACTTCCAGCTTTAGCTTAACAAGATCCACTGAACTCAGGACTCCCTGAAGCTATTCATTCCACTTTTAGATAGGAAATTTTTTTTTTCTGTCATCTAACTTAAATTTCCCTCTTTGTGATCTTGGGCAAGTCACTGGACTAATTTGTAATAATACCAGAATTGTTGTAAGGATCATGAGATAATGAATACTTTTAAAATGCTACCAGTTATTTTTTCTTTTTTTTGGATTGGTGTCATATGAATACAGTCTAAGAGCCCAGGGCTGAGCACAGTGGCCAGCCATAACAGAAACTTAACTACTGCTTAATGGATTTTAATTTATTGCTTATTAATGATGAAATAGGACAGCCCCCCCCCAAGTCTCCTGGGACTTTTCTCTTATGCCTCTTTGGAATTTTCAGCTAGAATGATAAAATTTAAGGCTTTTCCTTTATTAAGAAATCTATTAAGGGTGGCTAGGTGGTGCAGTGAATAGAGCATGGGACCTGGAGTCAGGAGGACCTGAGTTCAAATATGGTCTCAGACACTTAACACTTAACTGTGTGACCTTGTGCAAGTCACTTAACCCCAACTGCCCTGCCATCCCCCTCCAAAAAGCAAAGAAAAAAAAGAAATCTATTCATCACTTGGGTATAAACTTTACTCCAGGTTAGACAGTAGGATATCAAATCCTACTAGAACCTAGCAGCTCCACTGTTTCATTCTTCCCATCACTCCAGCCCCATCTTTAACCAAAGAAATATTCTCACTTCTAAAGATACATTTATGTTAATGGATGCCACACATTTATGGCTAAAACAATCACTATTTAAGACCCCAAGAATGACCTATTCTATGAAGCTTTATCTGACTATTTCAGCCTACATGGGTCCCATGTTTTCTTAAACATCTGCTCTTTTTATTGTCTTCCCCCATTAGAATGTAATCTCCCTGAGGGCATGGACTGTCTTTCCTTTTACATATATTATATTCTTAGTGCTTAGCACAGTGCTTCATGCATGGTGAGAATTTCTGTCTGTCCGTCCATCTACCATGTTTCCCCGATAATAAGACACTGTCTTATTAATTTTTTTGGAAAGAAAAACACCAGAGGGCTTATTTTCAGGGGAGGGCTTATGTTGTCCTGCCTCAGCCCTCCTCCGTGGCACTGCTCTCAATGGCACCAGCAAGTAAATCACTGGGGAAGAACA
>NW_027185876.1:18987709-18997556 GCF_028583685.1 Petaurus breviceps papuanus
GGGGGGGGGGGGGACGGTGTATACAGAGGGTACCGTAATGTAGCGTGTAGCGCAGGGGATCACCTTCACTACAGTAGCAATCTCAATAGGGCTTATTTTCGGGGGAGGGCTTATTTTAGAGGAATCTTACACAGTAAGGGGAGGGCTTATTTTCGGGATAGGTCTTATTATCGGGGAAACACAGTATCTATCTATCTATCTATCTATCTATCTATCTATCTATCTATCTATCTATCTATCTATCTATCTATCTCTCCATCACCCTTGAAGGCATGACCATGAAGCTTAATAGTGTCAGAGAATAGAATGCTAGACTTGGAGTTAGGAAGACTTGAGTTGAAATCCCTCAGACACATGTCCTTGGGCAGGTGACTTAATCTCTTTCAGCCTCAGTTATTTTATCTGTAAAATGAGAGGGTTGGATTCAGTCTTTAAGGTCTCTTTCTCAACTTTAAATTTTGGATTCTATGACCAATTTCTAATTGTTTTATGTGAATAATCATGTCCCCAATTCTATTGTACTGTCAGCATCTGGAAGGCAGGTACAGAACCAGGTATCACAGTCCATGCCTAGCCTGAAGCTATCTTTAAGTTTTTAAAGGGATGTCCTATAGAATAGGGACAAATAGAATATTGTTCTAGGAGAGGGATTCCTTTTTTTATTATTTTATTAAATAATTTATTTTATTTTTTAATTAATTTTTTTGTTTCCTTTTAGTTTACAGGATTCAATTCCACAATTCCTTGAGTTTCACATTTTGTCCCCCTCCCTCCCCTCCCCCCCATGGTGGCATAGTCAAGTATAGGATCTGTAAATACTTTCACATTATACATTAGTCAGGTTATAAAGACAGATTGTATCAGATGGAATGAAAAATGGTAAAGAAGACATAAAACCAAACAAGAGAAGGAAAAAGATCAGGTATTTTGCTTCCACCTGGATATAAACTCAGTTCTTTCTAGTTCTTTCTCTGGATGCACATATTTCTCTCCATCATGAGTCTTTTGGGATTAACTTATATCACTGCATTGCTGAGAAGAGCCCAGTCTATCAAAGTTGGTCATCACAATATGTTGTGTCTATAATTGTGTACAAATTTCTCCTGGTTCTACTCTTCTCACTCAGCATCAATTTGTATAAGCCTCTCCAGGTAAATATGAAGACTGTCTGCTCCTCATTTCTTATAGCACAATAGTATTCCATAACATGCATATACCACAACTTTTTCAGCCATTCCCCAATTGATGGGCACCCCCTTAATTTCTAATTCTTTGCCACCAGAAAAAGAGCTGCTATAAATATTTTTATACATATGGGTCTTCCTCCCACTTTTATGATCTCTTTGGGATATAACCCTAGGAGTGGTATTGCTGGGTCAAAGGATATGAAAGTATTTATAGCCCTTTGCGCATAATTCCAGATTGCTCTCCAGAAAGGCTGGATCAGTTCACAACTCCACCAGCAATGCATTAGTGTTCCATTTTGCCCACATCCTCTCCAGCTTTTGTCATTTTCCTGTTTTGGCATCTTAGGCAATCTGACTGGTGAGATGTGGTACCTCAGAGTTGTTTTGATTTGCATTTCTCTAATCAATAGTGATTTAGATCATTTCTTCATGTGCTTATAGATATCTTTAATTTCTTTCTCTGAAAATTGCCTGTTCATATCCTTTGACCATTTATCAACTGGGGAATGACTTCTCATAAATTTGACTCAATTCTCTGTATATTTTAGAAATGAGTCCTTTGTCAGAGACATAGGTTGTAAAGATTCCCAATTTCCCACCTCCCTCTTAATCTTGGTTACATTGGCTTTGTTTGTACAGAAGCTTTTCAATTTCATGTAGTCACAATTATCCATTTTACATTTTATAATGTTCTCTAATTCTTGTTTAGTCATAAAGTCTTTAGAGGGATTCCTTTTAGATGATGAAATCTACCAATTGCCCTTGTTTGCTGATGACACTGTAATGATTTAATCAAAGCCCACAAAACTTCCGAACCTCCTTAATGAGATCCATAATCTCTCAAAAGAGTTTGGACTAACTAGATGCAAAAGGGGGCGAGTACAATAAACATATCTATTATTCAACTGTGCATAATTTATATAGTTAGTTGGATGAACACCATTTAAAGTTGATACACTATAGTATATATCCTGGATAGATGCTATAGAGACTATATGGCCCAAGTTTTACAGAACAAATCCTTTTATTAAGGGGATTTGTTCTGTGAAGTTTGGATTCAGTCAAAGGGCTGCACTTGAGGACCTACAGGGCCACATGTGGCCTGGAGGTAGCAGGTTCCCCATCCCTGCTAGATAAGGGATGGAGGTACAAATTGAATAGGAGGAAGACAACATTTAACCTTGCCTATCTGAATTTTATTAGCTGAGAAAAAATTCCCAGTTCTGATCCCAAGAGCAGGCTGTTGCCATACTGACAATGGTATCAAGTATTGTTAATATGGGCAACCTAGCAAGCTCTGACCTTGACACTGCCAACAACTGATCTTATCCTTGGATCTGGGGTCTATGAGCTATCTGCTTCTCCAAAGGATCTTGATTGTCATTTCCTATTTGCCATGTTGGTACAAGTTGGAGCATAAGATTTTGAGAACAGGGTCTTAGAGTTCATATAACCCTTTCATTTTAAAGATGAGGAAAATGACATGTAAGGAAGGAAGCTCACAGCCAGCAAGTAGTAGAGTTAGAGTTTCAATGAGTGTCTTCTGACTTTGGCTCTATGTTCTTTTCATTATGCCAAAGTGTTTAAGAGACAGTCGGAAGCCCCTAAGGGTGCCTGAGTAAAAGATTGAATTGATCTTAGTTGGGCATTAGTAAGTTTATTAGGGGTTTGTGTGGAGGATGAATTGAAGAAGGCATAATGTGGAGGAAGTAAGACTATTCGGGAGACCGAATGTGTGAAGAGATGAGACTCTGAATAACAGGAATGAAGAGAAGGGCAGGTCATAAGAGATGACAAGGCATTCAGAGCAGGGTACAGACAATGGGACCTGGCAACTGAATGGATATAAAGGGGGAAGGAGTGTGATCATTCTTTGCACTTCTCTTCAACCAAATGGAAAACTCAGGCACAATTGCTTGTCCTCATTGCAGGATGAACAGTTTGCACTTTTCTTTAGATTTCACTTGAAAACTTATGGTATTCCATGTGATCGCTGTGAACTATGGAGTAGAAAGAGAGAAGAGCTGCTCTAGGGACTGAAGCTCTCAGGGGCAACACTGTACCTGGAAACTTCAGAAAAATGCTCCCCATTCCCCATTGGAAGAGAACTGCACAGGCATGAACTTAACTAGGAAAGGGAATTATTTTATGTTAGGGTTATGCAGTTGAATAGATTCAAGTCTTTGCTCTCAGGATGTGTGAGAGTCAACATGCCACAGGGAAGATGGAGAAAGCGAAGTCCTATTGCACAATGTGGAAACTAACTGAGCTGGCTACAACAACATTCAAACATCATAGCCTGGAACTCCTGTTAGTGAGGCACCAAATCCATGTGCTAAGTGGGGGAAAAAAAGCATGAGTTCATTAGGATTCATTTCCTGGCTCCAGGTTCATTAGTATGAGTTCATTCAAAAGTCAGGGGGTTTCACAGAGAGCCAATTAGAAAGACAGGGAAGGGTGAAGAAAACAGCACAGGGGGAGAAGGGGTAGGGAAATAATGATTCATTTCACACAAAGATTAGCTCAAGGCAGCATCATTAGAGGATTGTAGATTTGACACTTGTCCCCTGTGTTCTCCCTTTGAAAGTAGGGACTCTGCCTAAAACTCACCCCAAAGGCCAAGATCAAATAAATAGCTGGTGACTGAAGAATTTTGAGTTCTAATTCTGGCTCTGCCCTCAAGAGCCATGGTAACATCAGTTATATACTTACACCTTCCCAATCTCAATGTCTTTACTGATAAGTGGTAATACTAATACTACTACTACTAATAATGCTGGACTTATCCAGGGTGAGCAGTATGGAATAACCAACTAACTTTTGGGCTGGTGGCAGAAAAACTTGAACAAAGAAGAGAAGCTGTGGGGAAAGATTGTGGAGAGAAACTTTTTTGTTTCCAATCACTCTTTTTTGTTTTTTTAAAGCAATCAGGGTTAAGTAACTTGCTCAAGGTTACATGGCCAGTTATTTCTGGGTGTGGTGCTAAGTATCTGAGCCCAGATTTGATCCCCAGGTCATCCCAACACTGGACCAATCACTCTTGTTAAGGCTAGAACAAAGAGATAGAGGGAAAATAGAAAGTCTCAAGTCACCTATTTGATTTGGGGGATGCTTCCCCTCCCTAGATAGTCCAATTTGGGATCCTGTCCTATTAATACAGAAGTACAATTTCTTTGATTTAATCTCATTGCTGACTTATCATTATCTGCTCTCCTGGTCCAAAACTAGCTGGAGCTGAGACAAGAGTGGGCCATTGATATCCCACTGCAAACTGCTGGGAGCCAACCCTGTGTTAATCCCCAGTGATAAATCTTTCCATATTTATGAGGTGGTTAGAGTTTAAGTGGATCCATGGAAGTCTGTTTTTTTCCAAAAAGGGAATGATATTCACAGCTCTGAAATAAGGACCTGAGAAATCCTCTCTGTTAAGGGAGAGTTCTTATCAAAGCAGCATCTTTAAGACTTAGCAACACTTCAAGTACAGTTGGTTTGAGTTACTTTCCTTGTAAAATTTAAGAAAAACTTCTTTAAAAAACATTCCTATTTTGCAATGTGGAGCTTTGTTTTTTTCTGAAAAGAGGGGAAAAAAGAGTAGGGGGTGAAGAGTACCCAGGCAACTTTCTAATTTATTTATTTTATTTTTTGTTTTGCAGGGGGAAGGCAGGGTGATTGGGGTTAAGTGACTTGCCCAAGGTCACATAGCTAGTGTTAAGTGTCTGAGGCTGGATTTGAACTCATGTCCTCCTGACTCCATGGACAGTGATCTATACTGGGCAACTTTTTGAAGAACTGCTCAGGTCCTAGCTCTTGGTGAGGAAGGGTTGACCAAACTGCTTGTAATACACTTGCTAAACATGAGTTAGACATAATTAGCTAATGAACTACCATCATCTCTTAATTATCTGCACCAATGGAGGAGAACATTGGTGTGGATAATAAAAAACCAAGGCTAACTACGCCCAGTTTGGCAGAGGTCAGAGCCTCGCTCCTCACAGCACGGGTTTCTATTACTCATATTGGTTTGTCAGCTGCGGGGTGTACAGGTGCCACAGCAATCATACACACCAGGTAACACCAGGATTTCCTGTATGGGCAGAGCCTCAATTTGTGCATTGGACACCTTCTGAAAAGTCGGATATAAATGGAAATTTTGTTAAGCAAATTATTTGCCCATTAACTTGAATGATTATCTGAGAGATATTTTGGCTTTATTTCTGATTTCTAGTTGGCAGTGGCTCCTGAGTCTTTATTTTATTTTTTGCTTTTTTGGAGGGGGAAAGGCAGGGTAATTGGGGTTAAGTGCCTTGCCCAAGGTCACATGGCTAGTAAGTGTTAAGTGTCTGAGGCTGGATTTGAACTCAGGTCCTCCTGACTCCAGGGCCAGTGCTCTATTCACTACACCACACAGCTGCCCTCCCGCCCCCCCTCCCCCAGTCTTTAGCTTTAAGGTTACTTAAGAGGGCTTGATGCAATTTGCTCAAAAAGTGGTCATCTAGGTTTGAAGACCTCCACTGAGGGAGAATTCCCTAACTCCTGAGACTACCTGGTATGGATTTCTTTAGTTGTTTGGAAGTTTTCCTTCTTTGTTTTTCTATAAAATCACACTAACAATTGTGTTCTATCAGTCAATCAAAAAACATTTCTTGAGTTTTTCCTATATGTCAGGTTCTGTGCTAAGGACTAGGGATACAAGAAAAGGACCCCAAGAAGGTTATATATAAATATCAAGGAACATGGAAAGTAAATTTGAAAAAGAGAAGGCATTAGCACCTGGAAGGATTCTGTTTTTGTTTTTTATTTTTTGCCTTTTGGAGGGCAATTGGGGTTAAATAACTTGCCCAAGGTTACACGGCTAGTTTTTTTGTGTCAAGTGTCTGAGGCTGGAACCAAACTCAGGTCCTCCCGACTCCAGGGCTGGCACTTCACTCACTGCACCACCTAGCTGCCCCTGGAAGGATTCTGGAAAGGCCTCCTGGAAAAGAAGGGACTTCAACTGAGTCACAAAAGTAACTAAAAGGTAACAATAAAGGCATTCCAGGTATGAAGGGCAGTAAGTGTGAAGGTACAGAGATGGGAGACTGGGTATCATATTCAAGAAACTCCAAGTAGGCCAAGGTGGCTGGATAGTAGTGTGTGTGTGTGTGTGTGTGTGTGTGTGTGTGTGTGCGTGTGTGTGTGTAGGTATAAGAAAATTACAGAAATAAAAAAAAGGGTCATCATTCCCAGTACCAAAAAAATCATTTTTCTGGGAAAAGAAACAGAAAAAATGAGAAGAGTATTTTAGGTTTCTCACAGTTACCTGCCAGTAAACTCCCAACTAAACATCCCGCTATGCAAAAATGTAAACCAAAATAAAAAATAAATAAAGGAAGAGATAGGACTGCTGAGTTTAGAGTAGATGGACTGGCTTTAAACCATTTGATTCTTTGTGACTTGAGACAAGTCACTCAATCTTTATGTGCTTAGTTTCCCCTATAAGTCTCGTCTCAGCCCTAAATCTCTGAGCCAGTGATCCCATCATAGCTTCAAATTTCACTTTTTCTCATCTTACCCATTCATTGCCCTTCTTAGCTTGTTCTGGGCATTCATGCTGCTGACACAGATTCCAAAACAATGGTCTGCACTGTCTCAGAGTATGGTGTTCTCCTTCTTGCTTGAATTCTTCTTTTTCTTTTCTTTGCTTTTTGGAGGGCAATTGGCGTTAAGTGACTTGCCCAAGGTCACATGGCTAGTTTTTGTGTTAAGTGTCTGAGGATGGATTTGAACTCAGGTCCTCCTGACTCCAGGGGCCAGTGCTCTATTCATTACACCACCTAGCCACCCCTTGAGTTCTTCAGGATGGTCATTTGTCAAGGATGATGTAGAAGGTAATGGAATGGGCTAGACTAGATGGCCTCTGGTGTTCCTTCCAACTCTGAGATTCTGTGAGTCATTTCTGATAGTATTCTATGTAGCCCATTACTGGCAAGATGGATGATGAGAAATGTATTTTTTTCAGAGTTTGAAGGAGGAATCATGGATGGCAGAAGCCATGTGGACAAAAGAGGCCTGTGAAATTTCACTCTGCATAGAGTTAGGGCTGAGGGAGCATGTGCAGCAATGGTAAGCCAGTGGCAAGGAAGGCAGTTGCTGCCCCAAACTAAATATAGCAATGGACAATTAGAGTCTTGTCTGACTCAATAATCTAGTGCAGAATATGTCATTCATCTGGATATACCCACTTGCTTGTGAGACATGGTGAAATTATCCTTTTCCCTATCCCTCTCTCATACTTCACCACAGTTTGGCCAAATAGCATTGCTACCCTTAAGAATTTATGTTGTTCAGCCACTTTTCAGTTGTGTCCTACTCTTCATGACCCCTCTTGGGGTTTTCTTGGCAAAGACATTGGAGTGGTTTGCCATTAGCTTCTCCAGCTCATTTTACAGATGAAGAAACTGAGGCAAACAGGGTTGAGGGACTTACCTAGGGTCACACAACTAGTAAGTGTGTGAGACCAGATTCGAACTCAGGAAGATGAGTCTTCCTGATTCCAGGCCCATAAGAACTTTTACAAGGGGTTTTTATCTTCAAATAAAGATAATCTGATTTTTGCTACAATTTGAGCAAGCGTTTCCTCTAATGAAGGGAACATATAAGGGAGGGGATGCTGAGAGGGACCTGACATCATTTACTTTAGACTTAATCATAAACTCTTTCACTCAATGTACAAAGAGAGGCTTCAGTCAGAATTTCATTCTTCAGGTCTTACTGTTCCTCTTAAGGGGAAGTTTGTAAGCTCCTTGAGGGCAGGAGTGGTTCATTGTTTTGTCTTCCTATACTCCATATCCAAGACTAGCATTTATTAAGCACCTGCTATGGCCCAGATACTGTGCACTGCAGTACAGTTGTGCTTAACAAGTTTTGTTTATTGAATTTAATTGAACTTCTGTAGAATATTACACTATCAGATCATACTTATTCTTTCTCCGAACCATTTGGGAATCTGCTTTTTTTAAATATAGGCAGGGGTGTGTTGGACTGGTTCAAAAGAGCTTACAATAGCCCATTGTTAAAAATTTCAGTATTAATACCAACACTTAAGAAAACTGGCAAACACTACAGGGTGTCCCTAAAGTCTGGACACATAGGAAATCTCATTAACTATGCTTATTTTCAAGAAGTGAAATGAATGAAATTTTCAACAACATTTTATTTAATTAGCATAAATTTTACCCAAGACAATTTTATATGGAATAAAAGCTTCCATTAGCTACTGGGGACTATTTTCCATATTAATGAGATTAATTTAATTTAATTAATTAATGAGATTTCCTATGTCTCCTATGTTTTCCTATGAAATCTCATTTATGCTAATTAAATAAAATGTTGAAAATTTCATTCATTTCATTTCTTGAAAATATACATAATTAATAAGATTTCCTAAGTGTCCAGACATTAGCGACACCCTGTACATATTAGGGCCCGATTTATTGTTTTGTTGATTGTCTAGGCTTAATAAGGTAAAGTAGAAAATGTTAATAATGAAGATTAGTTAGTTAAAAGTGCATTATGAGTAAATTTCCCCCCCAGAAAACCAGTTGTTAAACATTTGCAAGCACACTCCTAACAATTGCATATGTTAGACTATACTTGGCTCTTCTCTCTATCACACACTGCTTGATAGAGCGGTCACTTGCCCCCACAGATCCCATCATTTATATTTCAGCAATAAACACTTTCTTTTGTGGTTAGAATCAGGTCCAAATAAGCATTTCCCTTGTCTTTTCCTCCACCTTTTGAAGAATGAAAATCATCATTAAGGCAAGTCAAAAATTTATCAGCTGTGCTACTTTTGGATTTTGGCCAAAAGCCGGAGGCCCTAGACATACTTGGCACAATTTGAATGAGCTATTTCTGTACTCTCACTCCACTTCTTCCTATTCATCCATGCTGCCCCCAGCCTGGAATGCCTTCTCTCCACACCTCCACCTGTTGAAAACCATTTCTCCCTCTGAGGTCCAGACTCAGCTACTGCCTCCTGTATGAAACTTTCCCTCATACCTCCTCCCCCTATGATGAAAATGATCTGGCCTGCATCACATCTTCTAAGAATACTCACTTTAGGTCTTTTTCATTATTATATTATGAATCATAGTGATTTGTAATACATGCTTTATCCCTGCCCCCACCCCCATTAAATTATAAACTCCTTGAAAGCAAGGGCTCTGTTGGTTTTCATCTTTGCACATAGTACAGTGTCTTATCCATAGGAAGGCATTTGATATTTGTGAAATTGAAATGTCTGAGATTTAAATTTGGAGAAATATGGTTTTCCTTGGTCAATAAGTCAGTCAATAAGCATTTATTAAGTGTTAATTTTGTGCTAAACCTTGGCCTCAGACACTTACTAGCTATGTGACTCTGGGCAAGTCACTTAATCCTGTTTGCCTCAGTTTCCTTGTCTATAAAATGAGCTGGGGAAGGGAATGGCAAACCTAGTATACAAACTGACTCCAGGACTCCACTCAGTCTGGGTGAGGTTGGTATCAACAAATGGTATGTGAGAGTTTGCCTAGTAAAATCCATCTTGGTCATCACTATCACCACCACCACCACCACCACCAAAAACAACATCATCATCATCATCATCATCATCATCATCATCATCATCATCATCA
>NW_027185876.1:18997566-19003324 GCF_028583685.1 Petaurus breviceps papuanus
CATCATCATCATCATCATCATCATCATCATCATCATCATCATCATCACCATCACCATCACCTTCACCATCACCATCACCATCTATTATTAATTACCAACCTACCTGTTCATGATACTGTATAAGGAAGTTAACCTGTCACAGATTTGACCTCAGGGTTGATATGACAATGATGGCATTTGCATATCTCTTTGTGTTCCCAAAGAAATTTGCCTACCAAATACTAATGGGCTCTTTTTCACTATTCACAGGATAGCAGAAGTTTGAGCTGAAGAGACTTAGGAGGTCATCTAAGTGAAACCTCTCATTTTACAAGGGAGGAAAGAGAAGCTCAGAGTTCAAATGTCATATCGACTATAACAAGAATAGAACATATGCTCTTTGAGGGAAGGGACTGTTTTTTTGTTTTATCTATGTATCTCTCAGTGTCTAACAAAGTAGGTGCCTAATACCTAAATTGGATTGAACCCAGGCTAGTAAGTAACAGAGACAGAATTTGAATGAGGTCTTCTGATTCCAGATCTATTGCTTTTTACCTTCTCTGCTTTTTGAGGGACAATATCTAAGGATATTGGACTTCTCACTCTCTTGCTGCCTTCAGGTAATGGCCAGTTAAAAATACTGTCTCCTTTCATGCACATGAGTCTTGGGCAATGGAAGAGAAAGCATTGTGGAATGTATAGCAGAACTGAGAGAGCTGGAGGGTTGTATAGAATCTAAAGGTATCAGAGGTCAAGAACCTAGGATAGATTGTTGGAGAATCAACTGTACCAGGAGACATTGGCAATCAATGAGATTAGGGGATTTTTAGGGATCAGGTAGTCTTGTTCCTTCATTTTATAGATAAGGAAACTGAGGCACAGGAAAGGAAAGTAAAATCACACTGCAAGGTAAACCTGATAAGGTAAGGTTCTGGTTTAGACCAGTGATTTTCATATAATTCCTCCCAGTATGGTAACTAACCAGAAAGCCTGAACCCACAGGTACAGGAAATGAGTATCTCTAATGAAAAGACACAGTGGGGGTAAGACACTTTATCATAGGTTGAGAACCTCAAAAGACCTTAGAGGTCATCGAGTCAGCCCCTTTTTGATTAGTTGAGGAAACTGAGGTACAGGGAGCTTTAATGAATTGTCCAGGATCACACACAGGGAATGTGATGACTTGTTGACCTTTGGGATTGGGTTTGGGCTTAGTGTTTACCCCTATGGGTGGTTTATGAAGAAAATTTGAAACTCACAATATTTGCCCTAGTCGCTGGTCTCCACAGTTTTTTCTCCACAGAATTCTTTAGAATTCATTCCCCTTACCACCTCAGAAAGACAGGAGGAAAAGGGAACTGTATCTGGTGAGTGAGTGATGAACGTAAGGACTGAATCAGAGATTACTGGGATAAAGGTCTCTGACATCTCAAACCTCACCATGGTGGAGGATTCGGCAGGAGGGCCTTTAATAAGCAGTTCTGATTAGATGAGCTTATAGGTTACTATTTTCAGGACTGACATTCGACCAGCAGACAGTGGGAGGAGAATGACTCCTGAGAGGAAATGGCAGTTCGACCAAGTAAATGCAAAACCCAGAAGAAATAAATGTACCAGCTGGAAGCGAAATCACCTGAAAAATACACAGCAAGCCATGTATCTTTCTGCAAAGCCCCAATGACCACCCTCTTTAGAGAATAGCTTCTGGATTATAGTCTAGGATAATCAAACACGATCATCTAAATAGTACAACCTACAACTGTGAGTTTTAAACTTTGAATAATACCTTGTATTAATGTGCACCCTTGGTTCTAACTGCTCCCTTTCCCAGAAGACTTTACTTTATTCACTATTGCTTTGGCTCAAGGAAAGATCCTAAGCTCAAGTTTCTAGGTTTCTTTAATTTTTTCTTTCTTTCTATGATTAAATCCACTCACTCCAGTATTTATTAAATGCCTACTGTGCCTAAGGCACTGTGCTCTCATGAGATTAAGATCACAAATTCTATCCCTCTGCCAGTCAGGTAGTTTAATTCTGTTCTGCCAATGGAGATTGTCCCGCTAACTCTGTCCAATATTTGTCACCACAGGCTGCCTAAAAGAATGTGCTGGGAATGCTGGGAATGCTCCTTTATGAGCATCATCGACCTTCTCTTCCCTTGAGGGGAAGTAATCCATACAGAAGCATCTGGTACACACTCACCTCCGGGATGTCTATGTCGGTGCCACCCATAGTTACGAGGGGAATTGGGAGGGAGAGTGGATGAAGAAGAGCACACTCATCACCAAAACCACAAAGGATCTGTGAGAAATAGCTTGAGGAAGTCTTGGTGTGGGAATTCCCTCTCTTAACACAAAATGAGCCCTATCTATGACTTAATAGATAAGTCCTATTATAAATCTATGGTCTTTGAGGCCATTCCCTTTTTTTTTTTTGAAGGGGGAGAAGCCAAGGCAATTGGGGTTAAGTGACTTGCCCAAGGTCACATATAATAGGTCACCAGCTAATAAGTGTCAAGTTTCTGAGTTCAAATTTGAACTCAGGTCCTCCTGACTCCAGGGCCAGTCCTCTATTCATTGCACCACCTAGCTGCCCCCATGAAGCCATTCTTGATTCCTCGCAGGCACTAATACCTGGGGAGGTTCCTGAGGCACATGAGGTTAAGTGACTTGTCCAAGGTCATGCTTTACAACTAATAAATGTCAGAGACTGTACTTGAAGCTAAGGCTTGCTAACTCTAAGCAACTCTAAGCTTCATGCACCATGTCAAATTGCCTTTCCCACTCCTACCCATTGGCAATCCTGGAGAAACAAACAAGCAAAAATGTCAAAAGTTTGTCTTTTTGATGGTAGGTCAGTACAAGGATGTTTTCATTTGAAGGACATTCCACTCCATTATAGAGTTTTCTTATTCTTTTCAACTAAAGGGAGAAGAGTTTGATTGATAGAATGGGTAAAGAAAACTTAATGTTTAAAATAAAGGGCACTGGTGCCTGCTTAGTCTGTTGCTGTAAGTAATCTATGGTTTAGAGAAAAGAATGAACAAGGGAATCTGGTGGTCCCAGTGTTCAATGGAAGGGATGATGTTCAGACTGCCACTGTGATTTACCCAAAGTTCAAGGACATCCCCCTCCAGTGAACTCCAGTGACTCACTATTCCCCTCAGGATCAAATAGAAACCCCTCCATTTGACATTTAAGACCTTTCATGACCTGGTCCCTTCTTAACTCTCTAGTTTTCTTATGCTTTCTTTGCACATGACAATGTCTCTCCTGTGTTCTATGATTATGTCCCCCATACCTGGAATGTTCTCCTTCTTCCTTATCTTCCCTGGCTTCTGTCAAGACTCACTTTAAGTCCTATCTTCCCCAGGAAATCTTTTTTGGTCTTTTTCCTTTCCTTCTCCCTCCCTTCTTCCCTTCCATGCCTCCCCCCTTTCCCTTCTTCCCTCAGTGTTTTCCCTCTGAAGGAAAGTGGATGAAATGCTTGCTTGGAATTAGCAAGTCCTGTTTTCAAATCCTGCCTCTGACACTTATCTAGTTGTACAGCATGACCTTGGGCAAGTCACTTAAACTCCAAGTGCCTTTTATTTACACTGTATATATCTTGTATGTAGATAGCTGTTTGCATGTTGTTTCTCCTATTAGAATGTGGACTCCTTGAGGGGACTGGGTTTTTGAAAGCTTTAAACTGTTGTTATTGTAGTCTGTAGCACTTTAGGACATCGTCTGGCACATATTGTTTAATTGTTTCAGTCCTATCTGACTCTCTGTGATGCCATTTGGGGTTTTCTTGGCAAAGACACTGGACTGGTTTGCCATTTCCTTCTCCAGTTCATTTGACAGATGAGGAAATTGAGGCAAACAGGGTTAAGTGACTTGCCCAGGATCACACAAGGTGAGGCCAGATTTGTACTCCAGAAAAGGAGTCTTTCTGACTTCAGGCTTGGCCCTATATCTACCTGGCCACCTAGCTTCCCAGTCTGGCACATAGTACTTGCTTAATAAAATCTTGCTAACTTGACTACTTATTTGTTAAAAGGAAGAGCTTCTATATTTTTTGAGAGTATTAATCAGTAGAAGGTAATAGAGATTTCAAAGAAGGCATCAATAAAACTTTTTTAAATGTGCCCCAAAATCCCCAAAAGTGTTTAAAAAAGGAAACATATTAAATTTAATATATGCTTTTAAATGGTATATAATGGAAGTTTTCAGTTTTATATACAGTCCTCTCTTTTCTTTGTATTCCAAATTTTATTGTTGACTGCTAAATTTATAATAAAAAGAAAAATTTTAAATGGCCTTTATTCAAATCTCTTCCCTCTCCAATCTATCTTCCACAAAGCAATGAAAGAGATATTCCTCAAGCACAGCTCTGCAGCTCTGATCAAGTCCTAGCCTTGCTAAACTCCAAGGGCTCCCGGTTAACTCCACAATCAATTACAAACTCATCTGTCTGACCCTGAAAGATTTCCTCAACTTAGCCTACCTCCCCTCAACACACTTTACAATCCACTGACACTGACCTTGTTCTTCTTCACACATAATATTCTGTTAGACTATAAATTCCTTGAGGGCAGCAATTGTCTTTTACCTCCTTTTATAATCCCAGCACTTAGCACAGTGCCTGGAACATAGTGGGTGCTTGATAAGTGCTTCTCAATTTATTGGTTTTATATATCCCTTACTCTCCAGTCTTTCAAACATCTTCCTATCCAGGTAAAGTTATTTTTTTAATCTTAGATAATATGAATTAAGTTTAGTAAAATTGTACGTGAAAGGACATAAAGTATTTTCTTAAAACCAGGACACATCACCCTTAACTCACTGTCTTCCTTTGTTAATTTCACAATTCTCTCTCACTGGAACAAGCCATGTCTATCTGGCTTGATCTCTTGTGTTTAAATTCTTGTGGTGCATCTCTCTGATGGCTCCATGATCCTTTACTCATTTTCAATTTTCAAAAGTTATTCTATTGATTTATAAAGGATTAGCTTTCTTATTTTTTGCATTTTTATTACAATCTCACTCACAACTGTAGTTCCTGTGTATATGGATACATAACAATAACACACACACACTTAGCATGAGCCAAAATCAGGGATACCTTATAGAAAGTACTGTACATTTTCTCCCTTCTACTTTTTGTCTTCTTTTCTCCCTTTAAGGGAAAAATAAAACTGCCAGTCCTTTCAGAACAACAATATTTAATTCAGTCTGACAAAGATTGAATTTGAGCTTGCTCCATAGACCCTTTTTCAAGTATCCTTGAGCTGAGATCCAGAGCCTTTCAGACTATGATTTCAGAGAAGAGGGTGAGGAGAAAGTTCAGAAAAGACTCTTGTATATAAAAGGGAATTCCATCAATCACACTAAAAAGTGAACAGGCAGTCCCTTCACTCATAAGCCTCACAGATTCTGGGGTGAGGAATCCTACCAAAGAATAAGTAAGTCCTTTTCCACCAAGTGAGCGCCCATCTTGTAATGGTGATTGAATTATTCTAAGGGCTTGCTCAACAGGGAGCACAAATGTCAGTGGAAGTTCCACTTCCTGCATGAAGTCTTCCTAGTCTGTCTTAATCTGAATGCCTTTCCTCTGAGATGATCTCTAATTTATCCAGTATATGTCTTGTTTTTACCTAGTTGTCATCTCCTTCAGACTGTGAACTCCTTGAGGGAAGGAGCTACTTTTCGCCTTTCTTTGTATCCCTAGATCTTTGCATCTACCCTCTATCTACTCCTCTCTCTCTCTCTCTCTCTCTCTCTCTCTCTCTCTCTCT
>NW_027185876.1:19003424-19043001 GCF_028583685.1 Petaurus breviceps papuanus
CTCTCTCTCTTCTCTCTCTCTCTGTCTCTGTCTCTGTCTCTGTCTCTCTCTCTCTCTCTCTGTCTCTGTCTCTCTCTCTCTGTCTCTCTCTCTGTCTCTCTCTCTCCATCCATCATCTATCCATCCATCCGCTGTTTGTCTGCTATCTATTTCTCTTTCTCCATCTACTGTCTCTATCATCTATTTGTCTCTCTAATCTATTAATCTCTATCGATTTATCTCTCTATCACCTCTATCCATATCTATTCATTTGTCTACCTATCTATCATCTGTCTATCTATTTATTTATCCATTCAACCATTCATCTACAGTCTATCTTATCTGTTTGTCTATTTCTATCCATTCATTCATCCATCTTTTGTCTATCTCTATCATCTATTTGTCTAGATAATCTGTCTACTCTATCATCCATCTGTCTATCATCTATTAATAAATCATCTATCTGTTCATCATCTACCATCTAGATGCCTGTCTATTTCTATCTCCCTGTCTCTCTATTCTTCTTTTACTTTGAGTTTTTCCCTTCTTTTTCTATTTACTTTTTCCCTTTCTCTCTCTCTTTTTAATAGTGTTATTATTTCATGTTGTTCTTGGTGAGTCTACCTTCCTTCTTCTGTTATTTCAGATCCTTACCCTCAGGCCTTCTCCTTTTTCTGTAGTGTGTTGTAAACATATTTTTCCACTTATCTTTTGCTTCCTGGCTCTATAGTTTAGCACCAGTGCTTTGAACCCTGTTGTCCATGGCTGATGATGTTTCAATCTGAGCCCACACTAATATGATTCATTTGTTGTCATTAATATTTTGATATATGCATTTCAGCATTTCTATAGAGAAAGGAACAAGGATTTATTTAGAAGCTACTGTGCACCAGGCACTATATTAAATGCTTTACGAATATTATTACAAACATTATTTGAGAATCACAACGTCCTGTGAGGTAGGTTATTTACTCTACCTACTTTATAGTTAAGGAAACTCAGGCAGACAGATTCCAAGTGACTTGGCCAGATTCACACAGCTAGTTAGTGCCTGAGGTTAGAGTTGAAATCAAACCCTCCTGATTCCAGGCCCAGTACTTTATCCACTGTGCCACCTAGCTACCCCTAGAGGCAGTGGATAGAGGACTGGACATGAATTCAGGAAGATGCAAGTTTAAATTTTGCTTCAGACATTTACTAGCTGTCTGACCCTGGGAAAATCACTTAATCTCTCAGCCTCCATTTCCTCATCTGCAAAATGGGGATAGTAATAGTATCTACCTTCCAGGGTTATTGTGAGGATCAAATAAGATAATATTTGTAAAAAATACACTTTGCACACCTTAAAACACTACATAGATGCTAGCAATTTATTATTATTAATTAAAATTAACTACTTCAGGAAGATTAGCATGTAATCAACCTAGAGTCAAACTATGAAAGGCTTTACTTCAGTAAAATATCAGGCTAACTGCTCGAAAGAGAAAGAAAGTAGGATGCAGGCAACAGGTACCTGAATTGATGATGAAAATAATCTACCTAAAAGGTTAAGAATTTAACTCCACTGAAGTCACCTGGAACTACTAGAACTCAAGCTGAAAGACTGAAAAAGCTGTACCAAGTTCCTACTTCAGGCAAACAGATGAAGATTGGATACTGGCTCGGGGAGAGCCATGTCAGTCTGGATTCAACCGACAACTGCCTGGAAAGCAAAGATCAGGCAGTCACTTGGCATCTTGTGTCTTGCTTAGTGAAGAGTCAACAAATATTGATTGAATGCTTGTGTGTTCCTGGCCCTGTGCTCTGGGGAATACAGAGAAATGTAAGACATAGGCCCTGTTCTCATGGAACCTGTGATCTAGCTGAATGGAACAAGGCTAGTTCAATTCAATACAACAACAATAGCGAGACATAGCCAGAATTTATATAGCACCTACTATGTGCCAGGCACTGTTCTTAGTGCTTTACAAATATTGCATTTGGTCCTCACAACAAGCCTGGGAAGTGGGTTCTGCTATTACCCCCATTTCACAGTTGAAGAAATTGAAGCAGACACAAGTTAAGTGACTTCCTTTAAGTCACACAACTAATAAGTGTGTGAGACCAGGCCTTCCTGACTCCAGCCCCAGGATGCTATGTATTGTGCTACCCCCTGCCCCCATACAACTCAAACATTAAGTGGCTACTTTGTACAGACCACTGGCCTAGTTGATGAGGCTAAAAATATAGGCTTATATTGTCATCCTGCTTTAGGATTAAATTAAGCTATGTCACAAGAGAATATATGATTAAATGTCAGAATTTTACATGAAATAAAGTAGAATCATAGGATGTGAGAAGTGGATAGGACTTTCCTGATCTTCACATTCAATCCCTTCATTTTACATTTGAGGAAACTGAGTCCCAGAGAGGTGAAATCACTTTTCTAAGATCTCATAACCTATAAATGATAAAACCACACTATACTATGGTTCCTTATTTAACCATTACCTTCAGGTTCTACCCACCTAATGATGATTAGGAAGCAAGTATGTCCTTTCTTGGGCCTCAGTTTCCTCCTCTGTAAAAGAGGGAATAATAATATTGGAATCATTTACACTTACATTGTAGAAGTATTGTGAGGCTCATGTGGGAATATTTAGTTGAATTCAATAAACACCTATCAATTGCCTACCATTTTCTAGGCACTATCCTAGGTTCTGAGGATACAAAGAAAAAAACAAAACAGTCCTGTGACTTCTTTGCGAAAGGAAGGAATAATATATATACACAGAAGAGGAAATAAAAAATATTTCCCAAGTAAACACAAAGTCATTTTTGTGGAGGTGTCACTACTGACTGGAGGAACAGGGGAAGGCCTCTTGTAGGGGATGGCATTTGAGTTGAGCCTTAAAGTGTTCCAAGAAGCAAGGGAAGCATGAGGTAAAAAGGCACAGAAGCAAGAGATGGAAGTGGGCTGATTTGGCAGCTAGAGGGCACAGTAGATAAGAGTATGAGAACTGGAATCAGGAAGACCTGAGTTCAAATTCTGCCCTAGGCACTTAACTAGCTGTGTGATGCTAGAAGAATCACAACCTCCTTTAGGCTTCAGTTTCCTCATCTGTTAAATGGGAATAATAATGGCACCTACTTCCCAGTGTTGTTGCAAAGATAAAAATGAGATAATGGCTGTGAAGTACTTTGCAAACCTTAAAACATTATATAAATACTGTTTTATCTTCCTTCTCCTCCTCCTTCTCCTCCTCTTCCTCCTCCTCCTCTTCCTCCTCCTCCTCTTCTCTTGTTCTCCTCCTTCTCCTTCTCCTTCTCTTTCTCCTCCTCCTCTTCCTCCTCCTCCTCTTCCTCTTCCTCCTCTTCCTCATTCTCCTCCTCCTTCTCTTCTTCCTCCTTCTCCTCCTCTTCCTTCTTCTTATTAAAATGAATTGCTTAAGGAGGAATAATATGTAATCAACTGGAGGTAGACTGTGAAAAGTTTACTGGGCACACAGGAATTTGTATTTATTCTAGAGGCAATAGGGAGCCATGGAAACTTCCCGAGCAGGACAGTGATATGATTATTACAGTGCTTTAGAAGTATTGATCTAGCAGCTATACAGAGGATGGATTAAAGATAAGAGAGGCTGGATGTGCAGAGATGAATTAGGATGTTATTGTGACAGTCTAGGTGATGAAGACCTGAATTATAGTTGTATAAGTGGAAAGAAGTAGATGATGTAGGAGATATTGTGGTGATAAGATCAATAAGACTTGGCAATGGATGAGAAAAGGGGGGAGGGAGGGAAAGTGAAAAGTCCTTCTTGACTCTAGTGTTACAAATCACAGCAACTGGAAGAATTAGTGATGCTTTGTAAAGAAACAGGGAAGTGAGGAGAATGGGTTGGCATGGGAGAAAATTATGAGTTTTGGACATATTGAGTCTGAAATATCAATGGATCATCACAGCACTTCTTAAACTGTGGGTCACAACTCCATGTGGGGTTGAACAGTTTAAGCACTGAAGAGGTTGCGAGGGAAAAAGGTTTAAGAAGCCCTGATCTCGAAGTATGTATAGAAGGCAGTTGGTGAAGGGAGGGAATTCAGGTAAGAGATGAATGCTTGATATGTAGATTTCAGATGCACACAATATTTCAAGCTATGGGAGTCGGCAAGATCATGAAGATCTTGTACAGAGGGAAAAGGGTCCAGGGATATACCTGTACCCAGGGTGTAGGATGTGAATGATGATTCTCTAAAGAATACTGAGAAGGATCAGTCAGACTGGTAGGAGAAGTATGATAGGTTAAAGTCATGAAAACCCAGGGAGGAGAGAGTATCCAAAAGGAAGAATAAAACACTTCAAAAAACCTTAAGTGCCAGTTATAATTAGAGTGCCAACATGGTATAGTGGCTAGGTACTGAACCTGGCATCAGGAAGACTTCAATGAAGATCTGGCCTCTGAAACAGGTTACATGGCCCTAAGTTAGTGTTTTATCTCTAAAAGCTTCAGCCTCCTGTAAAATGGGTAGAACCATACCCTTACGTACTTACCCCTCCCACTAAAATGGAGCTCAATCGATATAATGCATACAAAGTATCTGTAAGCTTTGGGCTACTATACAAAGGCCTGTTATTATTATTGTTTTAATTTTCATCCTCACCACAGTCCAAGGAGCCTCACCTCAGGAAGGCATTCTCTCCAAAACCAAATCTCTCTGCTTGGTCTTGCAGAAATGACCTAAAAGACCCCCAGACTTTGTATGGCTCTCTGTATGATGACAAATAGCTTTCATGGATTAAAAGGTGAGAAATCTGGGGTTTATCAGGGACACTGGTGCTACTTGTCCTTGAAAAATAGAATAAAAATGTCTCTTGTCACATTGGCCTTTCCCTCAACTTTTACATTTTTGGTTGTCATCTTCCTTTGACCAAAGTAACCAAAGTATGTCTGATCACAGCTCAGGTTCATGCCCTTGTATAACTATTTGCATCTTACAAATGACATTTGTCCCAACAACCCTGTGAGCTCATTTAAGTAAACCATAAACTTTCTGAGGGCATTTTATTGATCTATTTGGCACAGTGCATTAGAGGTACTTAATAGCAGACACTTAATAACTGTGCAACAAATGAACCCCTATTTTATAGATGAAGAGGTTGAGACTCAGGGAGGTTGTGATTTTTCCATAGTTACATGACTTGAATCCACAGAATTCCACAATTTCATAGTAGGAAGGACCCTCATAAGCTATCTAGTACAAGCTATATCCACAAAGAATCCCTTTTATATCCTGTATGACTCCCTGGCTGCTGACTGTGGGCCCACGAGTTGATACTTATGAATCTAGTGAAAGAGATTGCAGATACACATGGGCTAGAGATCACCAAGATACCATGAACCAAACTGGATCTTGCCACAGTCATGGGCAGCTGTCAGCACATAAAACATGCCTTGAAATCCAGGAGGGGCAAAATCCGCATCCCCCTTCCCCTACCTCCCCCTCCCCCCAGGATCTGCTTAGTACTCCATATCAGATTAATCATATGGATGGAGAATTTTCTGTAGTAAAGGAGGTAGAGATTTTATCTGATTGCTGATGACAACTATTTGGGATTTGTTTTTTCATTTCTAAGCCATTGAGAAAAGTCAGAAACTACCATTAGGGAGCTAAATAAGTAACTGATTTATTATGGCCATGGTATAATGTATTGTATAGCTTCTGATTAGGGATCCTGCTTTTCTGTTTAGGAAATCTCAGAGTAGACCCAAAACATGGGATTAGCATGGATTTTCCCCTTGTCACAAGACTTTAAAGTAGTTGGAATTACAGAATCCTGGAAAGGTTGGTTAAAAAGACTCAAAACAGCTTTTAGGGAAATACACTGCAGATATAAATAAAGTGAATATGTACTATGTTAAATAGCCACTCAAACCACATTACTCTAAATGTTTAGTATAATTTTGAATGATCCTTTGATGACTCCTAGATCTATCATTTTCATTAGGGCAGAAATTCCATTCATTGATGCTGATCACATCTCTTCTACTTCTTCTCATCTTGTGCAATTGTTATTCACTGGCTAAATGCTTTTATTAGCAGGAGTTTCTTTTGAGATGTGTCCAGAGAAAGAGAATCAGAATTAAATCAATTATCTAAAAACTGTTGGATAAAAGGAATGGTTTAGGGGAACTGGATATGTTCATCCTGGAGACGAAAAGACAAAGGTGTTTTCAAATACTTAAAGAGCTGTCCTGTGGAAATGAACTTCTGTATAATTAGCCCATGAGTCAATAAACATTTATTAGGCACCAACTATATGCTAGGCACTGTGGTAAGTTGGGTTAATACAAATGAAAACAGAAGTCCTTGCCCTCAAGGGGAGACAGCCGGTAAACAATTATGTACAGACAAATTAAATACAGGATAAATTGGAGATAATTGACAGAGGGAAAGCACTAGAAATAAGGAGGATTAGGAAAAGCTTCCTGTGAAAGATGGGATTTGAGCTGTAGTTGAAGGAAGCCAGGGAAGGCAGAAGGAAAAAGAAGAGGAAGGTGAACATTCCAGGCATGGGAGACAGTCCGTGAAAATGCAGAGTCAGGAGATTGAGTGTCTTCTTTCAGGAAGGAGAGGTCACAGGAAGGAGGCCAAGGTCACAGATCACAGGGTAGGTGGGGGCATAAAGTATAACCAGACTGGAAAGGTAGAATAAAACCAGAACCCCTTTGCAGGAAGGCAGGTGTGGGCTCAATATAAGGAGTCTAGCTGGCCACCTTTAAGACTCAGCTTGAGTCCCACTTTCTGCAGAAGTGGTCTTTTTTGGTGCCCACACTTCTAACATCTTCCCCCTGGGATTCTCTCCTATTTACCTTGTATAGATCTTGTATGTACATACTTGTTTGTGTGTTGTTTACCTCATTAGAATGTGAGCTCTTTGAAGGGAAGGAATGTTTTTCCCTTTCTTTGTATTCTCACACTTAGGGCAGTGCCAGGCACATAAAAAGCTCTTAATTAATGCTTGTTGACTAACAATTAGAGTTGTCAACAGATGGAATGTTCTGCCTCCTGAGATAATGAATCCGCTGTTCAGAGAAGTTGATCAGGATGATGTATATTGGCTCCCTACCTTAGACTGAGGCTGGATGAAATCACCTAGAATGTTCCTTCCTGTAGAATGATGAGGCGTTAATGATTGCACATAGTAAGTGCTATATATGTATTAGTTATTACTGCCAACTCAATCACTTGTGTGATTCTCTATGAAATACATAGGCTTCTAAGATTATAGGTGTAGAGCTAAATGTTGTAGGTAGGGAAATAAATGTAAAGTCCCACATTGTTTAAAAAGTCAATTATAGAAGTATATAATGGGAAACACATGGCTAGAATCCAGTTCCTGTGAATAAACCCCAGGGGTATTTGAGAACAATATGTTCAATAAGATTGAGAAATGTGATGTGGTAGTCAGAAGAAATGAACAGGATCTATGATGTTATTAATAGATGTGTGATATCTAGAAAAAAAGGACATATAGTCTTGCTATATTCCTTCCCAGCCATGCTATGTCTAGAGTAGAGTGTCCATTTTGGGGAGCCACATTTAAAAATGGATTTGACAAACTGGACTCCATCCAAAGGAAGGCAACTGAGATGGAGTGATTAGAAACCATCCCACATGATGACCAGTTAAGCAAATGGCAATGTTCAGCCTGAAGAAGAGATGACGAAATGATAACAGTATTCAAATGTTTGTAGAGTTTTCCTGTGGAAGAAAAATGAGACTTGTTTGACTGTCAGAACTAGGACCAATGGGTGGAAGTTAGGGGAAATAGCAAAGCTATCCACAAGTGAAGTATCCTCAGAGGACAGTAAGTCCCTTTGTCACCTTGCAAAAGAAGGGCTTTGAGCAGAGACTGAATGTCCACTTTCTGGGGCATCACTACAGAGGTGATTCAAGACTTGAGCAGGGGTTGGAACAGATGACCTCTGAGGTCCCTTCCAGTTCTCAGACAATGATTCAAATGTCACCTATAAAGACATGCTTTTGATTAATTTCATGATGCTAAATACATCATACATTGTAGCAGCTCTTACATTTTGTCTCATCTCTGGGCATCATCTTTGAGAGCTGTAGGCAATGTTCTCATTTCATGGTTGAGGGGTAAGAACTATGATTCAAGGACATCAATTGACTCACATAAGGCCACACAGAGAATCAGCCAAGGTCTTGACTTGGAGTCAGTCCTTTAATTTGTTGGACATTCATAGGCCCACAGACCTGACTGTTCCTCATTGGAGCCCAGAGTCTCCCAAGGCAAACAAACCCTTCTAATACTTCCTTTACCTCCCTACTCCTCCAGCCACTTCCCCTTCAACATTAGCATTCACCTTCAGTCACCAAACAAAAGGACACATTTACAACTGTCTTGGTTTCAACTCTGAAAAGTCTTTTCACAGGTTTCTTGGGAAATCACTTCAAGCAGCCCTGATCAGTTGAAATCATTTCAACACACTCAGTTGCCTTCAATTTCTATTGTAGCATCTACCACAAACATTCCAACAGATGAGTATTTGAAATTTGCTTTCTGAATTAAGCCATTCACAAAGTACACAGTGCAAATGGAGAGGCTGGGGTTGTGGAGAAAAAGGGAAAAAAAACCAAATTCACCTGCCCCCTACCAACCAGCACACTGAAAAAACAAACTGCTGATATGAGACCAGATGCTTGCTCTCTGAGTGCAAGAATTCCCCAGGCTTTAAAGAATCAATCAGACTCGTTCTAATGATTTATGTCTATCTCAGAGAATAGATGTAGAGATTGCCTCCCCCTCACACACACACACACACACACACACACACTTCTAGCTGATATCCAAGGTAGCCTACCTCTATCTATATTTACATTTCTATTAGGTACCTCTCCTGGCCAGACAGGAATGAATATTCATGGCAGAGATGAAAATACATTACCAATCCTAACATAAGTGGTCCAGAAAATGGAGAAAATAATCACAAATAGGACTTTGCAGCCATTCTAAAAAGCTTTATAAGGTTAATCTTTAACTGGCTGGATCATTCCCTAAGTGCAGGAAAATAATGCCAGGCTGAGATGTAGGTTTGCATTTCAAGAATGAAATCTTACAAGCAGGGCTGAGAGCTAAGGGGCTGAGTCCACAGGAGAGTTGCATCAATGATCAGTCTAGGGACTCCTTCTGCATAGAGTTTTGTTTTTTTTTCATGTGGGCTACTTCTTACTTCTTCTTTGCACTTGTCTATGAAAGGGAGGTGGAGGGGTGATTGCCTACATCTGATTTCCCCTCCATTTTGTTAGACAATAGAAATCTCAGAAGCAGCATGGGAGAATCAGCATGCCCAGAGATTTCCTGTGCTCCTGTATAGGATGGCAGCTCCTGACCATTCATAGGAATTTATGAATTAAAGCATTTCACATTTTTAAGTGGGCTTATTCTTTGACAGTCATATTTTTTGGAGGGGTAAAGGCAAGGCAATTGGGGTTAAATGACTTGCCCAAGGTCACACAGCTAGTTAAGTGTCAAATGTCTGAGATGGGATTTAAATTGCTCTATTCACTGCACCACCTAGCTGTGTGACAAGGCATTTTTATGAGAGGAATTTGAAGAGGCAAAATATGGGACATTAACTTCTCTTTTTATGAATTGTTTTCATTTTTGTTTTTGATGAATCTTTTTTTAAACTTCCAGAGCCTTAACTAGGACAGGATGATTGGGGCTTTGCCAGAACACAACAAAATTTAGAAGACACAAATATTGAATATAATGATTTTTTAAATGTTGAAATTTTTAAAAAGTTTATATTGCAACAGTACTTTCATTCCTTTGACAACTTAGTAAAAACGATTAGTTAAAGAAGAAAGTTAGACTTCCTCTTCCCCTAGCAAAATCCATGGCCCCTGTAACCCTGCCTTGTTTCTCTTTAGCTGGTGGCCTTTCCAATAAGAATCTTCTAATGTCCAAGGGTCTTCCTCCCTTCCATGGGGCTGGTGTTCAAGGCCCTCTCCACAATTGATTTGGGGGCATATTTAGTATTGTTTCTGCCTTCTTTTCTATTCACTGTCCTGATGAGCTGAAATATAGAAAGTCACAAAATTATGCTAAATAGGTATACTACAAATTCATATACCATGACCTGGAACCAGGCAAACCAGAGTTCAAATCTAGCCTCACACACTTACTAGCGACATGACCCTAGGAAAGTCATTTAATATCTGTTTTTTTCAATTTCCCTGTTACATGGGGATAATAACATACCTGTCTCCCAGGGTTGTGGTGAGGCTAAAAGGAGATAAGATTTGTAAAAAGCTTTGCAATACTTAAAGTGTTACATGAATGTTGAGATTAGGTAGTATAAAAATAATAATAGCCTGTAAATAGAGTTTTAAGGTTTGCAATTATCACAGCAAAGTAACACTTGTATTCCTTGCAAATTGGTTTTATTCCCCACTGCAAGCTGTTCCAAAGCTCTCCTTAAACCTCCTTCATCTGCACAGCTGAGGACTTTGCCTCTTTATTTGAGAATAGAGGTCACTTGCTAAGAGTTTCCTCTTTCTGCCTTCCCCACATCTCACAATCCAACTGTCTTGTCAATGTCTGATGAAGAGGTGGCTCTGGTTTTTTGTGAAGTACAACTTCTCTTCATCTACTCTTAATCCCATCTCTTCTCTTCTCTCCAGGTAGCCCTCTCAATCATCTCCTTTCTCCTTTCCCTTTTCCCAACAACTCAAGTTTCCTCCATCCTTAAAAAAATCCTCACCAGACTACCATTGTCTCAAGTTATGATCCTTTATCTCTCCCCCTTTTTATTAGACAAATTTCTAAAAAAAAAAATCTATCTACACTTGTTGCTTCCATTTCTCTCTTTCCACTCATTTCTCAACCCACTGCAACCTGGCTTTGAAGTCATAACTAACTGGAATTGTTCTCTCTAAAGTTACTAATGATGCCTCTCTCTCTTTTTAAAAAGTAGCTTTTTTAATGTCTTCTCTTTCTTACATCATCATAGTTATCCCAAGTATCCATACTCCTCCCTCTCTGAGAGAATCATCTCATATAACAAATCGTATTTTTGTGTGTCTCTTTTTGGAGGGTGGAAGGCAGGGCAATTGGGGTTAAGTGACTTGCTCAAGGTCACAGAGCTAGTAAGTGTTAAGTGCCTGAGGCCAAATTTGAACTCAGGTCCTCCTGATTCCAGGGCTGGTGCTCTATTCACTGTGCTACCTAACAACTGCCCTGGCAAATGGTATTTTTTAAAGAGGAAAAAAAATCAACAAACCAATTAGTATATTGAAAAAGTCCAAAAATCATTTACAATGTAGAAGACCTGTGGACCTCCCTACCTAAAGAGGGGGATCTTCTCTCATATCTTTTCATTTGGGTCCCACTTGATCTTTGTAATTTTGTTACATTCACTTTTGATTTTTGGTGTATAATTCATTCTGTTTACAGTGTTAGAGTTATTGAATATATATATATATATATATATATATATATATTTTTTTTTTTAAGCAATCGGGGTTAAGTAACTTGCTCAAGGTTACACGGCTAGTTATTTCTGGGTATGGTGCTGAGTATCTGAGCCCAGATTTGATCCCCAGGTCATCCCGACACTGGAGCCGGTGCTCTTACTCGCTGAGCCACCTGGCCGCCCCTTATTATATATATTGTTTTCTTGGCTCTGCTTACTTCACTTTGCATCAGTTCATATATTGCATCAAATCTTTTCACACTTCTCTGTATTCATCACACACATCATTTCTTACAGCATAATAATATTCCATTACACCCATGTACACAATTTGTTTAGCTGTTGTCCAGTTGATAGGCATCTACTCTGTTTTCAATTTTTTGCTACCACAGAAAGTACTGCTATAAATATTATGGTGTATAGGATGACTTTCTTCTTATAGATGACTTCTTTGGAGTATAAGCCCAATAATGGAGTCTCTAATTCAAAGGGTATGGGCATTTTAGTCACTTTATTTGCATAATTCCAAATTGCTTTCCAAAATGATTGGAAACTAATATACCAACAAAGTATTAGTGTACCCATTATTTAACAATTCCTGCAACATTGACTATTACCATTTCTACCAATTTGCACAGAGTAAGGTGAAAACTTGGGGTTGTTTTGATTTGTATTTCTCTCATTATTAATCATTTGAAGCATTCTTTCATGTGGTTGTGATTACGTTGCAATCCTTCTTTTGAGAACTGTTTGTTCATATCCTTTGACTATTTGTCTCTTGGAGAATATCTATTATTACACAATGTATTATACCTTAATATATAATATATACACACATACATATACAATATATATATACTGTGTATGCATGTTTATTGGAAACAAAACCCTCATCAGAGAAATTTGATTCAAAGATTTGCTTCCCTAGTTAGGTTGACTATATCTTATGTTTGGCTAAGAATATATTATAGCCATGAGAGGTATATGATGTATTTATCTTCTAATTTTTTATATCATAATCTTTAATGTTAAGGTCATGTATCCATTTAGAATGTATTGGAATATGGTGAAAGGTGTTGATCTAAGCCTAACTTCTGCCAAATAGATTTTTTTTGTTTTCCCGGCAGTTTTTTAATCAAATAAGAAGTTTTCCCCTGAGGTAATTATTTTACTTTATCAATATCAACGATCTCTTAATTGAAAATCTGTTCTCCTTCTTTTAGTCCTCATCTTTCCTGACCTCCCTGTTTTCTTTGACACTGCTGATCACCATCACCCTCCTGGATGCTTTTTTCTCCCTGAGTTTTCATGACAATGTTTCCTATCTGACAGCTCCTTCTCAGTCTCTCTTACTGACTTGTCATCAAGCTTAGCACCCCCTCACCAACTGTGAGTGCACCCCGAATCTCTGTCTTGGTCTCTCTTCTCTTTCTAAGCTCTCTCTTACAGTCTTAAACAGTTGAAAATAGGTTTAATGTTATCATATGCTTCCAGATCTATATATCCAACTTCAGTCTCTCTCATGAGCACCAGTCCCACATTACCAAGTGCCTATTGGACAGTCACACTGGCTGTCTTGTAGACATTTGAAATTAAATATGTCTAAAAGATAATTCATCATCCCTGTGCCCTCCAATCTACTCCTCTCTTAAACTTCCCTATCACTTCAATGGGCAACACCATCTTTCCAGTCACCCAGGTTCAAACCTAGGTTTGTCCTGAGTCATCACTCTCATTCACTCCGATATATTGCTGTCTTATTTTTTCTACCTTCACAACATCTCCCACCTATGTATCCTTCTCTCCTCCCACATAGCTACCACTCTAGTTCTGGTCCTTATCACTTCTTTCTAATACTATCCCAACAGACTATCTTCCTACCTCTGGTCTTTCCACCTGAATCCTTCCTCCACACAACTGACAAAATTATTTTCCTTAAGTGCAGGTCTGACCATGTCACTACTGTACTCAATAAACCCTATTGTTTTCTTATTATCTCTAGAATCAAATAGAAACTCCTTCATTAGGCATTTAATGCCCTTCACAACATGACCCTAAAATACTTTTCCAAACATATTGCATATTACTCCTATCACCTAAAGATAGAAGGTTCTCCCCCCCGAGAAGGCTTTTGTTAGCATTTTAGGGAAAGCAAAATAAAGGCAAATTTATAGAGAGCACAGAATTGTGGAGTTACAGATCTGAGATACTCTTAATAGATTGTTCAAACCTAGCCACAAAAGCCAGCATAAGTTTGCTGAGCTAACTAGCCAAACTCCTATCTACCTATCTTCTGGGCCTGACCTCACCATATCCTAAGCTGCCATCTCTTTCCTTGCCTTCTCCTTGCATTCAGGGAAACCCAACCCTCCCACCTCTTTTTCTAGTTCAAAACTGTTGCCCCTTCTGACCCCTTCTAATTTTAGGGTGACTGTTTCAATCTACCCTTAGCCCTGCACACATCTTTGATTCCTCCCCCTCAACTATATTGGGCATGAAGGCACAATCCCTTCTCTCTCTGTCTACTCAGATTGTTACCATCTTCACCTTCAAGGCCCAATTTTAGCTAAGAATTGACTAGGAAGAGTGAAGCAATTGCGTTACTTGGTATACCCTGAAGAGCTTCAAAAGGTACCAGTCTGTCCTGACACAATGGTGTGCTAACAGTGCTCTAGGGTGTTGCTTGCCAATTTCTTTCCTTAGAGTTCAGAATGTCAGTTTATAGAAAGGACTCTAGAAAATAGTTCAGAATCAGAGAGGATCAATTAACTAATTAATCCATTAAATACCTTTTAAGTACCTACTATGTACTAGGGGCAACTAGGTGGTTCAGTGAATAGAGCACCAGCCCTGGAGTCAGGAGGACCTGCTTCAAATCCTGCTTCAGATACTTAACACTAACTGTGTGACCTTGGGCAAGTCACTTAACCCCAATTGCCCTGCCTTCTTCCTCCAAGAAAAAGAACTGACTTCTAGCTTAGTATTACTAGATAGCTGACTTCCAGATCATCACTATACTTTTTGGACCACCAACCTCCAGATACTATGCCTTGGGGCTGTTGGATTTGTATCCTGAGGCTGACCTGTCCTGATGGTTATTGAATGAGTGAGTAATTGAGGAGCAAACTCATACAGGCAGCTCCAGACAAGGCTATGTTTCACATTTCATCTAGTTATACCATTTTGGCTCTCTTCTAGTAAGATGGCTTAGTCTGTGTAAAGAAAGTCATCCTGAATCTGAGAAGACTTACATTTGAATCCTGCCTCAAGGCACTTACACTTAAAGTAAGGCAAATCACCTACTTGGTCTCATTTTCCTCATCTGTAAAATGGGGAGAATAATAGCACCTACCTCCCAGGATTGTAAGGATATAATCAGATAATATAGGTAGAACTATTTGCCATCTTTGCCATGTAAATGCTAGCATAATTATTATCTGAACTTGCCATCTGCCTTGCCATTTCCTCCCTTCCCAGACGCCTATTTCTTGTTCTGAGAACAGTCATCAAATCCATACTTTTGGAAAGGGCAGGTTAATAGATTACTCAATAGGTCCACACATCATCTCTGTGACTTCCCAAACCATAATATCCTTTCCTGGTCACACCTATATGTGCTGTTTCCCCTCCCCCTCAAGAAGGCAGGGACTGACACTTTCCTATTTCTATCCCTAGTGCTTAGCACATACTAGTAAGAACTCCATAAATACTTTTCCATTTGTTCATTCATTTGTTTATTCTTTATGTTGAGCAATATACCAGTTCTTTACAGACTTGCTGCCATACCATTTTGAAAAATCTAAAACAAATCAATGAAAAAATTATTATTTTTTTCTTATCTTCTACTCACCTACTGCAACCTTCACATGCAGGAATAAATTCCAAATATGACATACAGACATTTGGTATTAGCTGATGATCACTGCAATAGCCAATAAACCAAAAGGATGCTGCTTTGCCACATTTATAGTCAATTGACTATCAAGTTCCCCCTCAAATTCTTCTTCATGATTTCCTTATTGCTATTAATGGCACTTCCATTGGTCAACAGGCTTCAAACCCCAGAGTTATCTTTAGCTCCTTCCCCGCCTTTATCTACCCACATTGCTGACCAAATTTGGTCACCCAATTAATGATCAAATCCTCATGAATTGACACCTGACATCTAGTCATTTTACATCTAGTCCATTTCTTTTTGTTCCTATTGTCTCTACTTAGTATGGGCTTCCTCGGGACCATTACAGTAAGTCTCTTTAGTAGTCACCTGTTTATCTGATTAACTTTCTTATCACCTAGGAATTCACTTAATGAAGCCAATTACAGCATCCCAGACTATCTTATCTCCAGGGTGCTTCTTCACACCTAGATCCTTCCATTTGGATCTCAGAGAATTCATTTGGGTTTGGAAAAGCACAATAAACTCATTGGACATTTGAATGTCATAGTAACAGATTTTGAGATGACAAGGACTTTAGAGAATATCTAGTAACTAGTACAACCCCCTTATTTCACAAATGAGGAAGCTGAGGCTCAGGGAGGTTAAGTAGAGGTAAAGTGTAGCTAGAGTGCTATGTTTGAAATCAGTAAGATGTGGGTTCAAATCCTGCCTCTGACACTTATTAGCTGCATGACCCTGGAAGTCATTTAATTTCTCTGAGCCTGTTTCTTTGTCTGAAAAATGGGGCTAATACTTAAAAGTTTATTATGGGGGTAAAATAAGGTCATTTTTGTAAAGCACTTTGCAAACCTTAAAGTATTCTATAAATGCTAGCTATTATTATTATGAATATTAATAACAGTCAGTATTACATGACATAATTTAACAAAATGAGATGATATGTATGTAAAGCAAAGACCTATATAAATTCTAGCCCCTATTCCTTAAAATGACTTCTCCTTTTGTGCTCATTAGTATGGCCACATTCTTTCTCTTATCACAATAGTGGACATCCTTCTTATTCAGTGGTAACTTCTCTAGGGCAGGTGCTGTGACTCTTTATCTCCCAAAGTGCCTAGCACTGGGCCTTGTACATTGTAGGGGGCCAGAAAATTTCTGTTGAATTGTAGAAATGCCTTGTGATGAGTTGCCTTAGAATAAGGGGTAAAAAAAAACCTCAAGCAGAAGCATATTGCCATTTTGAAAACCTCATGGGCCACCCCAGCATCATCAGGAAGCAGATAGGAACACTTGATTTCTTTGATGAATCCAGTCTGCCTCTAACATAAATCAGATGATGCATGCCAAAATGTGAGTCAGCAGTTTGACACTGACTCATGGTTCACTTTATTATTTTATACTATAGCGATCACCCTCTGGCTATGAGACAGAGGTATGCCACTGTTCAAAAGTGTTTGTGCCTAAAGAAAATGCACTGGGCTAGAAGGCAAAGACCCACCCTGCTCTAAATCTTACCAGTCATGACACTGGGGAAGTCCCCTTGTCTCTGAGTCTCTGTTTCTGCATTAGTAAAATTATGCTGCCATCTCTTAGAGCTATGAAACAGTCTCTTCCCTCAAAAGCAGGGATGTTTCTTTAGACTGTGAGCTTCTTGTGGGCAGGCACTGCCTTTTGCCTTCTTTTTTTGTAACCGCAGTGCTTAGCACAGTGCCTGGCATATGGAAGATATTTAACAAACGCTTACTGCCTGACTGACTGTTTTTCATTTTGTCTTTGTACAAAATGAAAAGCTCCTGGCACACAAGGTGTTTTAAGATTTGCCAACTGCTTTACATGTTATTTCATTTGGTTCTCATGACAACTCTATTAAAGAAGGTGCTAGTATTATAGCAAGTCATTACAATATATAAAGCCATATAATAACTAGTTTTACCACTACTATATAATACTATGGTATTATAGCATTACTACCCTCGCCCCCATTTTATAGATGAGAATACTGAGGTGCAGAGAAGCTGCATGACTTGCCTAAGGTCACACATGCTGCTTTGTCAGCTCCATAATACATTGATTATCATCATTCCCCAGAATCTGCTCCTCTTGGCTTCCTTATTTCTATTAGTGGCTAGTATTTGTCTGAGGGAGGATGTGAACTCAGGTCTTCCTGATTTTAAGTTGAGGATTTTATCCACTGAATCATTTAGCTGCCTAGCAGACACGTCATAAATCTTTCTTGAACTGAATTGCTTTGCTATATATAAATGTGACCTCTTATAATTTTCTATCCCAAAATGCGCCCAAATAAATAGTTGGTTTTTCTAAAGAGTCTCTCCTGCACCAAATTCATTATCTCATGATTCACCAGAACCCTGTGGAGTGTATTGCTCATAGGCATTATTTACTCCATTTTGGGTAACTCAATCAGCTCGCAAAACACACGGAGAATACAGTGGACAGAGCTCTATGTTTTTTTCATAGAAGGTTGGGAGGAACATGCAATAGAAGTGGGAGACAGAGACATTGTGGAGTGGGAAGTACAGTGGATTTGAAGACAGATAGCACGGGCTCAAATCAAGACAAAGTAACTTTGCTGCATTGTCATCACAATCATCACTATCATCACCATCATCACCACCACAACCACCACCATCATCATCATAATCATCACATCATCCTCTTCACCATCATCATCAACACTATCATGATCACCACCACCATCATCATTCTCCCTATCATTTATAAGGTACCTACTATGTGCCAAGAACTGTGCTAAGCACTTTACAAATATTTTCTCATTTGATCCTAATAATAACCCTGGGAGATAAGTGCTATTATTATCCCCATTTTACAAATGAGGAAACTGAGGCAAATAGGTCACACAGGTAGTATCTGAGACTGGTTCTGGTTAACCTTGGGCAAGACAATGAGCTTTCTCTGAGCCCTAATTTTCTCATATGTAAAATGAAGAGATTAGGGGTAGATCGTATCTAAAGTTCTTTTAAAATTTGAATCCTGTGTCTGTGAGTTCTTGAGGAGTGTACATTCTAAAAGGGATACTGAACAAATGCATTTTCTTTAAAAAGACAGAAACAGGGCGACTAGGTGGTGCAGTTAGTAGAGCACCAGCCCTGGAGTCAGGAGGACCTGAGTTCAAATCCGGCCTCAGACACTTAACACAAAAACTAGCCATGTGACCTTGGGCAAGTCACTTAACCCGAACTGCCCCTCTCAAAAAGCAAAACAACAACAAAAAACAAAACAATAAAAAGACAGAAACAGTAGGACATTGGGTGGCACACACAAATGCAGGCACAGTGGTAAAGTTATATAGTGGAAGGAAAACCTAGTTTGGAAGTTAGGAATGATAGCCCAACTCTTTAACTCACTAGTTATAATGATGATGATGGTGATGATGATGATAGCATTTATTTGTTGTTTTTGTATTGTTGTTCAGACATTTTCAGTTGTGTCAGCCCTCTTCATGACCCCACTTGGGGTTTTATTGACAAAGATACTGGAGTGGTTTGCCATTTCTTCTTCAGTCCATTTTACAGATGAAAAACTGAGGCAAATAGGATGAAGTGATCTTCCCAGGATCAAACAGTTAGTAAGTGTCTGAGGCTAGATTTGAATTCAGGTCTTCCTGACTCCAGGCCTAGCTCCACTGTGCCACCTAACTGTCCCCACTAGCATTTATATGCTTTAAAGTTTGCAGGGAGATATACATATGTCAGCACATTTAATTTTTACAACAACCTTGTAAGGTAGGTACTATTATTATTCACACTTTCCAAATGAGGAAACTGAGGCGGAGCATGGTCTGTTGACTATTGCTCAGGGTCACACAACAAGGAAGTATCTGAAGTGAGATCAGAACCTAGGTCTTTCTGAGTCTAGCACTATATCCACTGTGTCACCTAGCTATCTTAGCTATGTGAACTTTGTCCAATCCCTTCATCTCTATATTTCTTTTCTCACCTGTAAAATGGGTATAATCTTAGACCCCAGAAATTTAGAGCTGGCAAGGGACCTTAGAGCTCATCTAATCTACCCCATTCAATGTTCAGATGAGGTAACACAGGCGAATTCATTTGGGAAAGTTGAAAGCAATGTAAGGTGTTATTGTTAGATTCAGCTATAGATACAAACAAGTTCCCTAGGTTCTGTTGAGTACGATGCTATTAGAGTAGCAGCTGCAGACATGCTCCTTCCTGGGGGCTGTCCAAGAAGACTGCCACTAGCAAATGTCCAAAATCAAGCAGGTGAGGATCATCTCTTTTAGTTCTCCTTGGAGAAAGCAAAGAGAGACATACCCATTTTTTTTTCTGATAGTCAAGCCTCTGTTACAGACTCTGGTCTTGCCTCCATCCTCATTGTCCAACATCTGGATCTGACCAATTCAAGTTCTATCCGAACCACTAGCAGCTAGGAAGCTTGGGAAAGGGGAGATCTTGAGATGAGAATAGAAGATTAGTGAGAAATTCTAAGAGACAAATATGACAAGGGAGTGCATCTGAGACATGGGGATAGCCTGGACAAATTCTATTAACTTTCATGCCAGTGGTTAGCATCAAAGTTAATAAAATTTGCCCATTTTCCTCTTCCATACCTTCCAGGTGAAAATAGGTAGATAGATGAACCTAGTTTTCCAACTTGCAAAATGTTCTATATGCCATTTTCAAATACTCCCATTAGAAGGTGGAGCTAAGTCTAAAGCCCTGCCATCCTCAGTCTTCATTGAAGCAGCTTTCTCATTCTCCATTGAGGGGGTCTGGGGAACTTGGAGGGAGAACAGAGAAAAGGTTACTTCAGGACTCTCTGTATCAGAGTTCCAGGGGAAGTGGATAGGTTGAGAGAATGAGTCTTGGTGGACAAAGGGATATAAGTCTGCCATGGGCAGGGCTCTCTTGCCATGCATCTCTATTAAAAGTTTTTGGCTAACCCAGTTAAATGTGATCATGTATACAGTACTCCATACGCTTCAGTAAAATAATTTTATTTTGTGGTTAATTGGGAATAACATGAAGAAATGAACCATACACACAAAACATTAGCTGGGACTTTTCATTCAACTCTTACCAATCATGATTCATTTTAGTGATGAATTCCACAAACCAATTTTGGTATTGGTGGTGCTGATGCTGGTGTGTGTATATATGTGTTGGAATAATATTCTCATGGCACTTTAGCAAACCCTGTATTTAGCCTTAGAAGTAAGTTAATGATGTCTAATATCACTAGATGTCTAAATATTAACTATTATTCTTCTTCCAAATACATATCACTTAAGTTCTCTGTGACTCAGCTTATCCAATTGCAAGTTGGGCAATTTGCTCTTAGGGAACTTTCTCTACAGGGTTTTAAGTTAAATACAAGTGTTCTATCATACAAAGAAGGTAGAAGGGAGTGTGATTAACATCCAGTGTTTCTATAACTTGTAGATTGTCTCTCTTTTGATTTTGTAGCCACAAAGCATGGATAGAATATAATAGTTGCATAATATAAGCTTGTTGATTGACTGATTGATTGGCTGTAAGATGAAGGGGCTATATCTGTACCAAGTTAGATTGCAGCTTTTATAACTTATTCAATTAAAATGTCCAGTGTTTAGAAAATTGTTCAATAAAAATGATGTTCCATTGAGGAGGGAGTGAGCTTCCTGTTTCTTCAGGCAGAATTTAGATGAACACTTGTTTACAGTGTTCTAAAGGAGATTCTTGGTCATGGACAGGTTGGTAAACATAGCTTCTGAGATCCTTTCCAATTCTAGAATTCTATAGTTCTGACCATAAGCAGGCAGAATATGCCCCAACATCAAAGTCAGGTAAGGGGTGTGTGTGTGTGGGAAAGTGGGGCTTGGTAGTTATCATCTGCATTTATTTAGCCAGGTTTTTATAGCATCCCAGAATATTAGAGCTAAGAGGGACCTTTGTCCAGTCCCTCATTTTATAGTTATGTATTATTTCATTTCATCCTCACCATAGCTTTATGATGTCTGTAATGTACACATAATTTTCTTCATTTTAGAGATAAGGAAACTGAGACTTGCACTTATAATTTATGAATGAAATAAAAGATGCCTGATGAGGCTGAAAGGTTTGTTGTGATTCAGAATAGGATGACTGCCTCAGAAAATTGATTTTAAATGGATGTGGAAATAAACGAAGGCTTGGCAGGTGAATGATACAGATAATAGGTAGTGGCACTAATCAGAATCTCTTTCATTTCTAGGGGACTGAATGCTTTACAAAACACTTTCAAATTCATTATCTCATTTGGTCTTCACAACAACTTTGTAAGGTAGGTGGTTTAACCATTATTAATTCTGCTTCACCAAGAAGAAATTGAAGTTCAACTTGTAAGTCATAAATCCATGTCTCCAGTGCATGGCACATAGTAGGCACTTTAATAAATGCTTGTTGACTTGATTAGAAGTCTTGAGGATGTACCATGTTAGAAAGAAGTAGCAGAATGGAACTTGAGCTGGAATTTAAGGACAGAGGATTTAGATTTGAATCCCCAAATTTCTGTACATGTAACCTGCCATATGCCTTTGCCCCAAAGCAACCACTGTTTTAGGGTTAGGGTTCTTGTACTTTCAGAATTTCTCCAGAAGAAATGTTAAAGTAGGAAAGAGTCTGTTTCCTCCTTTTATAGACCAGCATAAAGGGGTGGTCCATTCCACAACAGGCCTTCCCACAATAGTTCAAATTAACTAGTTCATCTTGGGTTGCAGGCTCCATCAACAAAGCCCACCATCCAGAAGTCAATGAGGGGTATGTCTATACCCTCCATGGGAAGATAAAATAAATTCAAAGCCCTAAACAAAGGCTTACCACTCTACAAATGTATCAAGGTGATCTAAGAATGCCATCTATCTACCTCCTTAACCTTATTTATTTTATTTGAAAGGATTACCAAAATGGTAGGCTAGGGGAATCCTATAGATATAAACTACCTTGATTTTGGCAAACCATTTGACAAAGTCTCTCATGCTATTCTTGTGGGAAAGATGAAGACGTGTGGGTTAGATGATAATTCAATCAAGTAAATTTGGAATTCCTTGATTGACTGGACCTAAGGAGGGGTCATTAATCATTCTGTGTCAAATTGGAAAGAGTGGAATGGGCACCTAGGTGGTGAAGTGGATGGAGTTCTTGGCCTAGAGTCAGGAAGACTCATCTTGTTGATTTCAAATCTGGTCTCATATACTGATTAGTTGTGTGACCCTGGGAAAGTTACTTAACCCTATTTGCTTCAGTTCCTTCATTCTCATCAATGAATCGGAGAAGTAAATGGCAAATCACTCCAGTATCTTTACCCAGAAAATCCCAAATAAGGTCACAAAGAGTCTGATATGATTGAACAACAATAACAACAACTCAAGTGGAGTGCCCTCGGGATTTAGTCTTGACCCTGTTCTGCCAAATATTTTCATCAATGACTTGTATAAAATAATGGATATGATGATTATCAAATGTGTCAATGGCACAGAGCTGGGAAGGATAGCTAATATACTAGATGACCAAGTCAGGATTCAAAAGGATCATGAGAGACTAGAAAACTGGGTTAAGTCTAATAAGATGAAGAATAGAGATAGGCATTTAATAATAATTTTTTTTTTAAAGAAGGCAGTTTGTCAGATGAACAGTATGATTAGAAGCCAGATTACAAAAGAGCATATTCTGGGGTGACTAGGTGGTGCAGTGAATAGAGCACTGGCTCTGGAATCAGGAGGACCTGAGTTCAAATCTGGCCTCAGACACTTAACACTTACTAGTCATGTGACCTTGGGCAAGTCACAACCCCAATTACCCTGCCCTACCCTCTCCAAAAAAAAAGCAAAACAAAAAAAAGAGTATAATAGAATTACAAAAGTAGTTGGAGGTGTTGAAAAAAATCTAATCAATAGGTACAAATAACCTTTTCTGGGAATTTGGATAAGAAGAGAAAGGGTTGGCAGATGATAGTTAGAGGGGATTTCAGAGTCAAATTAAGTGGACTTTTTTTTGGGGGGGGTAAATGTTTTTAGGAAAACATAAGCATGTTTTTAGGTAGCAAGAAAAGAGTCAATAGTTAGAGAGAGTTCAAAGAAAAGAGAAAGAGGAGATGGGATCAAAGGGGCAAGTAGAAGTATTAGCCTTGGTGAGGACAAGAATCATATCTTTATCAGGGATCGAAGCAAAGGAAGTCAGATGATGAGGTTTAGGAGTCAAAGTAAAGGGAGAAGACAAGTTCATGAAATATATCTTTGCTTTTCTTGGTTATAAGGTCCTTGGCTAGGAGAAAGGAATGAAGTGGTGTAGGAGGGCTGGAAGAGATGAAACATTTGGAATAGCCATCGTAAAGTAGGATAAGGGGTCCATCAGGACAGAATAAAAGGAATCCATAAGAATGTTAACCTTTTGAGGACAGGGACTGTTTTCATTTTTTTATCTCTAGTGCTTAACGCTGTACCCATAAGTACTTAATTAATGCTTATTGATTGATTGTCATGAAAAATGGAAGGACCAGTAAATACCAACAAATTGGTAGAAGACCTAGTTGTCTTACTCCAGAAATAGTTATCAGTATTCACCTAGTACCAAAGAAGAATCCTGGTGGAAATAATTCAAAGTTGGTTCTTAGCAAGTAATGGATGGCAATAGAATGGAGAAAAGGTTCAATGGTAGATAGTGTATAAGTGTAGTAGTCAACAACAGGGTTGAGAATGAAGGTTGTGAAATGATGCAAAAGCAGGGATGATGGACTTAGGAACAGGGAAGAGAGGAGGTACTAGAAACCATGGTGAGGACTAAGAATAGTTATATGGGGGTTAAAGCAGAGAGAGGATGGAAGTTAAAAAAAGTTATAATCAGGGGAAAGAACTCCAGAATTCGGAATCAGGGAGGGAGCTCATTTATAGGCATTATTGAGATCAAGGGTATAACCTTTAACAATGGATGTAGTGGAGTTTTAGGTCATGGCATTCAAGGAAGTTAATAAACTGGGAAGTCACATTGTTTGAGGAGGCATCAATAGGTATTTTGAAGTCCCCGAGCATGATGGCAGGGAGTGAGGTTAAGAAGAAGGCTGAGAGAAGCAAGTTGTATAGTACAGAGTACTGTAAAGCAAAGAATCTCAGTAGGGAAAGTAACTGTGTTGGTGACGTTATTGAAGAACTTGAACATCTTTACAGGGTTAGAGCTTTGAATTGTCATGGAAAATATGCCCTAACCACAACTGGTCCCCACATGGGGGCTTGTTGGGCATGTTTTCTAGTCATGTGCCTTCTCAGAAAGTGTCTTGTCTCCCCCTCTGGAGGTGTGAGTACTTGTGGCAGAACGTACCCTTGTACTATAGGGGAAACCTTTCTGAACACTTGTTGGTAAATTAGATGTCATTTGCTTTTAAGTAATATGTTCTCTGGTCGGTTAGTAAAAGAAACACATCAGTTGGGGCTTATGAAAAAAGGAATTGAGTAGATACTGAAGTCATATGCACAAGCTTCAAACTTGAGCTAACATTAAAGGGGCCCAAGAGTGAGGAGGGATGTAAAAATATATTATTTTTGAATTAGGTAATACTTTGGATGTACTGTAATGACATATTATGGGAATGTTTCATTATTTATTTACTTCAATATTAGAAACTGATATGATTTTATCCCTGGAAATGACATTAAATAAGAGGCATTGCCATTTGCTTTGCTGCTGTACCCTAAGGACCATTAAACTTTTCCATGTGGCTTGCAGTTGCAACCTTACATATGTGTTCTCTCCTGCATTAGAATATGAGATTCTTGAGAGCTAGACTTTTCTACTTTTCTATTAGTATCCCTAGCTCTTAGCACAGTGTTTTGCACAGAATAAGCATTTTCATTCATTCATTATTAAAATCATCAAAGATATAAAAAAGGAAGAAAACTGAGAAACATATACTAAAATACTTGAGAAAAGAGAGACTAGACTAAAAGTTACGGGATGGCAGTAAAGAGGACTTGGGTGAACTTTAAAAGATGAGAAGGTGCTGAGTGATGGTAACAAAGGGAGGGTAGGGAATTGGCAGCCCAGAACAAAACATAAACTTCTTCCTCTTCCTCTCCCATGGTGCTAAGTAGGACATGAGAGAAGGGACACCCAGTACTAAGGAGGATGGCTAGAAATTCAGGGTTTTCCAGATAGAGCCAGTTTTTCTTTTCTTAGTACCTGAAGATGGAAAGAGGATGATGAGATCTAGGATAAATGAGAGTTGACAAATAATCAAGTGGGAGCTCTAGGGGATCCAAAGGAATGGGAGTGAAGGGAGGAAGAAAATATAGTTCCTGGAAAGGAGAGCTGATTCCCACACCACGTTACAAAGCTAGATTTGTTTCCCTTGGCTCTCAGAGGGAAGAGCTAAGACCAATGAATGGGTAGAGAGTGCAGAGAGGCAAATGTGGCTCCACCTAATGAGAAATTTCCCAGCAATTGGGAGCTGTCCAGAAGTACCATGGGTTGCCCAATGAGAAAGTGAGTTCCCTGTCACCCAAGGTCTTAAAGTGGGAACTACCTGACCACTTTTAAAGGCTATTATAATAATGTGCAATATTGCATAGAGGGCAGAGAAGAAACCTTGGAGTAATAAAGACCTAGTTTCAAATCCCAACCCTGACCCATAATGGTTCTGTTACTCTGGGCAAATCTTTTAACTTCTCAGTGCCCTGGGCAACTCTCTGGTTGTAGAATAGTTGTTAATTTCCTTTGGTGGAGTGAACTTCCTCACATGAAGTTTCCTACCTTGGTGGCATCACAGTTTGCCACTCCTCAATATGTTTGAAGGCATACAAAGTACTTTGTATACAGGGTCTTATTTGATTCTTACAACACCTCTGAGGTAGGTATTATAGCCAGAATTATCCACATTCTACAGATGAAGAAACAGAGGCTAAGAGATTAAATGACTTGCCTGGGGTCACATAGGTGGTATGTCTAGGAAGTAGTTTTCACCCCCAGTCTTCCAGACCAAAAGTCCTATGCTGTATCTATTACATTACACTATTTATTTATGGATTGGACTTCAGTTATCTCTTCTCCATCATGACTTTCCCCATCATGGTTTTGATGTATCATGGATCAGCACAAGAAATTAAACGGTAATTTTTGGGGAGTTTTGTAGAAGCTGCAGACAATACAGAAAAAGTTTAGAAACTCAGAAATGCATAAAACATATGCATACTGTTCTATAATATCAACATATTTTACCTTTTAATCCCATAACAATTCAGAATTCTTCTATAGTATGAAGAGGGGGCTAAAAATTTTATGCAGATTTTCCAGACAGTGAGGGCACCATGCCCCTAAACTCCACAATGTGGAAGGGATAACTGTAGTTCACCAACCCTGGTCTCCCTCTTAAAACGGAGATTTGGAATCTGTGGAAATTTCCTTGTCACCAGATATCTGTCTTAATAGATCATTGGAATAATTGACCAATAGAACCCTGCTGTTATAATGAGTTAGTACTAGATTTATCTGAGTTGCATAAGGAGTACTGATTATTATCATTAATAGTAATAATGGATTCTCCTAGCAGATGTCCTATTTTTGAGTAGAATGTGTTGGTCACAAATAATCAGATGAAACAAAGAGCCCCTTCAAAGCTTTGATCTGATCAATAGCAACCCCCTCTGTTCATCCTCTCAAAAGAAAAAAAAAAAAGCCTCAAACATAATCAAACAGTTCTTTAATCCAGTATTACCTCATGGGAAGAGCTCTGTCTTAGAAGTCAGAAGATTCTGTTTCTAGACCCAACTGTACTTACTCTTGCACAAATAATATTCATTCTTTTTTTTTTTGCTATTTGGAGGGCAATTGGGGTTAAGTGACTTGCCCAAGGTCACATGGCTAGTTTTTGTGTTAAGTGTCTGAGGCTGGATTTGAACTCAGGTCCTCCTGACTCCAGGGCCAGTGCTCTATTCATTGCGTCACCTAAGCCGCCCCCAATAATATTCATTCTTTCTGGATCTTGGTCTCTACATCTGTAAAATGGCCACAGTAAGGGTGTTGGGAGCCTTAAACGTCTCTTCTGACTTTGAAAATGTATGATTCTGTGAGGAAGAGGAAAACCCCTCTCCAAAATCTCCAACATGGCATTAAAAGCTACTGCCAGGGAGAAAAACTACTTGGCTTGAATTCTACTGTATTAGAAAAAGGGCCAGTAGGCAGTGAAATTTTCAAAAGGCAGGAGGACAAAGAGGGTAAAAGAACAAAGAGCTTTTATGGTCTGTGCATGTGGCCCCTAGTTAGGAAGTGTGGTCTGTCTGTCTGGGGAATTATGCATGTGACTAGGAACTAGGAGATTGGAGCAACTTTTCCCCTAGCCTCTCCTCTGTGGGTAAAGATTTAAGGTCAGCTGAAGAGGGTCAAAGGGACAGGACACTTTCAAATGCCTGCCCTTGTTGGAAGATGCTTGGAACAGTTTCTTTTGACTGGATATAGAGTAAATATCCATTCCTTAATATGTATGCAAGGTAGAAGACAGATAACTGTCCTGGGAGCCATCATTTTGATTTTCCCCTTCTTTGATGCATTCAAGAATCTCAACATCATAATTGCAAAGAACATTGGAATGAAATAATAAAAGAGGGTGGTGGAGGAAGAAAAGGAAGGGATGGGGGAGGGGAGAATACAGAACTGTGGTCAGCTACAGAGTGGATTCAATGCCGAGTGTGACTGAAAGCTAAGCCTTTTTGTCTGTAAACAGATGTGGGCACACCAACCTCAGCCCCTGAAGTGCACAAGCTAGGTTTTCCTGTCTGGATGTGGGAGCTGTGGAAAGAATCCCAGCCCAGCAACTTGCTGCTCAGCACCCTTGCTGTGGGCACACTCATATATACATAGATTTAGAGCATCCTAGTGTATTGTTAGAATATTAGGAGAAAATAGCACATGGCATATGTTCAGTATGTGATTTCTTTCCTGCTGACAACTTTATTAATTCAAAATTGATTCTTTAGACTTATAAAGGTACTTTAAACAGACAACCAAGATCTGAACTAATCTTTTTTTTATTTTTTTGTTCATACATGCTGCTTTTGAGGGGTTTCATGTAAATAATCATATAAAGAATAATGAACTAATTCAACTACTCATTCTTCATTATTCTCTTCTTCAACTACCAATCATAGTAGTTATTTGCTATCCTTATTTTATAAACAAGGAAATTGAGGCTCAGAGATGTGTCTTGAGTTGCTGAACACCACACAGGAATAAATGGCAATGCTGGGACCCAAGCAGTATGTGTTGGTCAGTTATCATCAAGTGAATGCTAAAAAGGAATGGGCTAAAAGAAGGTAATAACTGAGGACTTTTCTAGCCAGAACATTTAAGTAATAACAATAGTGACAATATTAACAACTAGGCTTTGAATTGTTTAAAAACTACCTCAGTTATCGTCTTGCTCAGTGTCCTTGTTTTATAGAGAGGGGACAAATAAAGCACAGAGGAGTTGAGTAGTTCACCAAGGTCATGCAGTAAAGTCAGTGCAAGCTTCTGATAGAGAGCACGGATCTGTGGTTTTCCATGCTGGTATCCATAGGCAGGTAGGTAGTGTATCAGACCTGAAGTCAGAAAGGCCTGAATTCAAAGCCAACCTTGAACTCTTACTTAGCTGTGTGAACTGGGAAAAGTCACTAGACTTTGATCTGTCTTAGTTTTCTCATCTATAAAATGGGGATAATGACAGCATCTACCTCCAGAATTGTCATGAGCACAAAATATTTCTGAAGCACATTGCAAACCTTAAAACACTATTACAGTTACCCCTTTGTAGCACCAATTTAATATTCACAGTGTCCACAATCACTATAAATATACCTGCATGGTACTCAATCACAAAATATAATAGACTCTCCACATAGAAGACAAAACCAAAACATTTATTCAGACACCAGAAAATCAAATCCCCAAACCAGTAAGCTGATTCCATCATAATAGAAAAGAAGTTAATAAGCCACAATGCCACAACATCTTCTACCCTTTCCACAAACCAACACAAAGCCAATATTTACTCACAAGCCTTTCTGCCTCCCTTATAAGCTTGCTGTCCTCCTGACCATCTAGTTGGCTCTGACTCCCAGCTTCCTGTGGGCTCTGCTCCACCCTTCAGCAAACTCCTCCCACCACAGGCTCCATGTGATTAAATTCAGCCTATTGGGGGCAGAGTATATTTTCAAATTCCCATTACTATTACACCCTTCCACAAAAAGGGTGAGGAGAGATCCAGCAATCAGGAAAGTCTGTGTAAATTTTTTTGGCACTCCCTTCATACCAGAGAAGAAGTGTGATTTTTTTTCTTTTATGGCTATTTACAGTATTAAAAGATAAAATACGGGGGCAGCTAGGTGGCACAGTGAGTAAAGCTCTGGCCCCAGAGTCGGGAAGACCTGAGGTCGGTTTCGGCCTCAGACACTTAACACAAAAAAAACTAGCCTTGTAACCTTGGGCAAGTTACTAACCCCCAATTGCCCTCCAAAAGGCAAAAAAAATGTTAAAATATGTTGACATTATACAATACTACACATATATTTTATTCATTTCTGAGTTTCTAAACTTTTTCTGTGTCAAGGGACAAACTTTATGTGTTGTATGTGGCTTCCACAAAACCCCCCAAATTCCCATATAATTTCTTATGCTGGATCCATGATATATCAAAACCATGGTACGGAAAGTCATGATGAGGAAGGGATAACCATATATAAATACAAGTTATTATTATTATATAATTGTAACCAGAGAGAAGGAAAAAAATGATGATGACAGATGATCAAGTAATAACTAGTACTTATAGAGCAGTTTGCTTTTTAAAATTTTTGAAAAATTTATGAATATCCCAATTTCTTCTGATAACAGAAAAATTTGTGAATTTTTGAAATGCTGGTCACTGGAAGGAGGTAAGGACTACCAGGTACAATAAGAGTGATAAAAGCAGTGGACCTTAGTGGATCTCATGTTTTCTCCTCTTTCTTTCTTCCTTTCTTCCCTTTCTTCCTTTCCTTTCCTTCCTTCCTTCCTTCCTTCCTTCCTTCCTTCCTTCCTTCCTTCCTTCCTTCCTTCCTTCCTTCCTTCCTTCCTTCCTTCCTTCCTCAAAAGAAATGTGGGATGTACAGATTTAGAGACATTTCTATTCCAAATGTTCATATAGGCTATTTGTGCCTGACCTTCTGAGCTCATATTGATCTGATCAGTCACAGTTGGACACAATTGACCCTAACATAGTGATATCATTTTGGTCATCTTCAAGCACAAAGGAAAACAACCAACCAGTGAGAGTGGAAGGAACATCAGGCTTGAAGTCAGAAGACCTTGATTAAACTCCTAGCTCTGTCACTAGTTGTTTGACCTTCAAGTTATAACCTCTCTGAACCAAGTTCTTACTCTGTAAAATGGGCATAACAACGCTAACACAACCTTCTTCAAAAAGACGTTGTATAGAAAATGCTTTGTAAGCTCTAAAGTGCTAAATAAATGTGATCCACTATTAATGTAGGAATATAATTACTTCCACAGCCACATACATATATAATTACCAGATAAAACTGGCCATTTCAAAACCTACCTCAGGTCCTAACCACATCTTAGTTAGACTATTATATTATTCTCCTAACTGGTTTACCTGCCTCCAATCTCCCCTCCTTCATCAGGTTATCTTTCACTCAGTTGCCAAACTAATCTTCACTCATCTGACCATGCCTCCCCTTTGTCCTTCCCATTACCCACCCAAAAACTTCTGTTGCTACCTATTGGATAAAAGCTTGTTGTTGTTTGGTTATTTCAGTCATGTGTGACACCATTTGGAGTTTTCTTTGAAAAGATACTGGCATGGTTTGCCATTTCCTTCTCCAGCTTATTTTACAGATGAGGAAACTGAGGCAAATAGAGTTAAGTGACTTGCCCAGTGTCACACAGCTAAGTAAACATCTGAGGCTGGATTTGAACTTGGGAAGATGAATCTTCCTGACTCCAGTCCTGGTGCTTTATCCATTCAGCCACTTGGCTGCTCTCATTGGATAAAATGCAAACTTCTTATTCTGGCATTTTATACATTCAGTACTGAGCACAATACTTAGTAAGTGGCTTTTTCTACATAACATTTAATACATACTTTATCATTCATTCATTTCTTAGGGTGGGAATTCATTGATTACCCAGCATTTACAAGTAATTACTTTTGTTAAGTAAGAACACTTCTTGATGGAATCAATCAATCAGCAGGCAATCAGAACTGAGTATGAACAGAGTTTCTACACCTCCTTGAATCAATCAAAGTCATTGCTTGAGATACTTGGTCATGCCCTGAGGAATTTGTATTAAAGGGAAGCACTCTTTCAGAAATAGTTAAGAAATTCTAAGGGTCTGAAAGTGGAAAGTACAGAGCAGGGTCATACAGAGCTACAAAGGACAATCCTTGGGAAATCAGCAAAAGGAGAAAGAGCAGGTAGAACTTAGCTGCAGCAGAGAAGAACAACATCAAGGAGGCCCATTGATGCTATGGGCATCTTAGAGCAGAAGGTCTAGGCTAACGTCACCAGTGTACCCACCTACTCAAGAAAAAAGAGCAGTTCCAAGGAAATGTAGGTTCTTACTCCTCCTTTCCCTCTCGGTGCCTGACTATCCACAAGTCAGTAAGTCAAAGTCCATAAACACTTATTAAGCATCTACTACGTGCCAAGCACTGTGCTGAACATGAAGGATATGAAGAAATGGATGATATGAAAGCAGAAACAGTCACTGCCTTCAATGAACTCAGTCCAGTGGGAAAGACAACATGCAAACAACTATGTACAAATGAGACATACAGTTATCTCTTTCATATCGCAACTTTCCCCATCATGATTTCAGTATATCATGGGTCACCCTAAGAAATTAAATGGAAATTTTGGGGAAGTTTTGTGGAAGCTTCAGATGACCTCAAATGCTGGCAGATTATACCAAGTCATAAGAAATTAAATGGGAATTTGGGGGAAGTTTTGTGGAAGCTGCAGATGACCTCAAATGCTAGCAGATGATACCAAGTCTATGACCAAATGCTTTACCCAAATTTTACAATAAGGTACTATAAACATCCCATAAAAAAGAAAATATTCAGACTTCTTCCCTGGTACAAAGGGAGGGCCAAAAAATTTACACCCCAGTCAGATCATGGGGGCACCATGCCCCTGACCCCCACAAAGTGGAAGGGATAACTGTATACTGATTAAATTGGATATTGAGAGAGGGAAGTCACCAGCATTAGGGGGACTGGGAAAGGCTTCATGTAAAGATACTATTTTAGAGGAGGCTTGAAAAAGCCAGGAAAGCCAGGATTTGGAGATGAGAGAGTATTTCAGACATGAGGGATGGCCAATGAAAAGGCAAAGATGGGAGAGGGAGAATCTTGTATGAAGAACAGTAAAGAGACCTGTGTCACTGGATCACCAAGCAGAGAGGAGAGAGATGTAAGAAGGCTGAAAAGTTAGGAGGGGACCAGAAATATAATAATATAATCAACTGTTTTACAACCCAAACATGTCCAGCAACTTGAATTTTGCTTCAGGTTAGGGGTTAAGTAGACGTAGATATAAATGTGAACTTAGGCAGAAAGCCCAATCTCTGCCTAAATTTTCCTTAGAGTGTCAATATAAAATGGTAGTGAAGACAACATGAAGAAAATATTGCAAATAAAACAGCATGGCCACAGTGATGTCCACAGAGGCCCCAGGAACCCCACATCCCAGCCAATCATATAGCAACTAATTCATTAATCTATCATCCATAGTGAAACAAGAAGGAAAAATATCCTTTTCCAAGTAAAAATCACCATCCCAATTATGGTTTTCCTTTATTCTAAATAGTAACTTAAAACCCATGTAGGTTTGGCAGAGAAACTGCAAAGGTTAACTAGCAACTAAATATGCAACTGACATTTTCTAAGACCAAACATCACCTTTAACTGCTCCTTCAGGAAGCTAGCTAGTCTTAATTATATCTGAAGTTATCTGGGGATGCCTACACCTGCTTGGTGCATAGCAAAAGCCAGTAAGCCTTGATGATAATTTTCTTCAAGTCACCTGTCAAGTATAACTTGGTGCTTAATGATATTTTAGACCATCTGACCAAGTACAGTATCTCAACCAAATACTGCCAGTAATTTGCTCTTTGGCACCCCCAGCAGTGAGTTAGCAAAGGTCATCAGTGATCTGAATGAGGAAAGCAATGAGCATTCTGGTGCATGGAGGGTGCTACTGATTCAATGAGCATTTAATATTGTATTAATACTTAGAATTCACAGCATGTTTTTCTCCCCAAGAAACTCAGTGTTCTAAAGATGACAGGTTAATCTTCACAGAGCCTGTGAAGCAGGAAGCAAGAGCCTGCAGGTAGAGGTACTGACAGTTGGAGGTCTTCTCTTCTAGCTATGTGTTGATTCCTGTGAGAGGATCAGCGATGTGGTTAACAGGACAATAACCTAAACATCTCTTCCCTTTGATCTCAGCCACAGCTGTGATCCCTGCAACATTCACTGACAGTATTGTTACAGGTAGTGATGCTACACACTCCTTGCTGCTTTTTTTAAGTGCACAATTTTATTAACAAGGAAAAATTGAAAAAATAGAGCCAGCTGAGAGAAAACAAGGAGCAAAGTGGGGTGCTGACTGGAAGACCTGCAGAGAAAAAAGATCATTAAGTTAACAAAGGGCTAAAATGATGCCAATGATATATTTAAGACTCTATATGATGGAATAAACCTTCTCCACCTACAACATCTTCTTTCAGGGTAGTACCCCTGTTCAAGACCAATCAGGGTCACAAACAGCCAAATTTTATTTTCGATTCTGTTTAAATTCTGAGTAAAGGAAAATAAATCTAAATCTCAGTGGATGCCACAGATCAGAGGCTAATAAAACTAGTAGAAGGATTCTTTATTCTCCTCCCTCTCTTTCCTCCCCTCCTCATGAGGCAGAAGAGGATTTTGTGATGGGGAAATGTAGAAGAGGTCACCTTGGGATGAGTATCTTCTTTGATGGATGAATGTAATGGAGATAGGGAATTACAGGCAAATACAGCCTAGGGTTCATGGGTATTTGGAGCATCCTTCTTGTACGTCGTCTGCAGCTATTGACATGTGAGGAATCTAGTTGGAAGAACATTGGTTAGTCCATATCAATGAGTCCTGTCAACTGTGTTGCACTGAAAGGACTTAAGCAAGCATTCAAAGGACTGCCTAGAAAGTCAGCTTGCATAGTGGTTAGAGCACTGGACTCAGAGTTAGAAAACCCCAGGTTTGAGTACTGCCTTATTCCCTTCCTAGAGGTGGGGTTCTTTGCAAGTCTCTTAACCTCCCCATGCCTTAGTTTTCTCATCTGTAAAACGGAGAGGATAATAACATAAGGTTGTTGTGAGAATTCTTTGAGATATTGCATGAAGAGTATTGCAAATCTTACTTAATATTCTGTATAAATGTGAGCTCATAGAGATTTAGTAACTCTGGTTTATATGACCCTAAAAACAAAGTAACACCTGATATATTGGAAGAGTGAGGGGGTGGATTAAGGACCAGAAGTCTATTGAGGTATAGGAGCAGCAGAAGAATTCTTTCTCTTCCCCTTCTCCTCCTCCTCCTCCTCCTCTTCTCCTCCTCCTCCTTTTACTTCTCCTTCTTCTCCATTTTCTTCATCTTCTTCTTCCTCTCTCTCTCCTTCTCTCTCTTCACAATTCTATGAGGAAGAGACTATTAATATTCTCATTTTACAGATGAGGAAACTGAGGCTGACAGAGGTTAAGTGCTCTGCCCAGGGTCACAAACTAGTGTCCGAGGGGTTTCTTTTTCCTGACTCTCAGCCTATTCTTTTCTCCTCCATCAGAAAAGTCAGACATATGGCCCATCTGCTTTGTGCAGCCCATAACATCCCCTGACTACAGCCCAAATCAGATTAAAATGTAGTTTCCATCCCATTTTAGTGCGCTGCTGTATTAATAAAAAAGTAAAGTATATAAACATGTGTGGTTTTTCTAAGTCAATACAGGGCCTGTAGGGATGTATAGTATAGTGAGTCCCCCTTCTTTTTTACTTTGACATCACTGCATTACATCACTTTGCTGCCTTCTAATTAAACAGCTGGTCATCTGTCTTGGTGATATAAGTAGTAACCAGCCAGGTAAAGGATGTCTGGTGGTGGCAGTAAAAGAAATTCTCTTGACCCCATTGGGAGGTGGAATCTTTCAGGAAAGTTTTGGCTGCTGATCAGATAGATCTAGGTATTGTCTCTTGTGTAGAGCTGCTACATTCTATTCCCTTGATCTGGAAGGCAGGTCACAACTAGACTGGGAAAATTTGGGGGTTCTCAACACAAGTTCTCCTCCACAAGGGCCCTATTTGGGCTCCAGTGTCTCAGGCAGCACCATCCAAGCTTGGCTTTGAACCAGGGCTCTTGACATGTACCTTTTCTGAATGTGATTATTAGGGGACAAGCTTCAACCTCCCTCAGGTAGCAACCAGAAACTTGCTGAAGATGACCCCAAGAAAAAGACTGAGTATATGGACTGGATGGGGGACAAGAGATGGGGCAATTGATTTATTAAGCACCTGCTATGTTCCTTGGCAATGTGCTGAGAAGTTTGCAAATACTATCTCATTGATGAGACTTGGAATCAGGAAGATCTGAATTCAAATTCCATCTTGGACACTTAGTAGCTATGTGATCCTGGGCAGGTCACTAAACCTCTGTCTGTCCTTCAATGTCCTCATCTGTAAAAGACACATCTACATCACAAGGTTGTTGTGAGAATAGAATAAGAGCAAATATTTATGAAATGTTTACTATGTGCCAGGCACTGTGCCTTTGAAATATCATCTCACAACCATCCTCAGAGGTGAGAGCTATTATTGTCATTTTATAGCTGAGAAAACTAAGGCAGACAGAGGTTAAAGGGCATTCCCAGGGTTACACAGCTGATAAGCATCTGAGGTAGGATTCTAATTCAGGCCAAGGGCTGTACTCAAGGCACTTATATCTTGCTGACTTTGTTCCTATTCAGTCATTTTCAGTTGTGTCAGTTTCTTTGTGATCCCATTTGAGGGTTTTTTTTTTGGCAGAGACAGTGGAGTGGTTTGCCATTTCCTTCTCCAGTTCATTTTACAGATGAGGAAATTGAGGAAAATAGGGTGAAGTGACTTGCCCAGGGCCACACAGTTAGTAAGAATCTGAGGTCAGATTTGAACTCAGGGAGATGAGTCTTTCTGATTTCAGACCTGGAACTCTATCCACCATGCCACCTAGCTGCCTTTAATGAGATATAATTAGATAAGACGTATGAAGCACTTTGCAAACCTTCAAGTACCATATAAATGCTAGTTTTATTATGTGAAAGGGTAAGGAGAAACCCCTGGTGGATTAGGTTTTGAGATTCAAGCCTCTGTCCCAGGCAGGGAAATCAAAAGTCATAGAGGATCCATAATCTACCTTTCCTGGCAAGACCCTGAAAGGGCAGGGGGTGGGCAGAGGGAAGTGGAGTGGGCTTTTGTACTCACTGGCCCTTCCAAAGAAGGACAGGAAGGAAGATGTATGGGAAGTGTATGCTGGCTATGGGAGCCTTGAGACGTGAGGTATAGGCATTTAGTCACAAGGAACAGCTGCCACTAGGTAACGTGGTTGACCAACAACAGATGGTTGTAAAGATGTTGGCAATCACATGGCATGCCAATGAACATAGGAAGGCCATAATGTTCTTATGTGAGCCAATTCTCTCCAAGCACATGTAAGAAGGCCAAATCACCTCCATCCCCCATCCTAGGAATGGGCAGGGGGTAGGAATGGTCTTATTGGTGAGAAACAATTAGCACTGTAATTAGAGAAGCCCTCCGGAGATGTGGAGAACATGGAAAATATCATGGGCAAATACACTGCCATCCTGCCTGTGAACAGAGACAGAAGGAGCTGGGATATGTAAGGAGAAGGAGGGGTAGTAACCAGATACCTGCTGGCAGATAATGAGTGTGGCCACACTCTGGTGCTTTTGGGTGATGTGCCTTATTTTCAGTAAAAATCAGACCTAGATAAGACACCAGGGGCTTGGAAAGGATATAGCAGCTTTGAGTAGGGTCTTGGGAAATGCTATGTGCCAGGCATTGTGCTCAGCACTGTGACTGGTTTTATTCTCTCCCTTTAGGTGCTAATTGGTAAAGAGAAATAGGGAATGTAGTCTGTCTGTCTGTCTGTGTGAATGCATGCATGCATACATGTGTATGTATATAGCTATGCACGCACGTGTGTGTACATATGCACGTATGTGTATGTATGCATGTATGTAGATATCTATGTGTATGTATATATGTATGCATGCACATGTGTATGTGTATATGCATGCATATGTATATGTATATGTATACTATCTTTTGTCTTCTCCAAGAATCTTGTGTTCTATGGCTATGTGTGGTACATGCCCTGGTGGTAATGGGTAAATGAGTATGTGCATTGGGAAGGGGAAATAGTTTTGAAGGACCAAATTTATGATAATAAGGTCATTCTGAGATAGTCTAGGCTCCAATTCTGATAGATACTACAGAATCACACAATCTTTGAGAATAATGCACCCACTATACATCTTTCCATTGTCTTTGTAATTTGGATTCTTCTGAGATTGTGGCATTAGAACATAAGCTTCTAGGGGGCAGTGACCCTTCAAGGCAAGCTATAAACAAGAAGACAAATATTTATCTAAGCTGTTTGCCGATGTCATAGGAGATGCCTGCATAGAATTCAAATAAAAAAAGGATATTCAATGGATAGAGAAGTTTCCAAAATGCTTTCAAACATGATCAAAGAATAGAATTTTACATTTATCAGTTGGGCACAAAGGTAACCAAGATGGTGAAGGTTCATTTCGTGAATATGAGAATTAATTGAAGATTTGAAATGGGGATGTTTAAGGCTTGGAGAAGACTCAAGGGAGACATGATGGCTATCTTTGGGTATTTTGAAGGGCTAACATATTGAAGAAGCTTAGCTTTATTATACTTGACCCCAGAGGGAAGAACCAGGATCCGTAGGTAGAAGTTGTCAAGAGGCCACATTAGGCTTTCCCAAAGTGCAATGGACTGCCTCTGGAAATAGTGGGCTGTCCCACAATGAAAATCTTCCAGCTAAAACCAGATTGCCATTTAATAGGTATTATGTAGAGCCAGTCACATGATAGTCAATTAGTCAGGGAAGGAAAGGGGAATGGGAAAAGAGGAATAAGCATTGGCCTACTACACGCAAGGCACTGTAAAGCTAAGTACTTTACAAATATTATCTCATTTGATCCTCACAACATCTATGTGAGGGAGTTGTTATTATTCCCATTCTACAGTTGAGGAAATGGAGGCATACAGAGGTTCAGTGACTTGCCCAGGGTCACACAGTTGGTAGATGTCTGAGGTCAGATTTGAACTTAGTTTTTCTGACTCTGGGCCCAGTGTTCTTTCCACCACACCATTCAGATGCCTAAATAAATATTTATTAAGCACTTATTAAGTACATAAGGCACTATGCTAAGCACTGAAGATACAAAAAGAGGCAAAAGACAGTCCCTGTCCTCAAGGAGGCCACAATCTAACAGGGGAGACAGCAAACAAACAAATATGCACCAATAAGCTATATACAGGATAAATAGGAAGTAATTAAGAGAGGAAAGGCATTAGAATTTAGAGGGGTTGGGTAATACTTCTGATAGAAGATATGGTTTTAGGTGAGACTTAAAGAAAGCCAAGGAGGCTGTCAGTAGGTAGACAAGAGGAGAGAGAGCATTCCAGGCATGGATGATGGTGGTGGTGGGGAAACCAGAGACATTGCCCAGATCCAAGAGATGCAGCATTTGAGTATTTGGTCACGGAACAGCAAGGAGGCATGTCACTGGGTAGAAAATACATGGCAGAGAGTAAGATGGAAGAAGATCGGGAAGGTCAGAGGATTTTTAATTAGACAAAGGCTGGACCAGATGGACATTGAGGTCCCACCCAATTATGAGATGTTGAGATTCTGATTCAGGGATCAGGAATTCAGGGCACTCTGGCTTTCATTGATCAGTCAACAATAGATCCCAGGCCAAGGTCCACTTGGTCATTGTTTGGGCCCTAAATGACTCAAAGTGAATGTAAATGTAATTGTTTCTGTTTTAGCCAGAAAACTTGGCTAAACCCCTTCCAGATTTCTCCCTTCCTTCCTTCCTTCCTTCCTTCCTTC
>NW_027185876.1:19043101-19081376 GCF_028583685.1 Petaurus breviceps papuanus
CTGGGTATCCCACTGCATCCTGGGCCATCTCCAGTTGTCCTGATCTGTATCTCGCCACTGGACCCAGATGACTCTGGAGGAGAAAGTGAGGTTGGTGAATTCGCACAACCCTTCCTCACTTAAATCCAATTCACTTTTATGTCATGGCATCACCTCCCTGATGTCATGACCCTCTTCAAGAACAAAGGACCAACAAGGTGGAATGGGTGAAGCCTGGAGTTCAAACCCTAGCTCTGTAATTTTGTATCACCTTGGGCAAGTCTAGTAATTATTGAATCTCGCTGGGTCTCCTCGAGTATAAAAAGAACAAATTTTGGTTTTTTAGCATTCATGTAATGCTATATAGTTTGCAACATACTACACAAAGATAATATTATTTTATCCTTTGTCTTGTGAAGTGGGTCCTATTATCATCCTAATTTTACAGAGGGGAAACTAAGCCTGTGAAGGTTAAGCGCCCTACTCAGGGTCGCCCAGATACTAAGTGCCTGAGGGTGGGTTTGCTATCAGTCCCACTTCGACACGACACCTAGCTGCTTCTACTTACATACTTGCATCAAAGTATTTAACTTCACAAGGTTGCTCTGAAAATCCCTAGTACATGTAAAAGTATTTTATAAACATAAGACATTAAACAAATATTAGCTGTGGAATGTCTGCATTGCCCATGATGACTCACACAGAGCTAAATCCATAAAAAAGCTTTCAATCCATGTTTGCTGAATGAGGGAATTCCCTTTTGGATACCAAATGTCAGTCTGATGGGAGGGAAGGAGGACAGAGGAGGGAGGGAGTTTTTTTCACTTTTAGGTCCAGAAAGGGATATGGCTTTTCAGATTTGCCAAAGTAGCCTATTTGCTTTTCTTTGATATAACATTCCATCTCTTGTCCCCATTCCTTGGCATAGACTTCCCGTGTGCCAGGAAAGTATCCCCTCTTCACTTTCTTCCTATTAGAATCTTGAGCTTGATTCCAGGCTTTGCCCAGGGGCCTTCTCCTATGGGAAGCCTGCCCTGATTTTCCTTGTTATTGCTGTTTCCTACAAAGCACTTCAAATATATTCATCTATATGCATGGTTACTCTGTCAGACCAGCTGCTCCAGCCATACTTGCCTCTGACTTTTCTCTCTAGACCAGAGACCATACCCTAGAAGCTTTAAACCTTTCAATTATGGAACTTCTGCCCTGGGGGCCCCCATTCTTGCTTGCTGATTGCCTCACTACATCCCCCTAGCTGCTCCCTCCATGATCCTCTTTACTCACATCTTCTTGCTTGCCAGGTGTCCTACTCCCTTTGCCTTCCAAGGCCTTCCTCCCCCCTTCACCTCCCATTCTCCAGTTCTAGAACCACAACCAAATTCAATGTCAATGCTGCTAGAAAAGGTATATCAATATCCTACCCTATGTTTCCACTCACTTCCCCTGTAACTTTCCAAACCAAAATACCCCAAATACCAGGCTATGTATGTATGGCTATGTGTGGGGCATGCCCTGGTGGTAACGGGTATATGAGTGTGTGCATTGAGAAGGGGAGATAGTTTTGAAGGACAAAATTTATGATAATAAGGTCATCCTAAGATAGTCTAGACTCCAATTCTGGGTTTTTTTTGCTTTTTGGAGGGCAATTGGGGTTAAGGGACTTGCCCAAGGTCACAAGGCTAGTTTTTTTGGTGTGTGTGCGTTAAGTGTCTGAGGCTGGATCCGAACTCAAGTCCTTCTGACTCCAGGGCCAACACTCTACTCACTGCACCACCTAGCTGCCCCTCCAATTCTGATAGATACTACAGACTCACACAATTGCTTAAGAGCATCTTTGAAAATAATGCACCCACTGTACATCTTTCCATTGTTCTCATAATTTTGATTCTTCTGAGATCGTGGCATTAGAATGTAAGCTTCCAGGGGGCAGGGACTCTTCAAGGCAAGCTATAAGCAAGAACACAGATATTTATCTAAGCTGTTTGTCAGTGTCATAGGACACTGTGTATGTATTATCTTCTTCATTAGAATGTAAACTCCTTGAAGGCAGGGACTGACTTTATTTTTGGTTTTGAATCCCTGGCATTTTATGCACAGTGCTTGGCACATAATAAGCTCCTAATAAATAGATGAACATGCATTCATGTTGTATTCTCCATTAGAAAGTAAGGCCTTTGGAGGCAGATGCTGATTTTCATTTTGTCTTTTTATCCCTGTGCCCTTTTGTAATGTCTTGCCCAGAGAAGGCATTTAATATGTTTGTTGAATTGGAGCCCTGGAACCATATTTTAATTTAGAAATATGTGGCAGCCAACAATGGGATCAAATTTGAGAATGAATGCCATGGTTTCCAATTCATCATCTCATGTCTGGGGTGGTGTCTCTCAAAGTGGATGCCTTTCCAAAGCATTCCAACCTCAGTCAAAATTAAACTCTAGGTGGTCTTTTCCCGAAGCACGACCCACCTACCTGCATTGGCCGTTGGAGTGACTGCAGCCTGAGAGGTGACATCTGCTTGCTCCCTATGCAGATGACTGAATGAGGGGGAAACTGGGTCAGTCTTTGGCAGACCCATATCCCCAAGGCTGCTGTAGAGGGAAGGTCAAGACAGGGAAACATACCATTAGTCATCATAACGCTGCCCCCAGAAAGAGCACAGTTCAATCTCTCTGTCAGAGGTTAGCATAGTGGTGAGGGCCATACCATTGTTGCCGCCACCACTGAGAAGTCCGAGGTAGGTTACCCTGCTCGTCCAGAGGCTGACGGTGATGTATGGTCCCTCCTAGTCCTATCAGGGCTCAGATGATGGGTCAGTGATTCAGACTCAACACCGTCCAGTGGCTTTCAAAACATTTCCTACCCAGTTACCCCTTTCTGTGATGAAATGGGAGATGCTGAGATGTAGTTAGATGGGGTAAAGGAAAAAATGTGGCCATAGATGTTCTCCGTGTCAATGGGGCAGGCTCCCTTGAGACAATTGACCTCAATTGTCTTGGTGTTGGCTTGCTGGATCATTGTTTGAACTAGGCAGGAACAAGGACAGAAAAGCAGGACAGATTCAACTCCAACAGTCTAAATATATGTGTATATACATGTATGTGTACATACGTAACACAGCGGGATGTTCTTAGACACAAGATTAAAATGAACAGGGTATCTACTACAAGTGGCAGTTAGGTGGCACAATGAATAGAGTACTAAGCTTGGAATCAAAGAGACTCCTCTTCCTGAGTTCAAATCCAGCTTCAGACACTTCCTAGCTGTGTGAACCTGGGCAAGTCACTTACTCTTGGTTGCCTCCGTTTCCTCATCTGTAAAATGAGTTGGAGAAGGAAATGGTGACCCCCTCCAATATCTTTGCCAAGGGAGCCCCCTATGGGGTCATCAAGAGCTGAAAATGACTGAAATGACTCAACAACCGCAAGGAAAATGCATTAGTTCTAGGCAATGATGACCCACTCTTAATTGTGCTTTAAGGCTTACGAAACTTTTTTGAACAATCCTAAGAGAAAAGTAATAAAATGGTTATTTTCTTGCAAATAAAAAACTGAAGGCTCATGGGAAGAATGTTGAACTTGGAGTCAGGAAGCTCAAATCTACCTGGAACACTTACTACCGTGTTTCCCCGATAATAAGACCTATCCCGAAAATAAGCCCTCCCCTTACTGTGTAAGATTCCTCTAAAATAAGCCCTCCCCCAAAAATAAGCCCTATTGAGATTGCCACTGTAGTGAAGGTGATCCCCTGCGCTACACGCTACATTATGGTACCCTCTGTATGCACCGTCCCCCCCACTCCCCCCGGGTGAAACGCACACTGCGCTCCGAGCTACATCCAATCAGAGCTGCAGCAGTGAGCGCGTCATCCTGTTCTTCCCCAGTGATTTGCTTATTGAATAAAGGTACATTTTTTTGTTCACATTTACCTGTTTATTAAAATTGCTGTCAATGTTCATTAAAATAAGCCCTCTCCTGAAAATAAGCCCTCTGGTGCTTTTCTGTCCAAAAAAATAATAAGACAGTGTCTTATTATCAGGGAAACACGGTAGTTGTGGTCCCATTCAAAAGGAACAACTTTTCTGAGCCAAAGAGCAAAGGATCATAGTTCCAGATGGGGAGTGGATTTTGGAGGTTATAGAATCACAGAATTTGTGTTGGGAATGGGTCCCAGGGACTATTTAGTTCAACTTATACCCATAACATATCGCAATATCTGACAGATGCTTCTCCAGCCTCTGCTGAAAGCCCTCTAGTACGTGGGACACACAATCTCTCAAGGTATTCCATTGCAATTGTTAGTAATTCTTAGTGAGTTTTCCCTTGTGTCAAACTTAAATTTCTTCTTTAAAACTCCTACCCATCATCGCTAGTTCTGCATTCTGGGGTAAAAACAGAACACATCTTCCATATGACATCCAAAAAGTACTACTATGTCCCCTTCTCCCCACACAATCTTTTCTTTTCCAAATTAACTATCCCCAGTGCTCTCATGATCCTCATTGGACCTGATCTCAGGATCTGTCACCATCTTGGTGGCTGCTTCTCCCTGTGGGGTGGGGAATCTTAAGTTTATCTCTTTCATTTTATCCACATACATGAGCAATCTTAGGGTCAGAGGTTAAGTGACTTGTCCCAGGTCTCACTCACCTCTGAGGTAAGTAAATGCAGGATTAGAACCCACATTTTTCCATGGTACTACTACTGATTGCATTTTCTTATCTGTAAAATGAAGAAAATAATACCTATTATTGTCCATTTGTGAGGCTGAAATGTAGGTATGTGTGTGGGGGGGGGGTGGTTGAGTTACTCAATAACATGTAATCACCACACCCTTACATAGATAAAACCCTTTGCAAAGTTTAAAACCTATAAGAACATAAATAAGGGACTGACTCCTAGTCAGGAAGCTAGCATAGAACTGAGATTTGAACCTGTCTCCCTCCTTCAGGCCCATCACTGCTTCTAATGCATCCCTATGCACAGCTGTGTCTCCAGAATTTCCCCTCCATACCAACCCCCTCAGCATTTGGCTTCCAAGTGTGTCCAAAGTCCTGGGGAAATGCTGCTGTGTAGGGAGGGAAGCAAAAACTGTAATCAGGGGGAGAGTGAGTGTGGGAGCTAGCTTGCCAATGGGAAGTTGAATAGGAAGAGGAAAAGGAATATGCAAATTTGGCTGTAGTTGTGAGGGGCTAGAAATCATGATTATAAATCTGGGGAGCAAGACAGGAACATTACAGGCCTCTGAGACTTCAGGAAGCGAGAGTTAGGGTGGTTAATGAATCTGAAGCCTGACTTCCTAACAGAACCGTGGGAGGAGAAAGGAGATGTCTGCCTGGCTCCTGGGGTGAGGGTTAGCCTGGGACTGGAGAAGAGAACAGGGAGCTTACCACCAGTGGCTCTGAACACTTACTCAGCCTGGTTATTTGAGTGGCTGGGGGGCATATTGCATCACCGCCCAAGCCATCTGTAAAGCAGGGGTTATAATAATAACAGCTAACATTTATCAAGAGTCTGATGGCTCCACAGAGCACTTTACAAACGCTGTCTCATTTTGTCTCAATGATAAACCCTGAGAGGTAGGTGTTGTTATTGTCCCCATTTTACAGATGAGGAAACTGAGGTAGGCAGAGATGCAATGACTTGCCTGGTAAGTGTATGAAGCAGGATTTGAACTTGGATCTTTCCAGTCTAGCAATCTATCCACTGTGCCAGTGTTCCCTAAGCCAGAGGTTGGGAACCTGAGGCCTTGAGACCACATGTGGCTCTGTAGGTCCTCAAGTATGGCCCTTTGATTGAATCCAAACTTCACAGAACAAATCCCCTTAATAAAAGGCTCACCTCTGCCCTGAGTGTTAGTGTTGTGTAGTAGAGCTCCAAGCTTTTAAATCAGGCATTGCTATTGTTAGTGTTATCCCTGCTCTGACATTTACTAGCTGTGTGGCCTTGGGAAAATGACTTAAGCTCTCTGAGCCCCAACAATCTCATCTGTAAAGTGGGGATAATGAGATTTTACCACTAGTCACCAGGTTGTGGTGAAGTCTGAGTAAGATAATGTATGCAAAGTACCCTACACACCTAAACAAGACTATACAAATGTAACTTGTAATGTTTATAAATATGTGACTTGGCCATCTTAATGGGTTGTTGGGAGGAAACAGTTTTGCAAACCTTAAACAGCCGTTAGCCTTCAAGGCCTCTCTAAGGAGAGTTTTTGGGACTGAACCTGTGATTTCATCAGGGTCAAAGACAACCCTCTCAAGCACAGTCTAATCAGGTTGAAATATAATTGGGAAATATTTTATTTGAATGAATGAATGAATGAGTAAATAAAATAAAAATACAACAGCACAAAGATAATATTAATATTATTGAGTTGTTTTTCAGACTTGTTGGACAGTTTGTGACCCCTCTTGGGAGTTTTCTTTTGATGTGGTTTACCATTTCCTTTTCTATCACATTTGACAGATGAGGAAACTGAAGCAAACAAGGGTAAGGACTTGCCCAGGGTCACACAGCCAGAAAGTGTCTGAGGTCAGATTTGAACTCAGGAAGATAAGTCTTCCTGACTCCAGTCCCAGTGCTCTCTACCCAATGTGCCACCCAGCTGCCCATTAATATTATTTATTGTTAATAATGTTATAATGGTTTTTCTAAGTCAATATACAGTCACACAGACATCAGTTTCTATTTGAGTTTGATACCATTGCCCTAGATTGGAAACTCCTCCAGGGAAGACTATTTTCATTTTTCTTTGAATCCCCAGCACCCAGCACACAGACTGTCACATAGAGAACTTACTACATTCTCACTGAATTAAATACAAAGGCTGAAGGATGGGAAAAGATTCTCATTTCTCAATCCCAGATTCCCATGGCTCTTTAAACCTGGCTACCCTCCAAATAAAGGAATAAAATGACTCAAAATATGGGTTTGAGTTCAGTTTCTAACTAGGAGTGGAGGTTGGTGATGAGGGTGTATGTGACTGTAGGCAAACCTTTCTTCTCTTTGAGCCTCACTTTTCTCCTTTGTAAAATGGGGACATTTTGTCACTCATCTCACAGGGTTATTCTGAGAAGAGGGTTTTTGCAAATCTTAAACCACTACAGAAATGCCAACTATTATTCTTGATGTAATGCATGTAGGACAAGGACTTGTTTGTCACTGAGTCAGGCTTAGGACTGTCAGAGGGAGCTGTCTCTCCTCTCACTGCCCAAAACTTAGTGACCTCATCCACCACTGCCCCCTTTGAACTTCTCCTTATTCTGTGCCCCCATTCAGTACTGTTTCCCCTTCTCACTCCCAACAATGCCTCCTTGTTACCAAACTCTTCTCTGTCTACAACTTGCAATTTCCTTCTCTTTCATATCTCAATCCTTTTAGGTTCTCTCCTTGCGTTCTAAAGTGGCAGTTATCTAATCTGATAAACTTTGTGCTAATGAGGAAGACCCCAGGAGCTACTCAGGATTCTCCCTCAAATTCTTCAGCTATATCCTACATGCGAAATACAACAAGGACTTTACAAAGATAGTAGTAATTTGGGGGTCTTTCTCTGGTATGATCTTAATTTGTATAAATAAAATAAAATAATAAAAGGTAGAAATTAGTTTAGAAAAGAATTTCTCGTTTGATGGGGTTTTCTTCTGTATAACTCTTGCTCATGTCTTCCATAAATTCTTCCACCACCATGTGGATCTTCCTCTATATATCTCTTGTCTTTGCATAAATACCAATGGGTTGACTATCAGTCCTTATTTTCATTAGAGTATAGCATACTGACCCAATTCCCTTTATGATCATACACTTCTTTGATGATTTCCTGTATGCCAGTCACAAAATCACAGAATTAGGAGGTGTCTCAAGTGGCCATCTAGTCTGGCCCATTCCTGGCAGAATCTTTTGTACCACATATCCAACAAAGGGTCATCTCGTGTTTGTCGGAAAATCTCCAGTGAAGAGGGATTCCCTTGCCTCCATTCTACTTGGAAACAGCCCTAATTGTTAAAAAGCTTTTTCCCCTATCTCAAGTCCATATTTGTTTCTTTGCAATTTCTACACATTGTTCTTAGTTCTACTCCCCTGGGATCAAATAGAATGAGTAAAACCCCTTGTATACAAGTTAACCCATCAAATTTTCTTAACTGCCTCTCATGTCCTACTTCTCACCAATTCCATTTCTAGTCTTCCCATTGACTTTTGGGGAAGAGTCTTGAAATTATACCATAAGGATATTGTTTGAAGGACCTGGAGATGTTTACCTTGGAGAAGATAAAAAAATGGAATTGGTAAATATCCATGTAAATTTCTTCAGTTCCTTCAAACAATTTCCTTATGATATAATCTCAAGACCCTTCTCCAAAAATCAATGGAGAGGCTGGGAAACAAAACTGGAGTGTTCTAGTTCTGACTAACAAGCTATCAGAGAGTCTTCAAGTCTCCTAACCACTCAGATCCTCAATTTCCTAATCTACAAAATGGGGTGATGGCACCTGTGCTACCCACTTTACAGGGTTGTTTTGAAGAGATCATTTTATAAATGATGAAGTGGTATCTATATTATGTGAGCTATTATGATTATTGGAGGAAGAAGGGGTCGTTTCTCTAATCTAACTTCTGTCTGAAGCATGAATATCCCTGATGAGAAGAGGTTAATAGCCTCCTATTGACAGATTTTTCCAGTGACCAGACACTTATTACCTCACAAGGTAACCAGACTGCAACATTCTGAGGCAGCCTGGTAGAGTGGAAAGAGTCAGAGGGCATTGGATTAAATGTTAGCTCTTCTGTTTATTTCTTATGTCACCTTGGGAAAGCTGCTTAACATTTGAACCTCAGTTTCCTCAGCTGTCAAATGAACTAGATTATCTCTGAATTCCCTTTCAGTTCTAGAGACTACAATAAATGTGTAAGACCTATGTTTGCTATCTCTTTGAACGCCCCACAATAATGCCTTGCATGTGGAAGTTACTCAGGAAATATATCTTGATTGAAATGTGGTGAACTTATCACCACACTTTGGGTGAGCATTAAAATATCACTGGACTCCATTGAACTAGAAAACCTCCAATGCCCCAGATTCCACGGTTTGATCAGAAGTTTCACAGAATGAGGGCACTTCCAAGATGCTGAATAAATGGATCTGGACTTTACGAGTACATGGGAGCAGGAAGAACAATCACAACACCTCATGAGATGAAGGAAACAAGAGGTTGTCAAGGGGTGGAAAAAGCATTTCACAAACACACCAAAGGTGGTAGGGAGCAGAAAACTTAAAAATGAATGCCTTGCTTGAAATTCAGTTCATCCTACATAAGGGAAACAGGACAGAAGGGAAAAGGTGGGTATGGGACTTATGCCTCTAATACAGGAATGAGTTTAAAGTCATTCTTCATCTGGGGAGAAACATAATGAATCAAAATCTGGCCAAGGAGGAAGTAATGATGAGACATCAGAATTGGCTACTGCCCCAAAGAAGCAGAGGGGAGGGGGAGAAGTTCTGGACAGAAACCTGGGAAGGTCAGCGGCAGAAGAGATATCGGGCCACACTATGTAGACCATGGGCTAATTCCTTAACCTCTTATACCCCAACCTACTCTCTAAAATGCAAAATTGAGGAACGTGATGGACCTACCTCTACCCAGTGGGAAACAATTTTTAAATTTTCAGTGCAAACATTTATACCTCAGAAATTGGCAAGCTACAAATCAGAGCCTGATTTATTGTCTTAACGATTGCTTGTTTTAAAGAAAATTTTGGAGGAATGTGGATGGAACTTAAAAGTGTGAACTATATACTGGGTTTTTTTTTGGTAGGGAACTGGTTGTTAAACATTTATAAGCCCCTTCATAACTTGAAGAGAAGTTGCCTATCTGTATAGGTAGAGGAGGTCTCCATATCCAAGGTTCCTTCCTGATAAAATCACAGATCTAGATACTTCCTCTGCCAATAATACTAGTTATTATTATGATTATAGTTAACAGTCATTTAGCACTTTCAGAAAATACTTTTGAAATATTATTTCATTTAATCATTCCAACAGCCCTGTTTTAAAGATGAAGAGACTGAGGCAGACCTAGAGTGAGTGATGAAGATAATGTCTGAGGCCAGATATGAACTTAGGACTTCCTGACTCCAGGTCTAGTGCTCTATTTACTGTACATCCTAAATCAATGGAGTTTTGAAACACATTTCTGCTAGTGACTAGGGAATTAAGAGGTGTTCTTAATGACTGATGCCCAATTCTTTGATAACTAAATCCAAAGGAATAGAAAATTGAAAAGAAGAGTTGGGGGAGGGAGGATGTGGGCATGATTTCAAAGATCCAAGATACAACATTTGGTGGGGAACAAAAAGGATCAGTAAAAGGGCACTTATTATTTTTTAGCAATAATAATAGTTACTCATACAATGCTTTAAGGTTATGAATGAGCTTCCTTAAAGTACTTCTGTAAGGTAGGTAATATAATTATTATTATCCCATTTACACTCAAGGAAACTGAGGCTCAGGGAGACAAAATGAGCTGTCCAAATTCACACAAATGGTAAGTGGCTTTCCAGGTAGTCTGACTTAAATGTATAACTAGGATAGGGCAATTAGGACTTATCCTTGGAGTATGAAAATCTGAGAGGGTACTTTCAGCATTTGCAGTCCTTCAGTAGTATGCAAACAAATGAGCTCAGAACTTAGCTAGCCAGAACAAGTTGTTAAAATAAGAAGTTATCAGATGGTGTACAAAGACTTTCTCGCCCAGTAGGGAGTGGCATCCCACATAAGGTTCTCTCCTGCTTGGCTCATTAGCATTCCTCCCCCTATGTTGTAACTTCCACGAAAGTGGAATAATAATAATAATAATAATAACAGCTAACATTTTTATAGTGCTTTGAGGTTGAAAAAGTACTTCCCTAGGTTCTATTATTGTCATCCCTCTCTGAGAGGTAAGTAATTTAACAAAGGTCACACATTAAATAAGTATCTAAAGAAGGATTTGAATTCAGATTTTCTTGACTCCAAGTCTAATTCCATATATTGTGCCATCTAGCTGTCTCTTGGTGACCTGGGGTCAATCTCCTTGGGTACTAATCTCCCTTTACCATTTCAAGACATGTTTTTCACCACTTTCATGCCACCTAGAGGAAGGTTGGCACCATAGTACAATGGAGCATTGTGCCTGAAGTCAGGAAGACCTGAGTTCAACTTCAGCCTCAGACACTTAGCAGCTATGTAACCTTGGGCAAGTTATTTAATCTCTGTCTGCCTCCATTTCCTCAACTGTAAAATGGGGATCATGATGACATCTACTTCCCAGGGTTATGGTGAGGATCAATGAACTACTTTCTGTAAAAAGCACTTAGAGCCTAACACATAGTAGGCACTTAATAAATGGTCATTTCCTTCCTTTTTTCTTTTACTTTCTTGGAGTGTCTTTTATGACATCTGCCCTGCATAAAGAAATGGCTCCTTGTGCTTTGGTTTCCACAAAGTCAAATTTTGTTCTTATGTGTGAATAATCTAGAACCATAAATGAGTGGTATGGGAATGAAATCAGTAGTACACAGGGATAGAAAATCAAAGATACAGAGGCAAACTAGGGGTTCAGGAGAGACCTTAAATGTTAATTGGTGTATCTGACTACAAGGGGGGGATAGTTCTTGAAGAATGACCTCAGTCCTCATCTGTTCACCCAAAGGTATGTCAGAAGGTGGGGGGTGGGGAGTGGGGCTGAAGCTGGGGAAGAGCTGGTGGGTTGGTCACTTCCTTTCCCTGAGGTGAACATCTTGGCAGGAAGAAGACTGGCAGGCAGAGAAAGGGGCTTAGAATCAGGGCTGCATTGGGAAATGGTTAACCACATATCTCAAAAAAATCTATCTGCCTATCTATCTAAATACCTATAAATCTATCATCTATTTATCATCCATCAATCTACCTATTATCTGTAAATTTATCATCTGTCAATCTATCATCTATTATCTATTAATCTATCTTCTATCTATCAATCTATCTCTATACTACACACACATTTAATTTTAATCTGTATTATTTATCACTTTCTTAAGTCTGTACAACCAAGAAACCAATAAATCAAATCCTGATTTGCAATGATTGCCAGTTTCCGTGATATAAATGCTAACACTGAAAAATTTAACAACTTGTTGGGTTAGAGCTGGCTGCCTATTGAGTCAGCCTGGGTCCCTCTATTCTCTGCCCAGGCAGAGAGGTGTTTGTGAGCCCAGGTACACTATAATAATAGCTAATACTTAAGGTTTTCAGCTCTTTTATGAGAGGTAGGATGGGGCAGTGGCTAGAGATTTAGGCATCAGAATTAGGAAAACCTGTTGTTTAGTCCTTCCTTTGACACATTCTGGCTGTGATACTGAATAAGTCTCTTAATTTATAGTGGCCTCAGATAATATCTTAGACTCTAAATTGTGGAGCAGATGCCTATCTACATTGGTAGAGAGAGAATTCCCTTGCTGAGAATTGCTTATGCCCAATTCTGCACCACAACCCTCCCTCTACAATGGTTTGCAAATTGCTTGATATAAATTATCTCAATAGAGCCTCATTTACAATTGCCTCATAAGATAGGCTTTAGAAGTACAGATAAGAGAATTAAGGATCAAATAGGTTAAGAGACTTATCTAAGGTCACAAAGTCAATAAATGCCAGGTTTTGAATGCTGGTCTGATTCTAAGCCTTTCTTAGAGAAAGTGGAAATGTATGCTCAAAAAAATAGTAAGCCTGGGAAGATTTAAGGGACCATTAAATACAACCCCTTCACTAATGTGTAGGGAGTGCCCCTGGGCTAAGATTAGATATGTCCTTTGGGATCCTTCCATCTCAGGTTTCAGGAGGTTAAAGCCTTCAGTTACAAATGAGTATCTTAGCTTCAGGTTAGTCACTTTTTCATACTCCCAAGATCTCTCATTTATCTACAAGTGAACTTGATCCAGGACACCAGGGGATGGAGGGAGGCAAGGTCATTCTTTTTGCCACATCTATGCTATATTCATGTCTTTATTAAGTTTATAAAGGACAAGGGCAATATATAAAAGGGAGATAGAAATGGAGGGGAGGGGGACAGAATACTTCCCCTTCTCAGGTATAGTTTAGAAATGTCTGGGAAGGGATATGTTCAAAAAAGATGAGGTGAAATCTATTCTCATCTCTGCCTCAGAATTCCAAGGACAGAGATTCCAGGGAGAAGGAGCAGAGGAAAGGAGGAGGATTTATTTCTTAAGTAAAGACTGCATGGTTTAGAAATGGCTGGGGATGTTCCTTAATACAACAAACAAATATGCTTCCTTTAGCATGAAGGTATAAAACATCTTTCCTCAGGGAGAAAAAAATCTCAGCTGTATGTTAAAAAACAAACAAACCCAAACACTTTAAACCAAAGTAATATACATGGAGGCAGCCAATGGAAGCTCTTGAAGCTGAGATCTCTTTCTTTCCTTTGGGAATATCCTTTTCTTCTTCTTTCTTCTTCACTGTACTCCATCTCTGGCTTATTTCAAGTTCCAAATAAAAGACCCTCTTTTCTTAGAAGCCTGCCCCAATCCTTCTAATTCCAGTACCTCCCCTCTGTAAATTATTTCCTATTTATCCTGTAACAGCTTGCTTTTCATGTATTTGTTTGCATATTGTCTCCCCCATTAGATTATAAACTCTTTAAGGGTGGGGAAAGTATTTTGACTCTTTTTGGATCCCCAGTCCTTGGCACAGTGCCTGGCACATAGTAGGTGTCTAATAAATACTTATTGATTGGTTAATCCAGTGGTCTCCAACCTTACCACTCACCACCACCTATTCATTTAGCTCTCCTTTCATTTCCATTCATTAACCCTCCTCACCTCTTCCCACCACACATGATATTTAGAATTGTGGATTTCCTTCAAAAGACAAAAGGAAGAAACTCAGGCATCAATTTGGAAGTCTGTAAAAATAAGCTCCTGTTTCTTCTTCATCTTCTTAAAGGTGTCAGGATAGAGCATATGGAAAAAGGTATACAATGACCTCCAAATTTGGGGCTAATCATGATGAAGGCAAGTAATTTTCCTTCTCTGGGCCTCAATTTCTTCCTGTGTAAGATAAAGGGATCACCCTAGATCATATTCTAGGTCCATTCCAGCTCTAAAATCCCAGCCCTTCAGAATAAGGATGAACTTGTTTGGGGTATGCATTAGAACACAAGAGTAGCCATGATGGGCTGGTTCAGGACACTGTCTCTGACAAGGACATTAAGGAAGGGTGTGTGAGGAGGCACCTGGGGTTTTATGGAGCAGTGTGACCTAGCAGAGAGATTATAAGACTTTAAATGTAAGGATCTGAGTTCAAATGTTACTCTGTCACTGCCTAAGCAAGACATCCAACCTCTTGGAGCTTGAGTTTCCTTCCCTGTAAGATAGACAATGACACACTACCTTACCTTACCAGGACTGTTATGAGGAAAACAGTTTAAGAATATAAAGTTCCAAGGAGATAGGAATTATTGTTATCATTGTGGCTTGGGATGAGACCTGTGATTTCATTGGTGTAGAGAATTTCTTTCATGGAGGCATGTTGACCTGAAACTGCTTGGCTCAGAGTTGTCTGGGAGACATTGAGAGGTTAAGTGACTAGTCGAGGGTCACCCACCCAGTATGTATCAGAGGCAGAATTTGAACCTAGGTATTATTGACACTGAGACCAAGTTCTCCAATCACTATATCATGCTGCCTCTTGACTGTGATGATGGTGCCCATATGAGTTGTGTCTTTACTCCACCACCACCTACCCTCATCTCATTTTTCTGAATGACAAAAAATCTCAAAGATGGCCCTAACATCCTGCTTTCATCAGGGTATTCTGCTTGCCAGCAGCAAATGATACCATCAGCATTTTTTCAGGACTTTCAAAAGGAAAGAGGATATTTCAACTGGAAAAGAAAAGAGGGAATAGAAGATATAGGACATGCATCTGTCTAAAGGGTGGAGGGATGAAAGAGGCACCAATTGTTCAAGGTCCTTTTTAACTTCCCTCTGATATATTAGGAATGAATACATACCAAATATAATAAGAATAATGGATCACATTTATAAACATACTTTGCAGTTGGCAAAGCATTTTTCGTACAAAAACTTTGGGGCAAGGGCAAAATAGTTGATACCAATATTATTACTTCTTCCTTTCCCCCTCCCATTTTTTGCTCTGTACTTCATATTTCAGGGTTCTGGGGAGGGGAAGAAGGAACTCCCAGTATAGAAACTCCCTCTGTAGATACAGAACAATACTAAGATGTAACTTAAAATCATAGAATTAGAGCTGGAAGATGCATTGGAGATCATCTAGTCCAATCCCCTCATTTTACAGATGAGGAAAATGAGACCCACAAGTGAAATAACTTGCCCAAATACAGTCTTTTGACTGTTGCTTAGGTCATTAAGTATTTCAGTGACTTGCCTGTGGTCATAAACCCAACATACATCAGGGTCAGTACTTGAACTCAGGTTTTAAGGACATCAAGACTGGCCCTCTATTTCTTATACCACGCTTCCTCTCATTCCCTTCTCCACGACTTTTGGGTTGGTGGTTCCTGTGAATGGAATGAACTCCTTAGTTCATTCTGGTCATAGGGATGCTAAGATGCCATCAAGCCTCAGAGAAGGTGCTGCATTATATAAAGAGCCTTTCCCATCCTCCCCAACTGACAGTCCCTTGCAACTAAATCATCATCTCTATTGTGTATATGCTGGCATTTGTACCTGTTGTCCCCGCTCATTAAATGTAGCAGATAGCAGGGACTGTTTCCCCTTTACCTTGACAGCAGAGATTTTTTTCACTTTTGTTTTTGTTCCCATAGCCCCAGCATGTAGCACACATAGTAGGATGCTTAATAAATTCTTATTGATTGATTTAGAATTTGTGGGTAAAGATGTTTGTCCTTTGTTCTCAAAGAGGACCATGACATCAGGAAGGTGATGCAAGTCAATTGGATTTAAGTGAGGGAGCATTGTGCAAACTCACCAGACTCACTTTCTCCTCCAGTAAAATGGGTTCAGTGGCAAGATATAGATCAGGATGACTGGAGATGGCCCAGGATGCAGCAGGAGACCTTGGCCTTTTTACGCTAAGGTTTTCCCAAGTCTTGGTTTAACTAAGATAATGCCCATTTGGACATGGAGGCTCTGAACACTCAAGTTCTCAAACCAGTATGTAGCAGAGCCTGGGCTTAGAACAAGCTTTTCTAGCTCTGAGAAATATGGCCACCATGCTCTCCATATAAAAAGGAAACTCAAGACAGACATGGTTTTGGTAGCTAGCTGAAAATCAGCACTAAAAACAGACCCCAGATGTGGCCTCACACCATGTAAGCCCTCCAGGCAAAAGGCTTTTGTCTCCATCTGCCTGACAGTGAGCTGATGCCCATACTAAGAACTCGGGGCAGTGACTCAGAGATGTGTCATAAGAGAATTTATGAAATGTTGTTGGAGGGATGAGGGCTTCTCCTTAACCATGCATGGTCTTGCTCAAATGCTACAAGCCCCTCACCTAGCTGACTGGCAGTTGTAGCAGAGTCAGTGCTGGCATCATTGGGGTGGGGCACATGGTTCCCCATTTCTGTTTCACCCAACAAGGCTACCTCTGTTTTGAGGTTTTCAACTTAAAGCAGCAATATTTGTACTGTCGCCATTCGATGGTTGCGGTTCCAAAATAACCTGAACAACATCAATCTGGTCAGAAGACCTGCGTTGTTTGGGTTCTTTGTTGTTGTGTTTTTTGGTTTGTTTGGGTTTTTTTGGTGAAGCCATTGGCATTAAATGACTTGCCCAATTAGCTAATAAGTGTCAAATGTTTGAGGCCAAATTTGAACTCAGGTCCTCCTGACAGCAGAGCTAGTATCCCTGAGAAGATCTGATTTTAAAATTCCACTTTACACACCTATTAGCTGGGTGACCCTAAACTAGTTACTTGGCCTCTCTTTTTTCTGTAAAATATGAATTAGTAGCTCCTACCTCAAAGGTTTGAGAAGATTAAATGAGATAAAGATATAGTTCAAATGAGCTTTCCATATTTTATCTCATTGAAGTCAAGTATCATTATTCCTATTTTACAGATAAGGATACTGAGGCCTAGAAATGAAGTGATTGATCTAAGGTCTTAGATTTTTCAAACTCTTCCCTTTATTGTAGGTTATGTCTTGGGAAATAATAAATGATCAGAAGTGATTTCAGGAAATGATAGAGAGGTCAGAAAGTGCCATACTGGTACCTCATTAATGACAAGTATGAGGTTGTAGACACAGAAACAGAAAAACCATTAGCAGAAATACAGAATCAGGAAGGGCTAGCCATATGCAGGCATGGAAGAAAAAGGTCCAGAGAACGTAGTGGGTAACCAGCTGGCCATGAGTCAGCAGAATAGTTCTATAGTTTAAAAAAGAAAAAAAATTGGCACACCAACTGGGATAAATGCTGTGTAAAAGGGAACTCAGCACGTAGAGACCACAGGGAAATTTCCCTCTCATTTTCAGCCCAGGTCAGGTACTTTTCTTCTTACCATACTACATAAAATTCTCAGCTGGGACTCTCAAGGGGAGGTGGAAAACATAGATTGACATTGGTATTTGAGCAAAAATTTTTTGGATTATAGAGTTGGAAGGAACCTTTAAGGAAAAGTTAAAAATTGGAAGATATTTAGCTTGAAGAAAAGTAGGCTGGGGGTTTGTCAGTCAACAAACACTTATTACATATCTACTATTAAGTGCCAGGTACTGTGCTAAACTCTAAGGATACAAAAAAGGCAAAAAAACCAACCCTTGTTCTCCAGGAGTCTAATGGGGGAGACAATATACAAACAAGATATAGAAAGGTAAATTAGAGATAATCTCATAAGGAAGGCAATTTCTTTAAGAAAGTATCAGCAAAGACTTTTCTGGGAATGTGGGATGTTAGCTGGGACTTGAAGGCAACCAAGGAAGCCAGGAGGTAGAGATGAAGAAGGAGAGAATTCCAGGCATTGGGGAGAGCCAGTAAAAATTCTTGGAGTGGGGAGATGAAGTATCATATCCAGGGAACAGCCAAGAGATCAATGTCACTGGATTGCAGAGTCAGTAGAGGAGAATAAGACAGAAGAAGATTGGAAAGATGGAAAAGGGCCAAGTTATGAAGGACTTTAAGAACCTGTAATGGTAATGGGAATTTGAAGATCTTCCTTGCTCCTTAATAGGCTAAATGTAATCGCATAGAGCCTGTGGTGGGAGGAGCTTGCTGAATAAATGGAGCAAAGCCCACAGGAATCTGGGAGTCAAAACAGTTAGAAAGGAGGAAAGGGAGGATGAGGCAAGAAAACAGCTAGGTATGGTGTTGCTTTCTGCAGTGTTGTTGTGTGTAGATTTCTTTGTTGCTATGATGAATTCGGTTTTCTGGTGTTGGAATTTGGTTTTCTAGTGTCTGAATAAATGTTTTGCTTCTGTCTTATATATGGAGAGTCTGTTATATTTTGCATTTTAGAACTATGCCAGCACATTCATAGTCACTGTCAGTGCTGTGAATATTGTATTGGCACTACAGAGTCGAACAAAAGATTTTATATTTGATTTTGGAGGTTATAGGGAACCACTATAATTTGGTGAATAGGAGGTAATATGCTAACTCGAACCTTGATTGACTCCACCTCTCTCAGCCTCCTCTTTCTCTCTGTTTGGGCAGCTGAGTACCAAACTCCTTCCTATACCTTCCTTTATTGAGGGGGCAGAAAATGAATTCTCAGATCATTCCATTTTGCATCTGATGCCCTGCCTGGTTTCAACCCCTCAGAACAAAATACCCTGGCACTGAGTACCCCATGGTGTCTCATCCCTCCTGTTCCCCTTTCCTGTTTCTTTTAGTATGTTGTCTCCCCCTTTAGATTGTAAGCTCATTAAGGGCAGGGACTGTCTTTTTATTAATTGTGTCCCCAATGCTTAGCACATTGTATGCCATTAATAAACATTTATTGAATTGGATGGGACTGGATATGCTCAGGCCTGTACTTTAGGAAGACTGATGTGACAGCCATGAGGAGGACAAGGTGGGAAACAACAGGTGATGGGGCTACATAATGACCTTCAAGGCCCACCTAAAATTGGATTAAGTCCCTCTTGTATATTTTCTCTGCTGCTTTATTGGGTATTCATCAATTTAATCTGACATTCTAAGTTATTTTTTTCACACATACTCTATCTTGCTTTCTCAGCTTGACCGTCAGTTCCTTGAGGCCAGGATCTCAATCTGTTTTTCTTTATATTTCCCACAGTCCTGAGCACAAGACCTAACAAATATAGTGAATGCTTATGAAATATTACATTGATCCATTCAAATACCCAAAGGGCTTTAGCGTAAAGATCCCCAGCTATTTCTCATCTCTGTAAAATAAACATCAAGGGCATCTACTGCCCCCTTGAACTTGCATTTGCACTTCCCCTTGTCAGGGATGTGTTCCCTCCACATCTCTGCCTTGTCAAGATCCTTCTCTTCATTCAATCTTGGTGCAAGTGTCAACTCTGACATGAACCATTCCTTGATTGCCTCAGCAGAAAACACTGTGTCCTCAACAGGATCAAACTGAGAACAGCTAAATGCTGATAGAGGTGCACTTGGAATCAGAAAGACCTGAGTTTGAATCCTGCCTCAGAGAACTGTATGACCCTCAAGAAATCATTTAACCTCTCTGCCTCAGTTTCCCCATCTGTAAAGGAAGAATAATAGCACGTCTTTCCCAGGGTTGCTATGATGAACAAATGAAATAATATATGCAAAGTGCTTTGTAAACTTTAAAGCACTATATAAATGCTACATATTATTATTAAATTCTCCTAGATTTTTTTTCTGGTCTCACTTTTGCTTTCAGCACATTCTGTCTTAGCTATGTACATGTTGGATTTCAGACATCCTCCCACCCCCATGGTAGATATAAGTTCCTTGAGGGTAAGGGTTGGCTCACTTTGGCCTTCCTGCTAGTAAGTGTCTAATATATTTGATGAACTCAATGGGACAAAACTACATTCAGGGATCTAGGTTAGTATAACAACAACAAAAATTCTTTAGAAGTCAAAAGTGTCAAACTTTCTTTAGAATCATATCCACAAAAAGACTACAAAAGCTATCTAACACAATCCCTTGATTTTATGTTTTAAGAAACTGAGGCCCCAGGGGAAGTGGGATTTGAAATGAATTCTCAGACTCCAATGACCCTATAATGCCATTTCCTCCCCCAAGGACAGGTGGACATTTTTACAAAAGATCCTATATGTTTTGATTATTCCATGCTTTGAATATATTAAATCTTTCACCGACCTTCCCATTGGTCTGTTTTTATCTGGGGGGAAAATAGCACCCGTCCAGATTTATTCATTGATCAGCAAAGCTACTTTTTCAAAAAGGTTACTGGAGGATTTTAATTCTTTGCTCTCCCCAGCTTTCTCAGTTCAAAGAGGATTCAATCCTTCCCTCCTCATCTTTCGATTCCCCAAAGGCAGCGGAGGCCAAGATTCATTTTTCAATTCAAACATTTCTTAAACACCTTCGGTATCAGAATCACTGTGCTGGCACTGGGATGGGAGGGGGATACAAGTGTGAATTAGACACAATGTCCTTGGACTCAAGGACCTTACAATGTAGCTGTGAAGTTGAAGAGATCTGGGAACTCTGAGGCCAGAGAATGAGAAGGATCATTTATCAACAGGAGTGTTAAAAGTCCCTGAGGATGTTAGAAGGAGATTGAGTAGGGAGAAATACTGTGAGCCAGGTCTGGTCATGGAGGAAGGTGCAAAAGTATCTTAGAGGCTGGGAGATGACAGCAACAGAACTGGGGAGAGGAAGAGTCATCCATCTTCATGGAAACACTTAACAATGGGATAAGTGGTGGCAGGTCACCAGATTTTTGATGGAACCTAGGAGGAGGAGGTGGGCTTATGTGTAAGTCTCTCACCAATTAATTCATTCTCATGGCAACACCCTTTATGTTCCCTGTTTAACATGGGGACAGGGGTACTGACTTTGAAAAATGTGTCCCTTCCTTCTAAAGAATATTTCTATTAGACTGTGTCACTCTCTATATTCCCAGAGGAAAGGTGTGTTTAAAAAAATCAAATTCTCTGAATTGATTTCCTATAAAATATTATGTGCACCATCTTAAATAAACCTATTCTTTCTAGAAGCTCAGCAGCACTTTTTCTTGTTAACTGCATGACCCTCAGCAAGTCATTTCATTTCCCCATCCTTTGGATTTCCAGGAAGCTCCAGATTTAAAATATCCATGGTTGATGGAACTTCTGCTGAATGCAGACAAATAGTCTTTGGTGGGTAGAACATTGGGCCTGGATTCAGGAAGACCTGAGTTCAAATCCAGTTTCAGATACTTACTAATTATGTGAACCTGGGCAAGTCACACCTCCTCCCCAAGGTTGTTGTGAGGATCAAATGAGATATGGGTAAAGCACTTAGCACAGTGCTTGGTATAACATAGGTGCTTAATAAAGGCTTGTTTCTTAAAATATTTCCTATATGAGGTTTTTTTTTTATTCTGATCTCCCCAACTGCTAGTGCCCTCTGAAATGACTGTTTTTACTCATGTTTGTTATTTCCCAGGAGAGTATGCAAGATCCTTGGGCAGAAACAATTTCATTTTTATCTTTGCATATCTAGCTTCTAGCACTGTGCTTGGCATGTAGTAGGTGCTTGTTGGTTGATTAATTTATTTAATGTTTATAAAGGACTTTACAAACATCAACTTATTTGATCTTCATGACAAATCTGCATGAGAGGTAATCCATGTATGATTATCTTCATTTTTATAGATGAGGAAACTGAATTAGAATGTAAGTGACTTGTCTAAGGACTTATAGCTACCAAGTGGCAAAGTCATGTTAGAACCCACAACTTTTAGTTCCAAACCAGTACCCAGCAAGATAAGGCAAGCAATCCTGGAGTAAGAATTATGTGGGGCGGTGGGGGTTGGGGGTGGGGAACATCAATTATAAAGAATCTAGGAAGGAAGATGCTATCTTCTATCTACTTCCAGAAGAAAGAAAAACCTGATAAATAGAAGTACTTATAGTATCTTTATATATACTTATACATATATACATATACACATACATATTTGTGTCTAATGGTAGCCTTCTTTAGGGTGCAGTGGGGAGGGAGAGAGAAAAAAATTAAAAGTGCACAGAAAAGAGCAAAAGAAAACTTAGAAGGAAGCACAGAAAACTAGGGTAGCTTTGAAAATTATGTCTAGTATTTATTACATAGTTTTTCCAAAAAAGTAAATGGTATGAAATGGAAAATTATACTTTTATATTTAATCCTCTTTTTATGTTGTGCTGTGTACATTGAAATGTTCTCTTTTTTCATCATTTTGTATTTAAGTTCATAATTTAAAAATAAAGTTTAAAAAAGTTTAAGTTTATTTGGGCACAGGTGAAAAACTTTCTTACATTCTGTCTCCTCAGGGTAGAGGGGAAAGAATTCTGAATTTGGTTTTAGGAGACTTGGTTTCTAGTCCCTACACTGAAATTTACCTAGTCATGCAACAGTAGACAAACTTCTTGTTCTTTTTAAGTCTCAGTTTTCTCAACTAGTAAATGGGAATAATCCTGTACTACCTTATAACCTCATTACAGTTATGAGTACAGTTTGTAGACCTTAAATACATATGAAGTATTATTGCTTCTTCCTTTAAAAGATTAATGAGAATGTGACCCCATCAAACCTAGTCCTTCCTCTACAATTCCTTTAGGAGAGAAATGGGAACTAAGAGAGGACAGAGATAATCGCCTGGTGACATCGATCTGCTCTTCCCTCTCTTTCCCCCATGCTTTTGAGGGTAATCAGAAATCACATAATCAGTCTATAGCAATAAGTTGAAATTCCTTAAATTAAGAAAAAAAAAGCCAGAGAAAGGAGACTGAGAAACCCAAATAAAAGTGACAACACAGGGGAAAAAGGCTACACTGCTGCTAGGGAATCCCCTCTGACTCCCCCTCCCCTCCATCTGTTCTCTTAGAGAGATCTCTCAGCTGAGTCCAGACTGTCAGGGGAGGGGGCATCTGGCCCCTTCACAATCTGTCATTTGTGACACTGCTTGGATTTCATTTCTATCATAGCTGCCATAGGTCATTAGATTATCTTTTATCTTGGGGGGGGAGAAGGGGCAAGACCCAAAAGTGCACCATCAGCTAAGGGTGGGAGTGACCATGGAGGGGGAAGATGATAGAGTAGTTTTCTTATTCAGCTTGTTCGGGACCCAAATCTCATTTTTTTCTTTGTGCCTTTCCATGCCTCTCTGTCTCCCCCCACCCACTTCATTTCCCCTTCTCCCCCTCCCTGCCATTCTATTTCCTGCCATCTGTGACATGTATCTCCTGGGATCAACTCTCCTTTCCTCTAATCACTGCTGACGGACATCGGGAAACTGCATCTCCTTCTTTGCCCCTCCTTCCCTTGGCAACTAGCCAGGGATCTCCTGGCTTGACCTGGCTTGCACTCTGTGCGCTGCTGAGAAGAGGCAGTCCTGGCAGCCTGCAGGATCCTTTTGTTAAGCATTACATTTCCCCTCTCTTGCCATTCACCTCTACTCAAATGCCTGGACCCACAGCAAATAAATCAGGAGGGAGCGCTTCACAGATTTTTTTTTTTAAAAGGCCAGACAGGGCCATGGTCACCAATATAGTCATATGGTTACTGTCGGGAGATTCAAAAAGTTGTCAACATTCACCCAATGACTAGATATTATAAGTATTAGCCAATGACTTCTGTCATCTCCTGGCACCCTAAGCCCTTTTTATTTTATAGGGAGATAGCTCATCTGCAAACAGGCAAATTCACAGGGCTTATTTCTTAAAACACACACACACACACACACACACACACACACACACACACACACACACTAGACCTTGAAGGTCATGGTTGATACAAACTAGTATCTAAACCTCCTCTTTATTTCTCCACTCCTCCTCCCCCAGAATACCAGATCATATTAGAAACCTAGACTCTAAAATGGACCTAGGGGAAAAGTAGATGGAGCCTGGGAAGCCTTCGGTCTTTTGGAAGTGCTTATGTTGGGGGAGAGGGTCTAGGCTGTGGTAATGACAATAATAAAAACAGCAATGTTTACATATTCCATTTAAAGTTTCCTTACAAAGTGGTTTACTCACTGCAACCTTGTAAGAGACACAGCACAAGTATTACCGACCCCATTTTATAGATGAGAGAAAACAAGACTCAGAAAGCTAGTGACTTCTTCAAAGTCACAGACCTACTAAATATCTAATCCCTACCCTATTCAACTGACACCTATGCAGTAGTCTCTCCATTGCCCCACACTCCTGGGGGCAGGGTGGAGGAGGGTGGCAGGGCATCACACTGAGAATTTTACTCAGTCGCTTAGACTTGACAGGAAAGTGCTCAGCTAATTCACCTTGGAAGGGGGCACCTGATTAGGTTACACAGGTAATTATTTATAAGTAACACATATACCCATAGCCCTGTGCTCTCAGAAACAGAATCCTATTTCATAAGTCACCTAGGAGGCAGCTTCAGTGGGATTATCTCCTCTGGGAAAAGAACTGAGCTGCAGCAGAGGCTAAATTCACCTAGCCAGCAGGCAGCATTTCTATAGGAGAGAAAGGAACCCAGACCTGAGCTCTGGAATATTATCAAGGATATCTTGACAGAAGAAATATTGCCTTGTGTCTTTTACATTAATAATAATGGAAGCAACAATGATGGGGGCTCGGGATTTGCTATCAGCCATTTTCCAGCAGTGCTGATGGATTGATACAAAGTCATTTTTGCCATCTAAACCAATCCTTTCTATGGTCAAGAGCACACACTTCTGAGACAGGTGGTCAGCACTGGGGCCAGATGGAGGCCAGGGAGAATAGAGCAAAGCTAACTAGCCCAGCTAGGGCTGATACCATAACCTTGCCTTCATTAACAGGGTAGGCTGATCACCTCAGCCACCCAGATAAGCCATAGTAGAGAAAGCTAAAAATCAGTCATTCCCACATCACTTTGTTCCTTGGTTTTCTCCATTATTTGAGTAGGATCAGAGTTCTGGCATTCATCCCTAGACGCCCCTAGGACTTCCTTAGGCAATGCTGGATTGAGGAGAGCACTCTAGGCTGGCAGTGAGGAGGCCTAATATTCTGTCCTGTGTCTTCAACTAACTCTCTGTGTGATCTTCAACAAGCTATTCTCCCAGACTGAGCCTTAGTTTCCCTTTCTGTTAAATAGACATAATGTTTTGTATTATCACACAAATGTTGCTAATAGGATGAAATGTGATACTGTACGTAAAGTACTTTGTAAATTCTAAAACATTATAAAATACATAATAATAATAGTTATTATTCTTATTATTTCTCCACAAACAAATTGTTCTTATGCCTCAATGATGATGATCCCGGGTTTTTAAAGATCATGCCAGGCTAGCACAATCTCTGACAATTCCTATAAAGTTGTAAAGACATTAACAATGCACTGAGTGGTGGGATTGTCAATCAGGACCTCTCTGTCTGTTAGTCTTCTAAGGACCAGCCTAGTTCACTTTAGACAGGTTCCACACCAGAAGGTCAGCCACAAAACAGCAAGGCATGAGGCCATCTTACAAGGAGGAAGGGAGTACCCACATGAATGAAATCATTGACCCTTGACCTCATATTATCTCTAACTCCATCTCTCAGGTCCAGTTTTGTAGGTCTGACATTTTGGAAGCTCTGGCCTCAGCAGTATCTAGCATCCATAATGTGTTCTTTTTCCAGGGAAGAAAGAGAGAAAGGGAGAATGAAAGCAAGGTTCCTGCTTTCAAGGACCTAACAATCCTTCTGCTCCCCACGCCTCTGGGCAGCCCCTGTAACTCTAGGGAGCCATTTAAGCCTAAGTGTTCCTGGCAGCTAATCATGCTTTTGACATTTCTTGTGTTGCCAAGCCCTTTGCCTTCACCACTCAATCCCCAAAGCCATGCCCTCCTTGACCTTCGTGTTCCTTCCCAGCCCCAAAGCCCCGGCTGATTGAGGATGGCCAATTTATTGCCTTGAATTAAGCAGAGCTCTGACAGCCTCCTGAATGCTACAGCAGCAGACACATGTGAGCCAGTTCTGAAAGGTCAGACCATGGGAGATGGAGAACACCAGAAGCTTTCCAGTCTTGGCCTGTCACGCAACACCCCCACACCCCTCAATCATGTGCCATTAGAGAACAACGGCACGACTGGTTTATTTTTAAACATCTGGTAGCCCAAGTGTCTACAGCCCATTTTGACATTCTTATAAGTCCCTTCCCATCTCTCACCATCAGATCCCACAGGTGATACTCTTAATTTCTCCTCCTGGTAATGGATTCTGAGGCTCACACACCTCTATCCAGAGCACATACTTATGAGACAGATGGTCAGCACTGGGGGCTGATGGAGGCCAGGAGAAGAGAGCAAAGCTAGCCAGCCCAGCTGGGGACTGATACCATAACCTTGCCTTCTTTGACAGGACAGGCTGATCATCTCAGCTCCCTAGACAAGCTACAGTAGAGAAAGCCAAAAATCAGCCATTTCCACATCACTTTGTTCCCTGGTTTCCTCCACTATTTAAGTAGGATCAGAGTCCTGGCATTCATCCCCAGATTCCCCTAGAACTTCCTTAGGCAGTGCAGGATGGAGGAGAGCACTTTAGGCTGGCATGAGGAGGCCTGGGGCTCTTGTCCTCTCTTTTCCACTAGTTTTCTGTGTGACTGTTGACAAGAAACATTCCCTTCATAGTGTGGTAGATACACCCTTACTCTTCTCTCCTTTCTCTAATTCTTGGCTCTGTTATCGACCACCTGTGCCAAGCTGAGGGAGTCTCACAACTTCTCTAGGCCTCAATTACCTTATTCCTCGAACTAGAATAAGGTTCCTTCCAGTCCCCAGTTTCATGACTCCTTTTGCACTTTGCATCTGAACTGAGCAATCAGTACTTTATGGTAGAAAGTGTTCTGGACTGAGTCTGGGGACCTGAGTTCTGATTCTAGGCTCTAGGATAGAGTGCTGGACTTGAAGTCAAGAATATCGGAGCTCAAATCCAGCCTCAGACACTTACTAGGCTATGTGACCCCGGGCAAATTACTTCACCTCTGTTTGCCTCAGTTTTCTCAACTGTAAAATGGGGATCATAATAGCACCTACCTCCCTGGGTTATTGTGAAGATTAAATGAAACAATATTTGTAAAGTGCCTAGCACAAAGTAGGTGGCATATAAATGCTTATTTATTTTTCCCTTCTAGTCTTGCCAGAGATTTACTGTGTGACCTTAAGAAAATCACTTAATTTTCCTTAGCTTTAGGATAATGACTTTATAGGGTTGTTGTGAGGATAAAGGAGATAATAGAAAATTAAGTGATTATCTTAAGTTTATAATTATAAAGTGCCAACTGTATAAAAAGGCAGCCTGATATAGTGGATAGAGTACTAGACTCACAGTTGTGATGGTTTGACTTGGGTTCAAATCCTGACTCTGACATTTACTGACTGGGTGATCCTGTGTAATCACTGAACTTATATGCTGCAGGTAACTTTGTAGGACTTATTGGAGTGGGTTGTTATCTGCCCTGGTGGGGGAGTTTCCACACTTATAAAAACACAGATTGGGGTGGCTAGGTGACTCAGTGAATAGAGTACTGGCCCTGGAGTCAGGAGGACCTGAGTTCAAATCCTGGCCTCAGACACTTAACACTTACTAGCTGTGTGACCTTGGGCAACTCATGTAACCAATTGCCCTGCTCTTTCCCCTCCAAAAAAAGGGGAAAAAATTGCAGATCTTTTAAACTATTTTTAATCTTTACAAAGTAAAGGCATTATTATCTCCTTAGCAAATTTGTAAAGCACTCCACAGTGTTTGGCATATATTAGGTGCTTAATACATGCTTATTTCCTTCCTTCCTACTTCTTAAATGAAATAGTAATTGGAAAGTGCCTGATAAGCAAAAATCAAAACCTTTAAGGTTTAAAACAAGACTAAGACTTTTGGAACACCCTGTAAAAACCATCAGCTATGATAGAAGGATCGAGCGTACTAAAGAATTCCTTTTGATGCAATATACTTGGGAGGAAGAACTTCCTCATATCACCCACATCTCCATCTGATGTAAGAAATATCAGGAAGAAGAACAGACCAGGATTACAAACACCTTGCCTCTTAAGTAAGTGTTATCATGAGCTGCAGTGCTCAGCAGAGAACCTGACCCAGGTCCTGTAGACTGTCCTTGGGAATGCAGAGCTGCCTAGAGTCCTCAACAGATGTAGTAGTGTTATTTTTAGGAGAGAAAGTAGATCTCACACTCCCCTTTTAAAATGAGCAGAAACCAGACCTGGTTTTGGGCAAACAACGGAGAAGCCGAGTGGGGCTTGGCCAGCTCTTCCTTCCCCTCTAGGCTCCCTGACAGCAAGGAGGAGATGCCAAAAGCAGGCATGGCTGACAGACCTGGGCAAGCTGCTCTGTCTGCCCTTTCTTTCCTGCCTGCCAAACATCTGGAATCTTGAGTTACTTCAATCCTTCTCTTCAGGAAAGCTACAAACCTAGTCCGACTTTTGCAACCCAGATGTGGCCTCCCCAAATCCCAAGTTGCCCCTTTCCAGGAATGAAGGTTTGAAAAGATCCAAATAGTTTTCAGGGTCAGTAGGAATAGTGGAGGAAATCCCCTAGGAGAGGTGAGAAAAAGGGAGTGGGATGGGTCTTGAAAGAACCAGGGAAAGATTTCAAGACCTGGGGGAGAAGAGTTCCGCCCTACCAATGAGAGGAGAGGAGGATCCCTCCTCACCTCATACTCCAGCTCAAAGTAGTGATCCTTTGAGGGGGTGGGGGATGGAAGGTACACACCCAAACATCCCACACCCTCCAAGTAGTAGTGATTGAAATCATGGAGTGCTTGGTTCTGCATATCAACTGATATTCAGCCTCCCTGGAAGAGTCACCATAGTCCTGTTTCTGTTTTTTATATTGACTTGGATTAGACAATTTTCCTTATATTGTTTCTGGGGTCAAGAGGATTAGGGATCATTTCTATTTCACTATCAGGGAAATGAGTTTCACAGCTCCTCAAAGGAAATCACTCCAGCCCTTCTCATTCTAGAATCTTAACGACTGATAGGGACTTTGGGGATTATATTCAACCCCTAACCAAAACATGAATCTCCCTCTATAACATCTCTGGCAAGGAAGTATTAAGACTCTTCTTACATATTTGCAGTCACGAGAAACTCACTACCATTAAAAAAACCCAGTCCTTTCCATTTGGGGACAACTCAAATAGTTAAGAAGCTTTTCTTCTAGAAATCTCACTTTGCATTCCCCATATATATTGTCTGTCATGCCTGCTGTTATAAAGCTACCTCCCTCCTTGGGACTAGCTCCTAATTCCTTAGTAGAAGGGATCTGAAATGTTTCAGGGACATAAACTAGTGACCTCACTCACTGATTAAAAAGACACTCACCACTGGCAATGGACAAATGAGGACAGAATGCTGTTAATTGTGTGGCACAGAAAATATGCACTAAACAAATGATTTAGAGGGCAAACAGGTGGCTTAGTAGATAAAGCACTGGGCCTGGGGTCAGGAAGAACTGAGTTCAGATTCAGCCTCAGATGCTTACTAGCTGTGTTGACCTGAACAGGTCACTGAACTGCTGCCTGCCTCAGTTTCCTCAACTGTAAAATGGGAATAATAAGAGCACCTATGTCCCAGAGTTGTTGTTAGGATCAAATGAGATAGTATCTGTAGAGCACTTAACACAGTCCCTAGCACATAGTAGGCATTGTATAAGTGCTAATTCCCTTTCTTTACCTGTAGGAGAGTGACCAGGGCAGCTAGGTGGCATGGAGGATAGGGTGCTGGACCTGGAGTCAGAAAGACTCATCTTCCTGAGTTCAAATCCAGCTTCAGGCATTTACTAGCTAGGTGGCCCTGGACAAGTCACTTACTTAACCATTTGTCTCAGTTTCCTCACCTACAAAATGAGCTGGAGAAGGAAATGGCAAACCACTGTAGTATATTTGCCATGAAAACTCCAAATGGGGTCATGAAGGGTTGGACACGACGGAAAATGACTGAACAACAAAGAAGAGGGACAACCTTTCTCTTTTTGCTCCTCCTCCCCCAATACCCCAAGCAAACCCAAAGTGTTGGGTTAGTGAATATTAAAAGCAATCAGCCTGTTATTTACTGTGGAGGGTAGTGGGAGGGGGAAACTATAGATGATGGAGTCTGGTGTTTTGTCTGTTGAAGTGCAGTAAAAACCAAATGCAAGACATTAGAGCCCCTCAGGTTGACCCAGGCTCTGCAGTAGGAAAAGTGCTGGAAAGGATGACCATGTGGCCACTGTCCTTGCTCTTCTCAAGAGGAACTTATGATGATAAGCTCATGAATCACTGGGTAACCTTCCCTGGTCTTGTAGCTCTTACAAACTCAGTGCAGGTAAGTGTACCCTTTTATATCTGGAAGAACTTTTCATATCAGTGGCAGCAGCAGCTGGAGTGGAGTGGAGTGGAGGGGAAAATGGTGTTGGAGACAAATGGGCTATGTAATGACCTACTTAGGGGCCTCTAGACACTGCTGACTAAACCCTGCAAGTGGTACATGGAGGACCAGAGCCAGGCCTCTGACTGCATGGAGTGACCTGCCAGGCTTTCCTGCCTATTCATGCTGGGATGATGAGAGTGAATGAGAATCCAGCCACTTCAGCCCAAACAAGCTATTCACATGAGTTGCAATGGTTTTGTTCTCCCCTTTCACATAGCCTTCCCTGTACCCTTAGTCTTCTGAGCTCCCTGCAAATGTTCTTCCTCAGATTCATCCAGTCACTTCCCTGACTTGTAACATGATGCCTCTGCAGATACAGGCCTGAATTCATTAGTTTTTGTTGCTATCTTGGAAAATTACAGGTAATTTCTTGTGTGCTATTCTACAACAGTTCCTTCAATTCAATTCAAACATTTATTAAGTACCTCCTATGTTCAGAGCACTTTGATAGGCCTGGAGGAGATATCAAATTTATATTAAGGATATCCTATACCCGTTTGGAGCTTCTGGTCTAGTGGTTCATGGGAATGTGTCCCATTTGGTCACTGTGTTTTGGAATACCACTCATCCTGGCCTCCAAATGGAACTTGGCACATTTCAATTCTCAATTCCTTTTCCCTTCTGGTCCATTTGTCTAATCTCTTTCATATGCACTGACAAGCATTGACACTTTATCTCCAGTGAGCCCAAAGTGCCATTGCTCTTGGGAATAGACAACTGGGGTTCAAGATCCACCTGAAGATTACTAGCTATGCACCTCAAGTCTCTCTCTCTCTCAGCTTTTGTTTCCTCCTCAACATAGGTAATTAGCAATGTTACCCTGTATCCTGCACAGGGTTATTAAAAGGATGGAATAAGATGATGCTTATAAAAAAAGCCTAAAAAGGCTGAAGTGTGAGTGAAGAAGATGGAGAAGATAAAGGTTTAATGCTCCTTATTGTCCTCTGCACCCCCTTGGAGAAATGAGGATGATTAGAGGCCAAGGGGGCAGGCTTTTGCCCAAGGGCACAAAATGGGTTGGTAATAGGGAGAGAATTAGTGCACAACTATCCTGTCTTCCTACAGAATGCCCTTCTCACAAGATAATTTGTTTACCTACACCTGTGCCCAACTTATGGCCACCTCCAAAACCTTGTGTGTGTCATGAGGGAGTTCTCAATCTTTTCCAGAAGAGGAGTTACTTCCAATATTTCCTTAGCATCCAAGATCTGTGTATTCAATGGTCAGAGGTGGAGGTGGGATACAAGAGGCCTCCAAATTGTGAAGCCTTGTGACTGACAATCAAATCCAAATTTCCTAGTTGTAAAGCCCTGCTCTAGCTTATAATAGAATTCTCAGCCTCTTTACACTGGTGAACTAACACCCTTATAAGACGCACAGATAAATGATGAGCATATAGAACAGTCAAGCATATTTAAAGCTAAGTCAGGCAGGTAAACAGTACAAGCAGAGGGATAAACCTCAGGGTTTTTGCTCTGAATGAAAGCTTTCTTTACTGCATCAGGGCATACAAGTATGCTTGAGCAGCCTCCTTTACTGATCTTTAAAAATGTTAACGCACTAGGATATGACCCATAACCAAAGGGTTAGGGATGAAAGTCGCATGAGTAAGTCAATCCACCTGTAATTTCCAGTAAAACATCTCTTGGGACAGACCCACCCCCTACAGAATGCTCTCCAAGAGCAGACCAGGTTATAGGGCAGCTTCTAGACAAGAGTCAGGAGATGATATTTACTGATATCCCACTAAGGATAAAGGGATCACTTTCTGAGCCTCTAAACAACCCAATGGAAGATATCTCACAAAGAAATATATGTTTGAACATAGAACAAAAATGAGGAGCTTGTAGTGGATGGTTTTTATGGTCCCTTTGAGTCCTAAATTCATAACCTATGACAACTAATGTTGATTGCACTGAATAAAATACTGAGTGCCCAAAAGGTGACTGGAGTATCTAGAGTTACTCTAGAAAACCTTCATGCTTCCACTTACTTCCAGCGACCTGGGGCAAATGACTTAACCTCTCTGGGTTTCAGTTTCTTCATCCATAAAACAAGAGGGTTATGCTAGGTGGTCTCTCCCAACTCTAAAATTGATGATGTAAGGAAAGCAAGTTTGGAAGGAGAAGAAAGCTTTTTTTCTTTAAGAATAGGCTTTGGGTATTCTAGGCAGGGATAATGACATATCCAAAGCCGTAGAGGTAGGAATAGGTTGGACACAGGTGCAGGCAAATAAGTTATCTTGAGAGAAGTAGATAGCAAGAGGAAGGGTATACGTAACCGGGGAAGATTTAAGCATAGACTTTACCTCTAGGAGGAGAAGTGGGGAAGCATGTTCAATTTAATTACTTTTCAAAGTTCCATTAAGCCCCTAAGTTTTCTAAATTGGCAGATGTTCTAATAGAGTGGTAAAATGTTAAGTACTCACTCTACCTTCATGACTAACCAAGAAGATGCCCTGGTTAAGATGATTTAAAAACTCTCTAGGGAATATAGCTCAGCCCTGCTCCAACTCTAGCCAGTGATTTGCAGTTAGATTTTGCTTACACAACCCCATATTATGGAATAAGAGGTCTACAAAAACTGAGAGATTAATCAGAAGATTGGAGAATCAGAGATCATCCAGATTTTTTTTTTACTTTCCTCCTACCTTTACATAGGGTTATATCATAACCATCCTTATTTTGTGAGTTTTAAAATATCATTTGGAAAGAACACTCCACAATCTCTGTGATGACCTTCTCTGTAAACCAAGGGTTCTCCTTTGATGTATCACCGATCCCTTTGGCAATCCTGTAAAACCTATGAGACCCTTCTTAGAATAATGTGTTTAAATACATAAAATAAAATAATAGGATTACAAAGGAAATGAATTAGATTGGAAGACAGCTATCAAAATAACATAAAAATGAATTCATTGACCCCAAGGTTAATAAACCCCTGATTTAAACCCATGTCACACAAAAGCTCTTGCCTCTATCCTATGACTCTATACATAGAACTATATCCTATATCTTATCCTATGACTATCCCTTTCTTTTTTTGAGTGGACATGACAAACATTTTCTTGCATTGTTTTTACTATAGCAACCCTTCTTCTATTTGTAATCTTATGGGGAAAGTCACTGCTCCATCTTCTCTCTTCCTCGTTGAATCACCATAAGACCTCTACAATCTGGCACCAAGCAACTTTCAAATTTTATCTCCCACAACACTCTATTTGAATCTCCACTGCAGGCCACTCAGTCCCTCTCCTCTCTCTCTCCACCAAGAAGCAAAACAAAACAAAAACCTGTACATTTTTTGCCTCAATACTTTCAAAACATATTCTATTTTCTTCACTAAGAATAACATCACTCTTTTTTTCCTCCAATGCTCTTAGTTTTACATATCTTTCAAGTCATGGGTGGGACCTTACCTCCTCTACAAGCTATCCCTTATTCTATTCCAGTGAACATTCTCTGCCCTGAATCCCAATAGCATTTAAGGCCTGTACTATCCATAGATCTCATCATATTTTACACAGTATTTTTCAGAATTGGAAGGGATCTCAGAAGCTATTTAGTCTATTTGTACCAGGAAAAGAGTACCCTCTATCACTGTATATCAGGCTCATAGTCATTTTGCCTTTCTTTGTTTGAAGACCTTCTACCTACTACTTCATAAGGTGGCCAATCCTACTTTTGGATAGCTCTGATTGTTAGGAAGGACTTCCTTACATCTTTTTTTTAAAGCAATTGGGGTTAAGTAACTTGCTCGAGGTTACATGGCCAGTTTTTTTGTGTGGGTGTTAAGTATCTGAGGCCAGAACCAATCCCGGGTCTCCCAACTCTGGGGGCCAGAGCTATTACTCACTGTGCCACCTAGTCGCCCCTCCTTACAGCTCTTTGCACATTGTTTTTACCCCTTGTTCTTACTTACTTCTGACCTCAGAAGCCAAGGAGAATATAATATCATTCTTCCACATAGCAACCCTTCAAATACTCAAATTCTTGACAGCAATTTGTCTTCCATTAGCCTTCTCTTCTTCAGGAGTAACATCCTTACTTCCTTCAACCAATCCCCCTATGCCAAGAACATAAGGCCCTGATAATCCCTCTCTGAACAACCTTGAGTTTATCAATATTCTTCCTAAAATGTAGTGACCAGAACTAGACACAATAGCCCCAAATGTGTTATATGCAGAGAAAATAGCAATAGAATTACCACCTCCTCATTCCTGGATACTCTTTCTCTCTTAATGTTTTGTTTCTTAGTTATCTATTCATATGTGTATGTCCTCTTTCCAACTGGATTGCAAGCTTTTAGATGCCAAGAGATACATCTTACACTGATTTATATATCCAACACTGACTGTGCCCTGCACATATTTCGTATGTAAACATTTGCTGGCTGATTGAAAGGTCCTGTAACCTTTCTTCCCCTGGAGAATATCTTATGGTTGCTTATTTAAGTCTGAATTAATAGTAATCAGAGAAGGCTAACTTGCAAATTAAAAAGAAGGATGATTCTATCACTCCCAATAATGGAGAGTTAGGTATAGAAAATAAACAAAATATGACTCTTACTCAGTTCAAATACCTCTCCTAGAAACTTTCATCTTCAAGAATGTTGAAATTCACTTCAAACCTTGGGCATTAAATCACTTGCTTTTTCTTTCACTACATAGATAGAGCTTTCTTGAAATTTTGGCTGTGAAATATTCCCCTGGTGGAAGATGTGCTTAGACACAGTTCTTTTTTTATCATCCTTGAAAAGCAGTTTCCCAGCTTAAATCCTCTTTTACTGTATCTCATGCTTAATATAACACAAATATCATAGAGGGCTAAAAATCTGCCTGTGGGATTTCCCCCACAGGATAGAGCTGGCTAACATGGACCTAACAGGGAATAGATGTTGGTGAGTTTCATGCATTGTCAATTACCACTTTATTGTTTCTTTTTACATAGAAAGTGACAAAGGCAAAGTTTTCTGGTGACAAGCAAACCTATGAATTTGTGTTATAGTTCTCGTATCCACCATGCACTTGTATTTAAAAAGAGGCCTTAAAATGCAAGGCAATCACTTAACTGTGTGTTTTTAGAAGGGTCTTTAAGAGAGTAGAGTGACCGAAAAAAAAAAAAACATTTTATAAGCAATGAATTCATTTTGCAACTTCCTGTGAAGTATTTTGGAATCCCATATCAACCTCCAAGCAGATCAGAAATCTTAATATACAGGTGATATTTTTAAAATACCAGTAACAACAGCAATACAATAATAATAACAACATGCCAAATCCCTTCTAGAAAAAAAACAGGAATTCAATGCAAAAGGTTTAGGAAACACGTGTCTGATGGGGGTCATAGGATGCTCAGATCTATCATGCTTATCTGAATGTTACTCTATGAGTAGAATTCATGTCTCTTGATTTCAAGTAAATTTAACTTCTCCTACTGTCTGTTTAAATCTCAAATTTGCTTCTACTCAAGAGAAAAATTTACATATACAATGTACACCCATAAACATGCATGCACATATATACATGTATGTGCATATGTACACATAGATGAACACATACAATTCTTTCTTTTTGAGAATTAAGTACAATATAAAGGCCAATCACAAGTTATTTGAGGAAAAGAAACTGTAGGGAAACTATATCATAAAAAAGTCTCTCTGCAGAATGAAAGAGATTGGTACAGTCTTTATGAGAGTGGAGCTGTTCTCTCATTAGTTCTCTATGCTTTTTTCTACAAAATTCCTATTTATTCTACAAATTACATATCCAGGGAGTCTGCAATTCATCCCATGCAAGAACCACCAAAAACAAAGGAGCAAGGTTATGCACTCTGCTATCAGAGCCCTGAGCTCACCGGGTCCCTGCCCAGTTTTCAGCTTGCTCTGATTGGATTGAAAATAACAGATTTCTAAAAGCAGTTTTAAGAGACACAAGCACTGACAAACCATCCTTTTTGAGGGTGTGTGTATGTTTAAGTGGCATGATTCACCCAAAATAATAAGCCCCCGATTTCTCACAGCCCAGCTGCCTGCCAGAGAGAAGAGGACACAGTGCCCAGAGAAATGGAGGAAACTGAGCATGTACAAGATAAACCAGTCCTCTCAAGTGCCATGTTCTGCTGGTTGAGTAATAGAAGAAAAAAAAAGACAAAAGCTTTGGGAAATAAGACAAAACAAAAACCTTACATCAAAATCTTTTTTTTTTTTTAGAAAAGTCTTTAAGTAGGAGTGCTGGTATTTAACCGGAGGATTTGGTATAAATCCCAGTTCTCTCACTGTCTCTGTGACCTTGAACAATTAATTTCATTTTGGAGGGGTGTCAGTTTCCTCATCTGTAAAATGAGGGGATTGAACTAGATGACCTCAGAGTTTCCTGCCTGACTAAAACCTGTTATCCCTATTATCTTTAAATGAACAGAAAGGGTCCAAAACATTTCTTTTAAAGTGTCTTGACATTTTAAACTGAGTCTTTTCCTCCCCCTCTTCTTTATTGATACCTTGGGATTACTGTAGTTTACTAAATGTTTCCTCTTAAGAAAATGCCTTGTAAACGAAGCTCAGTTTCAGGAGTGGGGGGTTCCCTAAAGAGTCATAGATAATTAGCATGCTTCACAGATGTTGCTTTTATTAATTTAATCGCAGATACAATGCAGCCAAAACATTTTAACCAGTGTATCTGCCACCTACTCAGAGCCCTGGTTCTGAAAGAACTGTTCTGGGAAAAGGGGGTGGGGTAGAGAGATGAGAAAGTAATTCAAAAAGCCAAAAGAACAATCTGCCTCCTTCCTGACTCCCCAACCATCTGAGAAGCCTCGGAGTTACTCTAAGCAACTGCAAACCCTCAGCAGTAGCGTGAGGGCCAGTGCCGTGGGAAAGGGAACTGCTGAATGAAGTTGGACAGCTCCTGGCTTCCTCTGAAAAGTGGTTTCCGAGCTAGGTGTTTGGGAAATACTTTCTGGGAGAAATTGTGCCAAGTTTTGGAGAGAAAGAGGACACTCCACCCCACTTCCGACAGACAAAAGGACCACCCATTTCTGACACCGAGAAACAAACAAATAAACAATCCTCTACTGTGCTCATTCTCTCCTGAGACTCCTCAGTCCCAAACTCGTTTCCTCCACTGTCCGGGACTTAGTCCGGGGTTACACATTACGATTACGAGCCCGAGGAAAATGCAATTTTGTCAAATACGCGAAAGGAGAACCTTCCAGTCTCCCTAATCTCCGATATCTAGGACTCAAGTTCAAACGTTAAGGGCAGAGGCAGAACCATCAAATTCCCACCTTGGAGACTAAACATTGTACCTCCAATTTACAAAATCCAGAGAATCACAACCTAATTCCTCCTTCTGTCTAATTTTGTACATAGAGGTCAACTCTTTTATATTTTAGACACTTCTTTCCCCTACCCCTTTCTGCATTAGCCCCAAATGATTCAGAAACACCCGCAAAGAATGGTAACCGCGTTTCAAACAAGCCCGCCAGGGCAATACGAAAGCGCTTCTCTCTTTTTCTGACCCCGCCTTCCCCTTTCCCTTCTGTTCTGCACGATTTCACTTGGTTTTACGTGTTTTAAAAAATAATAAAATGCCTCTTTGATCCTCCCTACACACCCTGTCACTGAAACAAAAGCAGAGGATCGAGGGAGGTGCGGAAGGAGGCGGCAGGGAGGATTAGAAAGAGAAGGAGAGAGAGAGAGAGAGAGAGAGAGAGAGAGAGAGAGAGAGAGAGAC
>NW_027185876.1:19086376-19115689 GCF_028583685.1 Petaurus breviceps papuanus
AGAGAGAGAGAGAGAGAGAGAGAGAGAGAGAGAGAGAGAGAGAGAATTTTGTTAGGGATTTTCTTTTCATTTCTCTCTCTCTCCTTTTTATGTTCGCTTACATGCCCAGGTCGCTGTACGTGTTGAAGAACTCCATCTGGTTGCAGGCTTGAATCCAGCCTACTACCCAGGTCTCGTTGCGGGGGATGGGGGGCATGACCACCCGGGCGGAGGCTTTGAAGTAAGGGGTCTTGTACCGCAAGACGATGGGCGAGCTTTCCTCGATGAGCGTGGGGCACTGGTCGATGGTGGCGCAAACATCGTATACCACGATGTTCTCCCGCCGGATCCGCGCCTTGCAGGTGATGCTCTGGATACAGCCCATCCTGCTACCCAGTGCCGGCACCAGCCCCGGCGCGGCGTAGCGCGGGGCAGCGCTGGGGCCGGGACAGGCACTGGGGGGAACCCGTCACGCTGGCATGCTAACTCCCACCCACCCTCCCCCTCCCCCCAGCCCGCCCACCCACACCCCGAATTGCACCCCTCCCCAAGCGGGGCACAGCGTCTCCCCGCCAGCTGATCAGCGCACGAGGAGGAGGGAGCAGCCGCCGCCGCCGCCCGGCATCCTATAGGGAAGCCCTGCCCCTCCTCCCTCCTCCCCCTCTTGATGCTGCTGCTCCTGCTGCGGGGTCCGAGCTGCCTGGACTCCCGCCCCCTCCCACACCGCCCTTCTCCTCCTCTTTCTCCTCCTCCTTCTCCTCCCGGGCTGGGCGCGGGGAGGACAAGCTCCTCCGAGGAGGAGGAGGCTGGAGTCCCTGCCGGCTTCAGCACCTTGGCGGCGGGCCGGGAGGGGAGGGAAGAGGCGTGGAGCTGAGTTGTGCCCTTTCTTGGCTGGAGACCCCCTGCCCCTCGAAAGAGAGGAGGCAGCGGCGGCGGTGGCCGTAGCAGCCGTATAAAACCAGAGGTAGGGCGGCGGCGGCGGCTGCAGTAGCAGAGCGCGATATGCTTCCTCAGCAGCAACTGCAGCCGCCGCTGCCTCCACCTCTGCACCGCTGCTGCCCCCCATGTGCAATGAAGGCGCTCAGCAGCAACCAGAGAGAGAGAGAGAGAGAAGGGGCTGGAGGGAGCCGTGGTCGGGGCTGGCACCGCTTTGCAACTGTGCGACTCTGGTCATCACATTCCAGCTGGGGTTAACCCGGCCCAGGAAACGCTACTGGGAAAGAGATGGGGCTGGGGGCGGGGGTGTGTGTTGGGGGAGATATGTGTGCGGGGGTGCATGTGTGTGTGTTCGTGTGTGTGGCGTGGGAGGTGTGTGCGCGCGCGTGTTTGCGTGTGTGGTGGGGGAGGTAAGGTTGTGAAACGCATTCCAGGGACCGAGCTGGCTAGGTGCCACGAGTTATGTCCCTCCCCGGATACCGTCGGCGTGTGTGGCTCTGTTGTGTGTTGGTTTAAAGGGCCACTGTCTGCCGGGTGGGGCGCTGCACGTGGGAGGGGGTCGAGAGGATGGGGGAGGAGAGAGAGGGCGGGGCTGTGGCAGGTGGAGGTGACTTGGAGGGGGCGGGGATGGGAGGGTACCGCGTGGGCGTATGCGCCGCTCTGTCGGGCGGGGCAGAGAGCTGGCCATGGTGCTGAAGGAAGAATAGTTCAGCCAGAGTGGAAGCCTAGGAGAGAGAGGAGGCGGGGGCTCGGAGGATTTGAGTGAATGGGGCAGAAGAAACTGTGATAGGGTAGGATTATGCTAGTGCTTTCCCCGCGTCGATTATCTTCCTTTTATCCTGTATATATCTTCTTTGGACATGATTGATTTTCACGTTCCCTCATTAGACTGTGAGCTCTTTGAGAGCAGGGTCTGTTCTTTTGCCTTTCTTTGTATATCCCCGGTTTCTAACAATGCTTGGCATATAGTAGGTACTCAATATATACTTATTGACTGAATGTCAGAGATTAGTTGAAATTTTCTAGAACATTAATTCTGTAATAATTTTTCCCAAAGATTGACTGAAATCCTATAATTACTCCTTTGCCATAAAAATAACAATATTAACAATGCTAATAATGCCTATTTTCTCCATTACTCAAAAAGGCCTGTTTTTTCTCTCTCTCTCTGGGTTCAGCATCTAAGAAAAGGTTGAAATATAGACATCAGAAATAGTATTGAAGAAAACAAACTCTCTCTTCCAAAATGGGCTCCCTGGTTTATAAAAAGGGTGCTTTTCTTTTATCTTCATAAATATGTTATTTAGTAAAGAGATCTGTAATAGACATCAGTGCCTCAACAAATCATTCTAAAATTTAAAGTACCATATAAGTAAAATATGTCAGTGTTTAATTGAAAGAAAAACTCAGTTTTTACACTTCTACTAGCTCAGCCCCCATTTGACCTGTGTGTGTGTGTGTGTAGCTGAACATTTTCCTCCTCAAAAAAAATCTCTTAACAAAGAGACCACACACAATTTTTAGAAACCAGGGCTAGGGTTACCCTGAGTTTAAAGAACTATTTGATTCATGTCTACTCTTTGAATGTCCATCCTCAGTATTCATTGTTCAGCAGCTCAGCTTTCTTGAAGTTATTGGAAGTTACATATTCCTGACAAGTCCTAGGACAGTGGGGTACTCCATCAAAAACTAATCCATGGAAACTTCCATGGAAATTATTCTACATTGTATAAATATTTTAAGGATGATCAAATTTTCATGTTAATAATGTTTGGGGTGGTGAAGAGCAATTAGAAAATACATTTACTGTAAAAAATATTTTTTATACATTTCTTCTGAAGACTACATATTTCTTTGGAATACCTTTTGCCCCTATCAGAGAAATGTGCACTTGACAACATTTTCTGAGTTAGCCCCCTCAGTGTGAAATGCTAATAGCTCATATTTACATAGTACTTATTACAATGTCTACAAAATACTTATCTCATGACAATCCTGTGAGGTAGGTAGGTAGTGTAGGGAAATGTGTCAAACTCAAGTAGAAACAAGGGCCACCATACTTAAGGATTCCTGCAAGCTTCATTTTTTACTTAGAAAACCATATATTATTATCCATGTACTATTGTGGTTTTTACCTATTTTAGAACTATTTTTCAGTTACATTTTTAATTTGGTTTAGGTAGCCCTGGAGAGATTTGCAGGGCCCATTGTGACTTACTGTAGCAGCAAGAACCCTGACATACCCAGGGTGGCTGCCAACACAGCTTCTTAGATCTGCTTTTCTAAAGGAAAGCAACTCAAAATGGGTTAGCAATCTTGCTTTAGTCAAACATATGTCATTTACCTACTTCAGGGAAAAAAGGTCAGTGCCTCGAACTTCAAAGAATACAAACAAAATACCAACAAGTTACAAGCAGAAGTTACAAGGAGATAGAGAAAGGGATCAAGCAGACAGGCCTCCAACTGTCTTGACCATTACATCCATACCTAGTCAGTTACCAGAGAGGGAAGCATCAACATCTGGGTTTTCAACGCCAGAGATCTCAAGTCTGTCCAGAGTCTCTTCTGGTCAAATCACACAACACTTCTCAAAGTAAGCCCCAAAACAAAGCTGTACATCAGGGTTTATAGAGCCTTCTTCTGGCTCAGAGAATGTCACAAACCTCTTGACCCACTGCCCAATAACAAAGTAAGCCTCCCCCTCAGGCTCCAGGTGCACTTAAGCCTATCAAAGGGCCTTGGGGCAGGGAAGATCTTAAATTCCCATTCCCATAACACTAGCCTGCCACATGTTTGACCACTGTTTAGTTCAAGTATGTTAGACCCATTTTACTGATGAGAAAACTGGGGCTTATACTTTTACTCCAAGCCTAGTGCTCTTCCCACTGTAGCATGCTACAAACAAAGTTAACTTAATTCAGCCATTACAATAAAGCTTTTCCTTATACAATGCTGCAAGTATCTATTAATTTTTAACTGTGATGAATATATAGCATAATTTTAAAACAAATAGTCCTGTTGGAAGGAAGACTCCCTGAATTTATGGAACTTTAATGAATATATTACCCAGTCATTATGCTTTAAATTCCATGACCTAATAGTCACTGACAGGGATAATCAGTATATGATATTTAGTGAACAAGAATGCACACAGATTACTCCAAAATGGTGCTACCGGTAGCTATATCTTAAATCCACAGTGACATCTCAATCCTACCACATAGAGACAAGGAGGACATACAAACTAGATAGTTCCTACCTCAGTAAAGGTAGGAATATCATCAGGATACACTAATGTTTATAGAAAAGGGTTGACACTTGGTAAATCCAAGCAACTTTAGTGAAGCTTCCCTTCTACAACACAAATCTACCTTATTATACCTCATACAGTATCATAAGGTTTCATTAGTATTGGGAAGGAATTCAGAAGTCATTGAATCCTGTCATAACTGAAGGAAAATGATATCTGCAATAAGTGGTTTCAGATTTGCTTGAAGGCTAGGATGGAACCTATTGCCTTCTGAGGCAGTCCATTCTAATTTTGGATAACTCTAATTGTTAGAAAGGTTCCCCCCCCCTTATATTAAGATTAAATCTATCCTTACTCAGCTTCTACTAATCAATTATACTTGTCAATTCCTCTTCAGCACAACAGCTCTTAAAACATTTGAAGACAACCATTAGGCTTCCCTAAATCATCTTTTCTCCATATTAACTCTCCTCAGTTGTTTTATGACAAGTTATTGAGGCTCTTCACCAACCTGGTGGCCATTTCTCAGGTTATTAATGTTTTTCATAAAATTCAGCATCCAAAATTGAACATGATACTCCAGACATGTTCTAAGCAGAGCTAATTATAGTAGAACTATTATATCCCACATTTTGGCTTATATGTGTCTCTAAAGGCAGTTTAGGGTTTTGATATCTTTCTGAGCTCTGAAAGTTCAGCATTGACTCATATCAAACTCATGGTCCACTAAGCTCTAGATCTTTTTCAAATGAACTTCTTTGTAGCTATACCTTTCTTGTCTTGTACTTCTGAAGTCAATTTTTTAAACTCTTGTGTAAGGCTAAAGTTTTCCCTTTTAAATTAATCCTGTCAGATTCAGTCCAACATTTTAACCTGTTGAGAACTTTGGGGATCCTATAACCTAGAATTTAAGTGATATTTTATGCATAGTTATTCTTCTCTTGCTGAATGGTGATATTCACAAACATCACAAATGGAACCTGTGCTTTAACTTCGGTGTTTTACTGAAGGTTGTTCCAACCTGGGGGGAAGGTGATGAACTCTCTGGGATGTTGGCCATCTTATTATGTAAATTATCTGCCCTGGGGCCCAGGGGTACTTCCTCCTCTCCTATGTTAATATGATTCTTTCATATCAAATTTATACTCCATTCTCTTCCTTCCTTTTTGATTCTCTTTAGACATTCACCCTCTGGGTGCCATGTAGCCAGTGTCTTACCTGTATATCTTACCTATACCCATCAAAGGCATGGTCTAACTTATTAAGACTTATAATTGGTGATCAACAAGCAATTCCAGGTTAGACTAGTTGATGCAACTGCTTATTTGTATTTAAAATTCCAGTCTTTCATCATCAATTCTCTGAAAAAAAAGGAAATTCAATACAATCTGAATTATGATGCCTGCTAGTGTTATTTTCATTTACATAGTCAACAAACATTTATTAATCATCTACTGTGTACCAGGGAGTGTGGTATGAGTGCTGTCTCTGAGTATGCTGTGTGTGTTGTCTCCCCAATAGAAAGCTCCTTTAGGGTAAGGAGTATTTAATTTTTTTCCCTTTGTATCTCCATCATCTACCACAGGTCCTGGCACAAGATAGGTACTCAAAAACACTTGTTGAATAATTGATTTTTAGACATACCAGTCTTTACTTATAAGGAATTTTTCCTTTTGTACTTGTGCTTGACATATTTATGTGATGACCCCCAGCTATAATGGTGGTACTTTTATCCCTCCATTTTTCCCTTTTGTAGTCAGGTGGCAGGATAATCAGTGTTTCCATCACCCTCATATACTCAGCATCCTGCCAATGGAGATCATATGTTTATTCCTCAATCTTCTCTTTTGGTCTCCAGCTTTGGGTCTGGAGACAAAACTTCAAAATCTTTTCAGTCATAGGCAACTTCTAATCCCACTAATACAATTCTTTTGGGTAATGTGTGTGTGTGTGTGTGTGAGAGAGAGAGAGAGAGAGAGAGAGAGAGAATGCTACTAATTGTCTCGGATCTCTCTCCATGAAGGTTAGTGTACCAGTAGAACATTTTAATACATGCACATACACATATATGTGTGTATGTGTATATGTACTCTTGAAACTAGTTTGAAAATCCCCAAAAGTAGAAGCCCTGCTTTCCCTTGATTAAATGTCCTGAAAGGCAGTCCCCCATGGCAAAGAGGCTGGTATGCTTCTTGGGCCTATGGGGACACAGCAGTTCTTTTTCCATTCTTCACATTTCAATTGCTTCATCTCCCCAACTGTGCTAAGACCAATGGAGATGAAATCTTGGATCTTTGCTATAATGCCTTTCTCATCTGTTCAATAGCATCATATATTCTAGAATTCTGATTTTGATGGTTATCATCTTCCAGTTGCTGAACAAAGAAGGAAAGTATTCAAGAAGAGGCAACTCTTGCTATCTTCTCCATTTCAGTTGCCTCTCAAGCCCTAAGTTTTTATTTAAATAAGTGAGTTCTTTCATTTCCTGATGACAAGAACTAAGTCTTTATAGCCTTTCATGTCCTTAACATCATTTAGCAGAAAGCAGGCAAAGGCTGAAAGATGGAATAAAGAAGCCTGTGTTCATAATGTGCAAACTTAAACCATGACCTTGCTGCACACAGCAGAACCACATTAAAAGTCATTTTTGGGAAAGGATATGGCTATTTTTTATAACTCAAATTATGTTCTCCAAGACATAAATATATAAAATAAACTTACTTTTCCTCTCATTAACTTTAATGTGAAGGCAGCTGGTTGGACAGAGTGCTGGACCTAGAATCATGAAGACCTGGGTTCAAGCCCTACTTCAGACACTTAACAACTGTGTGACCTGAGCAAGTCACTTACCTTCTTTCAGCCTCAGTTTCCTCATCTGCAAAATAGTAACACTAGATAGTATTTATATAGTGCTTTAAAGTTTTCAAAGTGCTTTACAAGTATTATCTCATTTGATCCTCTCAAGAATACTGGTAGGTGGGCTCTATCATTTTCCCCATTTTACAGATAGGAAACTGACGTTAAGGGATTTGTCCAGAGTCACTGGTAGTAAGTGTCTGAGGCAGGATTTGCACTCAAATTTTCCTAACTTCAGGTTCAACATTCTATGCCCTAGGTCTCCTAGCTGCTGCTATGGAATTAAAAGCACTTACTTTCTAAAGTTGTTGTGAGGTTAAAATGATATAGTACTTGTAAAACACTTTACAAATCTTCAAGTGCTATATAAACACCAGTCATCTTTTCCCTGTCCTAACATTAGGGATTTCATATTTGAAATCCCAAGACCTAGGATGCCTGGTTTCTTCCTCTTCTTTATTCTCTCCTCTCTTCTTTTTTCTCTCCTTCCCTTCCTCCTTCCTTCCTCCTTCTTCCCTGTATAACTACTTGAAATTTAGTACTGTCCTTTGCATTTAAGGCTTATACTTAATTTTGAGTGTTATCTACACTAGAAACCAAGAAATGGAATTTACTCTACTGACAAGATCTCCCTCACCATAATCTTTTCTTCTGAATAACTTCATGAGATTTTTTTATTCAGTCTGCAGCACAAATACTCGGTTGCAACACGGTTTTTGATGTGATTTTTGAACATGACAGAGACCTTCAGTTTGTGCCATGAAAGCCATACTCTACACTCTTTTGTGTTTCTAAACCATTGCTGCTTGTTCTTTTGGATCTCTCCTTAAAGAAACAGTCACTGCAGTTGGTGCTCTTAGAAACACACATTCCTTAACTTCGGGGCTTTCCCCAGGTTGGGTCCTCACTTTAGTTTTTTGTTTTGCCAATTCTTTAGATCATCAAGAATCAATAACATGCTTTTAGCTTCTTTTTTGACAGCCTTAGAAAGACTTTTGCATTTATTTTTAAGTGCTTTATTACTGCATTTTGTTTTTAGAAGATAACAGCTTCCACATACCGTTTTTATAATGACAACAACACAGTGACAGTTTAACCCCTGTAATCTACTACTGAGTGGAAAGAAGTTTGTTTTGTTACCAGTCAGCTGTAATCAACATTAGTTATTGTATCTAATCTTAATGCTGTTTTGTTTTAGACAGCTAGGTAGATAGAATGTTGGACCTAAAATCATAAAGATCTGAGTTTAAATTCTACCATAGTTACTTATTAGCTGTGTAATCCCGGGCAAGTCACAGTCTACCTCTCTTTTTTCATTTTTTTTAAATGAGGATAATCATAGTACCAACCTTCTGAGATTGTTTTAAAGATGAGATAATATTTGTAAAGTGTTATATAAATGTTACATATTATTCTTTTAATGTTGTCTTCAATTATATTTTAGGAGCTGTTTTGCCTATTGCTCTCTTGTTCTATCTTCTTCATTCTTTGTTTCTCCAAATTTTTCTAAATATTTTCCATATTTGCTATTTTTCTATTGCATTTACACTTGACAGTGTGTTCTGCCCTTTCCTAGTTGATGAGCATCCATTTTCTTTCTAGTATTTTTTTTAAGCAATCAGGGTTAAGTAACTTGCTCAAGGTTATACGGCCAGTTATTTCTGGGTGTGGTGCTAAGTATTGGAGCCCGGATTCGATCCCCAGGTCATCCTGACTCTGGAGCCAGTGCTCTTACTCGCTGAGCCACCTGGCCGCCCCCTTTTCTAGTATTTTTTAACTACAAAAGGTACTGCTATGAATATTTGGAATTGCCCTTCCTTCCTTCCTTCCTTCCTTCCTTCCTTCCTTCCTTCCTTCCTTCCTTCCTTCCTTCCTTCCTTCCTTCCTTCCTTTCCTTCCTTCTTTCTTTCTCTCCTTATATTTGCCTGGTGATAGGATTACTGAATCAAAGAATATGAGAAGTTTAGTTAGTCATTTTACTCATATAATTCAAAATTGTTTTGCATAACAGTTGGGTAAATCATTTCTTCACTAACAGTGCCTTTGTGTCTATCTTCCTGCAACCCCAGTCCAGAATGGACTATTTCTATACTTTATCACCTTTGCCAGTCTGATAGTGTGAGGCAAAATCTCAGAGTTACTCCATTTTTCATTTATCTTACTATCAATGATTTAGATAATTTTCAGACTGGTTGCTTATACTTTGAATTTTTCTTTTAAGATTGTTAATATTTGGGGTGGATAGGTGGTGCAGTGAATAGAGCACCAGCCCTGGAGTCAGGAGGCCCTGAGTTCAAATTCAAACTCAGACACTTGACACACTTACTAGCAGTGTGACTTTGGGCAAGTCACAACCCCAATTGCCCTCCAAAAAGGAAAAAAAAAGACAGTTAATATTCTTGGACCCCTCACCCACTGGAGAATGGCTCTTAGTATTATATATTTGCACAAATTCCTTAAATATCTTGAGTATTAGACTTCTATTGTACATGCTTGATGCAAAGATCTCCCAGTCAATTGCTTTTCTTTTTATTCTTGATGCATTGATTTTGTTTAGGCAAAAGCTTTTAAATTTTATTTCACTTAATCCATAAGCACTTATTAATATTATCATGCTAAGTCCTGGGTATTTAAAGACAAAAATACAATAGTCCCTACTGTTGCATTATGTAGTCACATTTTTCTATTTTATCATTTGTAATCACCTCTCTGTCTTTTGTTTACTTATGGATTTTCACACAATCATACTTACGATTGATATATCTTTCATTATTTTCTAATATATTTTATGATGTGAACATTTGCATTTATATCCCTCATCTATTTAATACTTATTGTCACACCCTCATCTCCTTTTGATTAGATTATTTAAATTCCTTTCTAATTGATCTCCACACCTCAAGCATCTCTCCACTACAGTTCATCCTTCATCCTTCACACTGGTGCTATATTTTCTTTAAGCACAGATCTGACCATGTAATTTCCCTACACAATAAACTGTAGTGGATCCCTATTGCTTATGGGATAAAATATAAACTCCTCTTTTCAGCTTTTAAAGTCTGACCCCAAGTGGGTGCCTAGTCTGATTGTACATTAGTCCATCTCCTGCTCTGTGCAATACAACTAAACTAGCCTTCTTTCTGTTCATACACTATCCTCTCTCTCCCATCTATGTAACTTTGCACTGGCTCTCCCTCTGACTTGGACTGTATTCCCTCTTTACTTCTACCTCATCAAATCACTCCCTTACTTCAATACTTCTCTTACTTCTCAAGCACCTGAAGTATTTCTGAATTCCATCCACTCTTCAGCTAATACTGATTCCCCCAAACTACTATGTAGTGAACTAATTTTGTGTGTGTGTATGTATGTATGTGTATGTGTGTGTATATATATATATATATATATATATATGTATATGTGAATGAACTCGGGCAGAAGCAGATCCCAAACCAACATAATGTGGGTACTCTCATAGTGATGTCGGTTAAAATGCAACCATAATAAATGCATGTTATTTTTAGTATTACTGACTGCTCTACCTTTTCTTTAAAAACCTCTATGTCATCAAGTGAGCTAGAATGAACTGGGGCAGAAGCAGATTCCAACCCAACATAAGAAGAAACTTCCTAACAATGAAATGGGCTATCTTGGGCACCTGGGGGATGGTGGCAAGAAGGAGAATGTCTATAGATATTAAAGGCAGGACATGAATGTAATAGATGGAATTTAAAATTTGGTTTGGAAGGCAAGGCTTCTGGAGTTGATGGCTCTCATATCTGTATCTCCAGAACAAATATCTCTCTTGAGATCTAGCTGGATTTGAAATCATAAAACCTGGATTCAAATCCCAGCTCTGACACTACTTGTGTGATCTTAGGCATATCAAACCAAATTAAATCAACCAAGAATTATTAAGAGTTTACTATGTGGAGGCAGAATGGAGATGGTGAACTAAAGACCCCCCTCCATTTTTGTTCTCCTATACTAGTGTGAGATGGTGAGGGAAAAGGGTGATGCTTGTGAGAATGGAAATAAAGGGATGAATACAAAAACCATTTTAGTCAAAAAAAACTTGGTGACAGAGTGGCTATAAATAATGAAGGATATTAGGCAGAGCCAAGATGGCAGAGTAGAAGCAGCTTCCACCTCCTCCAATACATGTAGAAAATGACTCTAAACAAACTTTAGAGCTACAGAACCCAAAAAGTGACAGAGAGAAACAAATCCTCCACTGGAGGAAACCTGACAGACAGACAGGAAAGGTCCATCTCAGCTCACTGGGAGCCAAGCCCAGCCCTGCTGAGCCCATGGTTTTAGCCCCAGGGCAACCCCAACAAGCCTCAGATGGAGTGAACTTTGGGAGAGTGGATTAACAGCAGCTGTGGAGGTTTCCAGGCTTCTCAATCCACAAATGCCAAAGATCATGTAAAAGGTCAGTGTGGAACTTTGTTTGAACAGGGGAACCATGGTCCAGCTGCTACCCCAGAGCAAGAAGTGGAGGAGGCACAATACCACTGCTTCCAGTGCTCCTGGCCCGCAGATTGTAGGGGGACCAAGATCATTCAGAGGGTAATTGCTCTTGTTTTGATCTACTTGGATCCAGATCGTGATCTTGGGTGGTGGTCCTGGGGTGTGTGACCAGTGAGCCAGAGCATGTGGGGGCTGTAGAGAGGGCACCCATCTAATAGCTCCATCAGCTGCAAAACCCCCAGTGATTTGGGACATAGCTGTCTCCATTTTGGAAGCAGAGTTCTACCATGGCAACATGCTCAAAAGTCAAGTAACTGGCTGCCAATATGAGCAAGCAACGGAAGCACAAACAGATGATAGAATCCTTTTGGGGGGACAAAAAAGATCAAGGCATGGAGCAGGAGGAAAATATCAACATCAGAAATCCTGCATTAAAAGCCTCCAAGAAAAATATGAACTGCTTACAGGCCATCGAGGAGCTCAAGAAGGATTTTGAAAATCAAGTAAGAGAAGTGGAGGAAAAAATGGGAAGAGAAATGAGAATGATGCAAGAAAATCATGAAAAGCCAGTCAACAACCTGCTAAAGAAGACCCCCAAAAACAGTGAAGAAAATAACACCTTAAAAATAGACTAACTCATATGGCAAAAGGGGCCCAAAAAACCAATGAGGAGAAGAATGCTTTAATAAGTTGAATTTGCCAAATGGAAAAGGAATTTCTAAAACTCACTGAGGAGAATAACTCATTCAAAATTAGATTGGAGCAACTGGAAGCTAATAACTTTATGAGAAATCAAGATACTATGAAACAGATCCAAACATGAAAAAATAGAAGGCAATGTGAAATATCTCACTGGAAAAACCACTGACCTGGAAAATAGATCCAGGAGAGATAATTTAAAAATTATTGGACTACATGAAATCCGTGATCAAAAAAAAAGTCTAGATACCATCTTTCAAGAAATTATCAAGCAAAATTGCCCTGATATTCTAGAAGCAGAGGGCAAAATAGAAATGGAAAGAATTCACCAATCACCTCTTGAAAAAGATCTTCAAAAGAAAACTCCCAGGAATATTATAGCCAAATTCCAGATTTCCAGGTCAAAGATAAAATGCTGCAAACAGTCAGGAAGAAACAATTTGAGTATTGTGGAAACACAATCAGGATAACACAAGATCTAGCAGCTTCTCTATTAAGGGATCAAAGGGCTTGGAATATGATATTCCAGAGGCCAAAGGAGCTAGGAATAAAACCAAGAACCACTTACCCAGCAAAACTTAGTATAATGCTACAGGGAAAAATATGGTCATTCAATGAAAGAGAGGACTTTCAAGCATTCTTGATGAAAAAATCTGAGCTGAACAGAAAATTTGACTTTCAAATACAAGAATCAAGAGAAGCATGAAAAGGCAAACAGGAAAAAGAGATCATAAGGAACTTATTAATGTCGAACTATTTACATTCCTGCATGGAAAAATGATAATTGCAACTCATAAGACTTTTTTCAGTATAAGAATAGCTGAAGGGAATATATATGCATATTGTATACATACATATATATATGTATGTATAGGAGGATGTATGTGTATATAAATATATATGTGAGTATGGGCATTTTAGTGTTCATGTATACATAGACAGAGGTCACAGGATGAGTTGAATGGAAAGGGATGATATCTAAAAAATAAAATTAAAAGGTGAGAGAGGAATTTATTGGGAGAAGAAGAAAGGGAGTGATAGATTAGGGTAAAATTATCTCATATAAAAGAGACAAGAAGAAACTGTTACAATGGAGGGGAAGAGCAGGAAAGTGAAAGGGAATGAGACAACCTGTTTCTCATTGAATTCGGCCTAAGGAGGGAATAACATACACACTCAACTGGGTATCTTACCCTACAGTTAAATAGGGGGATAGGGGATAAGAGGCGGAAGGACCAAAGGGAGGGCAGATTGGGGTAGAGGAAAGTTAGAAGCAAGCATTTTTGAGAAGGGATAAGGTCAAAGGAGTAAGTGGAATAAATGAGGTGTAGAATGGGAAGGAGGGATATATAGTTAGTCTTCAACAATATAACTACTAAGGAAATTATTTGGGTAATACAGATGTACAATCTATATGGAATTGCTTGTCTTCCCATTGGGGGGTGGGTGAGGAGGGAAGAGGGGAAGAAAATCTGGAACTCAAAGTTTTAAAAACAAATGTTTAAAAATTGTTCTTTTATATGCATCTGGGAAATAGCATATACAGGTACTGGGGTATATAAACCCATCTTGCCCTACTAGAAAGTTAGGGGTCTGAAGGCGTAGGATATAAGAGAGAACAGATTGGGTGAAGGGGTATTCAGTAGGCTTCCTATTTTGGGGTGGGGATAGGGGAAAGATGTGGAGAGAATAAATTGCAACTCAAAATCTTGTGGAAATGAATGTTAAAAACTAAAAAGTAATTAATTAATTTAAAAAAGAATGAAGGATATGGAAGAATCAAAGATAATTCCAAGTTTTCTATTCTAGTCTGAGAAATGGTTAATAAATGGCAAATGATGAGAATGGACAGAAATGGTAAATTGGGAAGAGGCACTGATGGGGTGGAGCAAGATTATTACCATTTTGTCATGCTAAGTTTGAGGTGAGGTTGGGACACCCAAGTGGACATTTGCTATGAAAAATTAAAAATGTGGCACCAGAATACAAGTAAAGATCAGGTAGGACTGGAAACATGGATTTGGAAGCCATGCACATGGATGAAATTATATGACAAGATAAAGTTCTTCAGATCCATATCTACCCTCTTCTCTAACTTCCTGTTCCTTTACTGGAGTGGAGGATGATATATAGAATAGTAACACAGCACTGAGAAGAGCTTTTAGACATGTGTCTGTATTCATATTATGTAGATAGATCCAAATCAAAAGATCCCTAATGCTAAGGACAAAGGCAGCTAGTTGGCATAGTGGATAGAGTGTTGGGCCTGGAATCAGGAAGACTCCTATTCCTGAGTTCAAATTTGGCCTCAGATACTTACTAGCTGTGTGACCCTGGGCAAGTTACTTAACAATGTATGCCTCAGTTTCCCCATATAAAATATGAGCTGGAGAAGGCAAAAATACCCAAGTATTTTTGCCAAGAAAATCCCAAATGGGTTACAAGGAGTCAGATTCACCTAAACAATAACAAACTAAGATGTTCACCTCTTCTGAAGTTGTTTTGGAGCCTGGTATACTAAAAAACATAAAAGGCTAGGTGTCAGGAGACCCTGGGTCTAATCCCAGTTTTATCACTCACTAACTATATAACCTTAGGCAAGACTCTGATTTTCAGTTTTTTTTCTTTTGTAGAATAAGTATACTGGTCTAGCTCACTTCTATGTTTCCCTTCAGTCCTAAAAAGCTGTCATCCTCTCAGATACTCATACCCTCAATTCCCTATGTGCAGCATGCTTCTTCCTTCATATCTTAAAATTCTGACTGAGTCTAGACAAACCATATATTTGTTAAAAAATTAATGTTTTTTGGATACCTTTTGTTTTCATCTGTCTTTTCTGAACTATTCTCTTTCCTCACCCTCCCACTGAATCCTCTATTGTAACAAAGAAATACAGTTAAGTGGAACTATCTGACACATATGACTGTTTTTGGAAAAGCATTCAATGTTTTGCACCCATAATCTCCCCCCACTTCTGCCTAGAGAAGGAATAAACCACATTTCTAAGGATAAATCCACATGACCCATGCAGAGAAATGTTGACTATATTTCCCTATCTTTTTGTTTGTAGCAGGAGTTCAATACCATATGTCTGTTGTTTACCATGAATTATTTCTATGGGCAGAGCTTTGTGGGAGATCCTTTGTATTATACAAAGCAGAGTGTCATGTGTCATTAGGTGTCCCCCCAAAATTCTTTCAGTGATGATGGAGATGGTGGAATAGAAATCTTTTTCTTTAGGTTGCTAAGTCGGTTCTCATCAACTTGAGGGAGTAGTCATGGAGGTGGTAGGAAGAGCCTTGAGGAGCAGGTAGATGAGGCCCTGGAAGGATCCTTGTGTAAGCTCCTCTGTATGTGTTATACTCTGTCCAAAAATTCAACATGGGCCTTGGTCCAAGCTAAACAAAATGCATGATGTCGACAGAAACCTCCCTTTGCATATTTACCATTAGTCCAATTTCTTTTTTATTACTGCACAAAGCTATCAATTTATGAATAGGAAGCAAAGTCAAGTCCCAATTACAATGTAAGAAGCATGAGTTATATCAAAGGAAGATAAAATAAAAGAGAAAGAGAAAAATGAGGAGCCTTCTAAATCAAGTATTGTGTTCTCTGGAGGAGAAACTAATTGGATCTTAACACTCCAGTTGAGACCATGCCCAGTATAAACAAAATCACATTACAATTACTCTCCATGAGGTAATTGATGACACCCTCAACTCAAAGACATGCAGTAAGTTCACACATCATAGGTGCATTGCATCCAAAAGTCAATAGAGAGACCATCTCTAAGGACCTTTGTTATGGGAATGGGAATTTAAGATCTTCCCTACCCCTAGGCCCTTTGATAGGCTTAAGTGACTCTGATAACCTTCCTTGATTTGAAAATATACTCTGTCCCCTAATAGGTGGAATGTGGTCACATGGAGCCTGTGGCGGGAGGCTTGTTTTTCAGGAATGCCCACACCTTGGTGCTGTGTGATTGGGCAGTGGGTCAAGAGGGTTGTGACATTCTCTGAGCCAGGAGAATGCTATATATACCCTGAGATTTTGTGTGATTTGACCAGATGAGACTCTAGGCAGCCATTGAGCCCCCCAGCTTTGAAAACCCAGATGTTGGTGCTTCCCTCTCTGGTAACTGTGACTAGGTATGGATGTAATGGTCAGATAGTTGGAGGCCTGTCTTCTGAAATGTTTCTCTGTCTTCTTGTAACTTCTGCTTGTAACTTGTTTGCATTCTCTGAAGTTCAGGGTACTGACCTTTTACCCTGAACTAGGTAAATGACATATGTTTGATTAAAGCAAGATTGTTAACCTATTTTGAGTTGCTTTCCTTTAGAAAAGCAGGTCTAAGAACCTGTGTTGTTTGTCATTATTTTACTATAGAAGTAAATATTCCTTTGTAAAAACACTGCCTGAGTGTTAGTGGTTAAATGGAACTGGGGTGCATGGAATCACCCCCTATACTTGAGAGAAAACCATGGGTGGGGGATAGAGCCATTTACAGAGAGTCTAGATACCCTAAAACCCATTAAGAGTATTGGAAAATCATGAAGTAGGGGTGAAATACAACATACCTAGCCTTCAGGCAATGGAGGTCAGGGTAGTCAGTGTTACATATGAGTTGTTTTGCCCAATAGAATGTAAGTTCCTAAAGGATAGAGACTGTTTCATTTTTTTAAAATATCCCCAGTCTTGGTATAGAGTAGATGGTTGATGATTGATTAATAATTGACCAGTTTAGCTACATTCTGTCTTTCACCCTTGAATCCCCTGACCTACCAATATTCATAAGCTGTCAGTCCCCAACCCTGTGAAGCTCTCACAATCTGCTTTATTTGCTCTTAACGCCCATATAGCTAGAAGTCATCTCACTGTGATGGCTGAGTCCACTACCAATTCATGCATTCCAATCTTGACTGGACCTCGAGTACTGCATGGGGCAATCTTTTTATTCTTCCTTAATTCTCCATCATGTTGATAACTGCTATAAACCTTATGAGTGAATTGATGAATGAGTGAAAAAAAAACATTTATTAAGCATTTTCTGTGTGCTAAACCCTACACTGAGTACCAGAGATACAAATAGTGAAAGCAAGATAGTCCTTACTCTCAAGTCCTTCCTCTGGACTATTGCAAAATGTCCTTTCTTCTAATTCCTCGTCTCTCCAATCTATCCTCCACAGCTCCCAAATTAATATTCTAGAAACATTGGTCTGACTATGTCACTCCCCTACTCAACAGTCTTCAGTGGCTCCCTATTGCCTATAGGGCAGGAGCAGTTAGCTTTTTAGTGGGTCATGGACCTTTTTGGCAATCTGGTGAAATCTATGAGCCTCTTCTTATAGTAATGTTTTTAAGCAGATAAACTAAAATACAAAATATTGCAAGGGAAATCAACCAGATTGAAATACAGTTGTCAAAATACTGTAAAAACATTCATGAAGCATGGGATAAGAGCCTCTGTTTTAGACAAAGTACAAATTTCTTAGCCTGCCATTTAAGGGTCCTCATAATCTGTCGCCAACCTTTCTTTCTAGATTTATTGTACATTAGTCTTCTTCAGAGTTACTAATATAGCCAAACTGAACTATAAGCAATTCTCTGAGCTAGTCATTCCATTTTTATGTATCTGAACAAATAAGGTTATGTCCCTCATGCCTGGAATGTTCCTTCTCCTCATCAGGGCTTCTCAGAATCCTCAACTTCCTTCAAGATTCAACTCAGGGGACACTTCCTTAATTTTCCTGATCCCTACATTTGTTCATTCTCTGTCCCTCCTCAAATGATCTCATCTTTACTTATCTGTTTATATGTTGTATCCCATGCTCCCCAACTACAGTGGAATATATTCTCAAGGCTAGGGCTGCTTTTGTTGTGTATCCGTATTGCTAGTGTTTAGCTCAGTATCTTGTGCCTAAACAATGTCATTGAATTGAAAAATTCTGTTTTTGTTTATGTTTTTCTTTTTGGAGGAGGGAAGGCAGGGTAATTGGGGTTAAGTGACTTGCCCAAGGTGACATGGCTAGTAAATGTTAAGTGTCTGAGGTTGGATTTGAACTCAGGTCCTCCAGACTCCAGGGTGGGTGCTCTGTTAACTGTGCCACGCCGCCCCCTGAATTGAATAATTCTACCTCTGCCACTAGCAGTTCTGTGACCTTGGTCAAGTGACTTCACCTGATGATTGAAATGAGGGGCTTGGGATAAATGACCTTAAAGTACCTTCCAACTCCATTATTCTCTGACTCTTGGATTATCTGCAAACAATCACAGCCTCCTGTCAGATCCAGAGTTCACTATAATTTTCCATTGAATGTCTTCATTAGAGCAAATAGCTCAAGTCACTAGAGTCTATCTTCCATTCACAATATCTTGACCACATTAATTTCCTTTTCTCACCTATTCCAATATTCTGATGGTACCGAAATAATAGACTGGACCAGGCAAACTGGATTGAACTGTTTTTTTTTTCTAAATACCATTTCTATTTATCTCACATGGAAATAGCAATGATAATCAAGATTGTTGTGTCAGTTCTCAGACCCCTTCTCCCATTTGAATACTGTCTCTGCTTCTTGCTTTACATGGTGAAGTTGCTTTCTTCCTGAACCTTAGTTTCTTTGTCTATAAAATGGAAGACATCTCTAAGGTCCTTTTATTTTCTGATAGTCTGTAGCATTTTACAGATGATAGAGATAAAACTGTTGTATCCAAATTTCATTTAGGTCTCTGGGGAATATAAATAAATCAATGGCAGCCCTGCCATGCAGCACATTTAAAATTATTTTGTTCCTGGGAGAAGTTTATATTTCCCATGTGGACCTGACTCAACCAAGATGGAAAATCCAAGAGGACTCTTCCATAGACTTCCTGAGGAATCAAGCACTTCTGTGTGGTATCCCCTAGGGAAGGTACAGATTGAAGAGTTTAATATAATGGTGATGTTTAGTACTCTCCCCAAAGCCCAGAAATCTCATTGCTAAGATTCTTGCTAAAGCTTAAATAGTTTTGTACCTGCATTCCCTATGACTTGGTAGTATCTTCTTTATACTTCCCATTTGGTCAATGAGAACCCATAGAGTATAGCAAATGATGCTAAGTGGAACCTAGAGAAATGATGCAGCTCTTCTGCTTCTACGTCTGCCCATCCCGTGTGCCCATTGTCCATGTACTCCAAAGACTTTGACACATGGGATCCAGTTCACCTTTGAGGGTATTTTCTAAGATTTCTCTTGACATTGCAAGTCTGCCAGTAGAGTGTGCAGTATTGGTTATCCCTTGCTCTCACCAGATGAGCACCCTGTCTTCTGTTTTGGTCATTTATTTCTTTGATGGCATCCTTTACCATGGTTCTTCTTTGTAGCTGTTTTTTGTTTGTTTGTCATGTGTTGTAATCCACTCACATCTATCATAAATATCTCCATTGTTCTTTGAAAAATATCCATTTTTAATCCTTCAGAAATGATAATGGTTCATGATTTACAGGCATACGATGTTGCTTGAATGTTAGTATTTAAAGGATGGACCTTTGTCATTAAAGAAAAATTTTAATTTCCTAATGTCTGGTCTGTTCAAATCTTTCTCTTTCCTTCTCCTTTCCTCTGCTTAAGTGACTTGCTCATGATGTCTCAACTCTGGCAATAATTGGTAGAGCTAAGTTTTGAATCCAAGTCTCCTAACTCCTGGTCCAGTAATCTTGCCACTCCCCCATTCTACCTTTGGATCTGGAGTCAGGAAGGCCTGGGTTCAAATTCCAGCTGAGAAACTAGTTGTTTGACTGAAAGTCATATAATCTCTCTGAGCTTTTGTTTCCTCATTTGTAAAGTAGAGATGAGAAAGATAGTCATGATGTAGGGGAACTAGGAAGATCTGAGTTTAAGTCCTATATATGACACAGTGACTTGTGACCTTGGGAAAGTCACTTAACCTCCAAGTACTCTAAGGCAGCTGGTGGCTCTGTAGGTTAAGTGCTTTGCCTAAAGTCAGGAAGACATGACTTGGAATCTGGCCTCAGACACTTACTAACTGTATGACCCTGGGCAAGTCACTTAACCTATGCCTGCCTCAGTTTCCTCACCTGTAAAATGGGTATAATAAGAGAACATACCTCCTAGGGGTTTTGTGAGGAACAAATGAGATAACAATTATAAAGCACTTAGCATAGTGCCTAGTACATTTCAAGCATCATTTGAATGTTAGCTATTAATAATAATAATAATTAATCCCCATGATTGCTATGAGAATCAAATGAGACATTTCTAAAAATAAAAGGCTGTGCTCTGTGCCTGGCACATAGTAAGTACTATATAAATGTTTATTCCCTTCCCCCTCCTAGACAATTCTCTGAGACTATAAGTTATAGAGAAGATGCCAACTCCATTGATAGCAGGTTTACTTATCTCTGTATAAAGTAAAAAAGACCTGCCTTAACCTCACTGTTGACTTGTTGATGAAATCAAATGAGATAATGTATGTAAAGTGTTTCACAAACCTAAACATGCTTTCTAAATGTTAGCTATAGTTCCTCTCATGATAAGATCTCACTAGGAAATGGAATTCATATGAGGAGCAAGCAGAGAATACTAACATGACCTATGATTCTTTAAATCCTCACTATGCTAGACACATAGTAGGTGCTTGATCAATCTTGGTTGATAGTTTAATAGGTCAAAGTTTCTCTGGTCATTACAAAACTTGGAAACTACCCAATCATTGAAGGATATTTGTGGGGGGGGAGAGGAGAGGAGGGTGAATGGAGTAGGCATATTTCATTACTGTCTTCCATGGTCCATACCACTCTTGTAAAACAGAAGCTCTATAATCTCATTAAATGCAATGTTTCCTGAGGATCATTCTAATCTATTTCTTTCCCAGATCAGAAGGTTAAAAACTCTGGTCAGAATTGGGAAGCAGGCCACAGTCTTCCCTGGAGGTATGGGTTCAAATTCAGCTCCCAACTGTTTTCTTTTAGATCCTAGCTTAATAAAACATCGTGGGAATGAATGAGGCCCTAAATGCTTCCAGCTTGAAGACTAAGCCCTGATAGCTTTAATGGGTTTCTCAGACTACTTTTATTGAAATTGAAAATGTATCCCTGCCTTTTCTTCCTTAAGAATTACACATGATACCTGAGGAATCTTCTCTGGAAAAGAAGGCCTACAGGCCAAACTGGAAAGGTAAATAAAGTACTTGTTACTTTACAAAAACCTATTATTGATATATAATATGTATATAATAATTAATATTATATAATATATATAAGATATATATATATAATTAACATTAACTAATGTTTAGGGGATAAATGAGTAGGAAGTGTCAGTGTATGGTCTACATTGCTTACTTTCTACAAAAATTAGTCAACTGAACTAGTTTTAAGCTAGTGAAAGTGAAGGGGAAAATTGTTTATATAGTTAGAGTCAATGAGTCTATTAACTACTTGTATTTTCTTTTAAGGAACAATAGTTAGTGAGCCTACTTTTGCTACCATTCCTGCTAATAGGAATAGCAGCCATTCACTGAGCCCTTCAAGATTCAGCAGACATGCCTCTTTGAATGTAGGTGAGCCCTCCTCTTCACAAAGCCTTCTTAGTAACATGTTCAACTGGTGCAACAGAAAATTCAGGGTGGAGGGACACTGGGTGAAGTGTTGGAAAGAAAGTTAGACTGAGTTGAAGGAAGCATCGGTTCACTGGATCTCATCTCTACCATGAGGGCTTGGACTGGGTGACCTCCAAGGTCCCTTCCAGCTCTGATAGTCTATGAATCTATTATTCCCATTACAAAACACTATAGAGCTCCCTTAGCTGCTATAATGCATTGGTGCAATAATTTGATTTATAAAAATTCAATTTGAGCCCATTTCTTTCAAGGACTCACCAGTTGTGGAAGCATAAGGTATATCTGCATATGACCTCTCCATCCATCCCCTGCCCCGCCCCCCCCCCACACACACACACACACACACACACACACACACACACACTGGACCTCTACTGGCAGCACCTGACTAATTCCCATGTCACTTTTTTCCACCTTGGTCTCTTTGCCTTTGTTCTCCCAGCATGGCCAACTTAGCCTTAAGTGACCTGATGAATAGAAAGTGGCCACCCTGTATTTTTTCTTTAATAAAGAGCATTTTGCTTTCCCTGGTAGGCAGCTGCTGAATAAAAGGGAGCTTATGAAAGAATTGTTCAGACAATTCCCAAGTGCAAGGGAAGTTCTTGTATATGCAAATCAGGTAAATGGAGAAAATAATGAGCTAGATGGAGATCATTCACAACTTGGTCATCAGATTTAGTTAAGGTTTTCTAAGTCTTTTCTTCTCTCTTTATCATTTGACTCTCAGGAAAGAATGTGTATTTATCAGGCCCTTTGTCAGTACACTCTTTCCATATTTGGGAAGATAAGAGCCATTTGGTACAAAAAAGAAAGGTGCCTTATCATGAGTTAATTTTTGCTGAAGGAAAGTATCTCACACTATACAGAACCATGCTTCCGTTAGGACTGATAAGACCTTCTGCTTCCAGGATTCTGCAGTAAATACTGAACTGAAACCAGAAATAAGAGGAATGAATTTATCATTCCCTCCCAAGCATGGATTTTATGGAATGCTAAGAAAGCCCATTGATACAGTAGTTCTATTGAATTGTATTTAAATTGATTTTAGATTTGAAGAGGGATGTTGGAAGCAACTATTGCCAGAATTTCTTGCTTCTGTGGTTCTCCCTCATGCTTCTGCCTTTCCCTACCCTGTTTTGTCCATGTGCAAAGATATTTCCATATTTCCCTTGAGGCTTAATATAATCCATCACCATGGCAGGTGTAACCCATAGCAAAACTGTGAGGTTTATTTTTGGTGGCCTTCTCTTGATGACAAATCTCTTTTCTCATGTCTCCAGTAACCTCCCATTTCTGCTTTTTGTTGTTCAAAATCAGAAGATTCTTTCATTGTTTCCTTGGAAAAATCACCTCATCTTTCTGGACCTCCATTTCATAGGATTTAGAGTTGGAAAGAATCTTTAAGACTGTCTAGTCTAGTGGGTCAAGTCCACAGAGAAATGGGGCCACTAAACCACATGCAAGGATCCCTGCAGGCTGCATATTGACTTGGAAAAGCACATATTAATATTATTTATGTTTTATCCTATTTTTATTTATTTTGTTAATTTCCCAATTGTGTTTTAATTCAGTTCCTGCAGCACTAGCAAGTTTTGGGGCTCCACTCTCACCCCAAAGTCACCTCTGGTCTAGTTCTTTTGTTGTTCAGTAGTTTTCAATCATGTCCAACTCTTTGTGACCTCATATGGGGGTTTCCTTGAAAAAGATACTCGATCAGTTTGCCATTTCCTTCTCCAGATAATTTTACAGATGAGGAAACTGAGGCAAACAGGGTTAAGTGACTTGCCCAAGGTCACACAGCTAGTAGATGTCAAGGCCAAATGTGAGCTCAGGAAGATGAGTCTTCTCACTGCAAGTCTGGCATTCTATCCACTGTATTACCTCCTAGACTCTTGTTTTACAGAGGAAGAAACCGAGACCAAGAGAGGCCTAAAGTCATGCAGAGTTGAGCTGAGTTTAAACTTAAATTGTCTGAATCTAAAATCAATGTTTTCTCCACATGTGGAACAGGAAGTAGTTGGGTTATGAGACTGGGAGACTTGTGTGGTTTGTCGTTCATTCTTGAAGAAGACCAAGATATCAGGAAGATGATTCCATGACTTTCAAGTGAATTGGATTTAAGTGAGGGAGGGTTATGCAGTCACCAGACTCACTTTCTCCTCTAGAGCTATCTGTATCCAGTGGCCAGATAAAGATCAGGACAACTGGACATGAGCCCAGTTGGGCCATGAACTCTGAAGTCCTCTCCAGCTATGACATTATACAGTTCTATGAAAGCATCTACAACTCATTCACAATAAAGTTCAAATGACTGTTAATAGCTAAAATTGTTAACTATGAGGGTTACATCTTAAGAGCAATCAGAAAGCCTAAAATAAAGATAAGGTATCAAAACATCAATTAGGCGGCAGGGAGATTTTTGGGAGGAGCCAGTCAGCCTTCAGTGTACTCCTGAAATCCCATTAGGTAGGTAACCAGACACTTTGCCTATATATTGAGTTGATGGGGGGGGGGGAGGGGAGACAGCCTAGGTTTCCTTGAGCATGCCTGAAGTTTAAAGTCTTTTTTGCCAAGGGTAAGCTTTAGAGAAAAATTGTCTCCGTTTTTTTTGGCATAATGTAATAGCAATAACTACTTTTGATAAGTTCAAGTCACTAGGTCCACATGAACTAGGACCTCAGGTGATAAAAATAACTGTTAGATATAATCTGTGAGTCATTCTCTGAGATCTTTAAAAGACCTTAGAGAATAGGAGACTTACTTGCAGTGTTGAAGAATAGCAAAGGTTTTTTTTTTCAAAGCAAAAACAAAATAGAATCTGTAAACTATGGCCCAGTGAGCTGACAAAATATTGTCAATGAATTTTTAAAGGAATGGTTAGTGAACAATTAAGAAAAAAAGAAGCAGTGATCTGCATAGAACCAGGGAAGGGAATAATTATTTATATAGAACCTAATATATAGCAGGCACTGTGCTAAGCACGTCATCTCAGTTGAGATTCAAAACAACCTGGGGAGGTAGGGTGTTGTTATTATTTCCATTTTAGAGTTGAGGAAACTGAAACAAATAGATTAAATGACTTGCCCAGGGTCACACAGCTAGATTTGAACTCAGATCTTTCTGACTCTATGGTTAGTGCTCTATACACTGTGCCATCTAGCTGATTAACCAGTGTAGTATATGCAATGCTTATGTGATCCTTATACACTAGTATGCTATGAACGGTATGTAACTCCAAAGACTTAGACATGGGTGACCCCCCCACCCCAGACCCACTTGTACTTCCCCTTTTACCCAGCCCATGCCCTTTCTATTCCTATAGCCAGTTAGGCATCTTCTATGCCTTTCTAGGAAACTGGGATAATCATCCCTGGTGGCCATTAAGGTGAAACTATCCCATTCACCTGACAGATGATCAGGAAAATAGGTATGGAACAGTGCCCCCTCTCTGGTGCCCTCAGGAAATGTCTGACCTGACCAACCTAGGAACCAGCTGCTGGGTCTACACACTCTAGGAACTCGACTCCTATGTATAGTAAAACCTTAAAACTCCAGTGTCTGCAATTAGGAAGTTATACTTTTGAACCATTTGTGTGTCCTCCACTCTCAGTGTATGCCAGGGAAAACTTTGCCTTTCCCTCTAGGCATTACCTAGAGCTCCACTAGGCTGCTTCCCCAGGTCACTGCCTTCTTCCTCTCAAGGACCTGCACCATTTGCCTCTGGACCTTACTTTTCTCATTGTCATATGTGCTAAGTCTCAATGCACCACCAATATATCTGTCTCTGATTGACTTAGGAATCTATCTCTTCCCTCTGGTATCCCCTGAACCAGTTCAAGGTCGGTGGGCAATTCTCTAATATATGAGGTATTTTCCAGGGCTAGGACTCAGACCCTCAGCAACTGCCCCTTTATCCCAATGAGTGCAACACTGTAATGTAGGACATGATCCTACAGACTGGGCGTCTCAACCCTGCATCAGGGAATAAGTTGTTGACCAGAAATGGGACTATGTTTGGGAGCTCCCATACCCAAACTCTCTCATTAAACCCCATGCAAACAAGGAATTTCAATTATTGAAGAACTCCCCCATTAAAAGAGGAACCAGACAACATGTGAAACAACCAAGGACAGGTTATGCCAGACTGGCCTAACTTTCTTTTTCACCAGTGTTAATAACTTAGTAGGTCAGGGGAATTCTGTAGAGAATGTTAACTTGAATTGGGGGAAATCATTTGCTACAGTGGCATGAATACACGAATAAGATAGAGATGTGAATACTAACAGTATCCTTATGTGGATTTGGAATTAGCTCAATGGCTGGACAGAAAGATTTGTCATTGAGTATTTCAGTGCCATGCTAGATGAAGGTCTCCTTTGGCATGCCCCAGGGATCTTTGCTTCATTCTGTGGCATTTTAAAACTTTTTTTTGAAAAAGCAATTACTTGGCAAATGGTGTATATTTCAAGGTTTATCAAATTTGCAGATAGAAAAGTTCAAAGAATGAAAGAAAATTAATGCCACGAATGATGCAATCTTTGCCCAAAAAGATCTCGACAGACTGGAACTTTGGGCTGAATCTAAGACAACATTCAATAGGGACACATGTTAAAATCTTACACATAGGTTCAAAAAATCAATATGCCAAATAAAAGATGTGGGAGGCATGACTGTAGAATAATTGGTCTGAAAAAGATCCTGATATTTTAGTGGGCTTCAAACTCGATATTATTGATTCAACAGCATGCTATGGCAGTCAAAAAATTAATGTGACCCTAGATTGCAATATATTAGTCAAAGCATCCAGAACTAATGAGGTAGATACTCATATTGTATTGTTCGTTTTGGTGCATCATATTTAGAAAGAGCAGTTGGATACACTGAGGAATGTCCAGAGGATGATTTAGGGTCTTGAATTCATGGTATACAGCAATTTGTTGAGGGAGCTGGGAACATTTAACTTGGAGGAGATTTAGGGGAGATGATAGCTGTCTTTAAGTATCTGGAGGGCTGTCATGTTAAAAAAAAAGAAGCAGACTATTTATTTAGTTCTGTTTAGAGAGGGTAGGACCAAGAGCCATGGATAGAGGTTGCAAAAAGGCAAATCTAAGCTTGATGTCAGAAAACATTTTTTTCCAGCAATTAAAGCTGTTCCAAAGTGTAATTGTCTGCTTCAGGAAGTAATGGGTTCTCTTTCATGACAACTTTTTATACAAAGGCTGGATGACCATTTGTCAGGTAAAATAAAATGGGGATTCTTGTTCACACATAGGTTAGACTTGATGGCCACTGAGACACTTTCCAATAATGAGGGTCTATGATTCTGTATCTCTTAAAACACAGGAAGATAATATGGCTCCATAAAATGGCAAACTTGAGGATAGGCACCAAACAAAATCGTTTTTGCTGAAATACACTTATTTAAATATTCATTTCAAAATTGTCTTATGGATTGAAAAGCTCTTCATCCAAAAGTCTGACCTCTACTCTCTTTGAAAAATAGAAAGAAAACCTCAACTTTGTTTAACTCTTAAGGAAGAAAGTAGAAAAGGCTAGCACTCTGAGACCATGGACTCCTTCCACCAATAAGTACACTGAATACCTTTTGTTCCTAGCTTTGACTTTGATTCCACACTATCCCTAACCTTTTAAATTTCTTCAATTCCCTCTTCTTCTTTTTCTTCAAATACTCCAGATTCTCCTGTTCTAAGACAAAATATTATGGATTCTGCTACCCATTTTTATTCTATTTCTCTTCCTCCTTTCATTTTCAAACTCTTGATGTGTTTTATCTGACTTTAATCTCTCTACAATTATTCCTTCCACATTGCAGGCACAGGGTCTTTAGGGGAGCAGTGCTCCCATGATCTGGAAAAACTCTGTAAAATTTTTTGGTTTTCCCTTTGTATAAGAGAAAAAGTCTGAATTATTTTTATTTTTTGTGGGGTGTTTACAGTACCTTCTTGTAAAATTGGGGTTAATATTATATGATAATATATATGTGTGTGTATATATATACATATATATATAACATACATTTCTGAATTTCTAAACATTTTCTGTGCTGGTCTTCATGTATTATCTGTGACTTCTGCAAAACTGATGCATTGAAAACATGGGGAAAGTCACTGTGTGGAAGGGATAACTGTACTTCCTCTTCTCCCATTTCCTCTTTAACCAGCGACATCCTCCTTCTGATCCCAATCTATGGAAATCTCTCTATTAAACATTAATGGCATTGTTTTAGGCAAATTCAATTGTCTTTTCCTCTCACTCCTCATCCCAATAGCCTGTCCTTTGGTATTTAAAACTCTTGGTTATTCACTACTTATTGAAACTTCTTTCTCTTTAGTTTCCATCTCATACTACTTATTTGGTTTTCCTTCTGTTTCTTTAATGGATCCTTGGAGGTTTCTTTTGCTGGGGGCTTGCAAAGTTCCTCATGACCCTCTGCCCTATATACTTACTTCCTCAGAGAACTCAGCTTTATTTTCCCCTTTTTACTATAATTTCTATGCTAATAATTATCCAAATGGCATCATTAGCTCTGATCTCTCACCTGCACTCTATTTGGAATGGCCCACAAGACTTCTCCATTTGAATATTCCATCATTCATATGGGCACATTATATTTAACATGTCAAAACACAAACTCATCACCTTCTGGCAGTTTTGTTTCATCTAACTTCTCTACTCAAGTCACTATAGAATCATAGAATCTCGGTACTTAGAAAGACCTCTGGGGTCAGCTTGTTCAACCCATACCCAAGACATGAATATCTTCTTCAATATCTTTGACATTCAGCCTCTATTTGAAGACTAGTTCCCATTATCCTGTCCAACACATAGCTAACAAACTAATCTTTCTAAAGCACCACTTTGATCATGTCACTTCCTCACTCAAGCACCTACCATGGCTTTATATATCCTGTTCCATCAAATTCAGCTGGCCAATACCTCTCCTCACACACCAGATATTGAAGGGACTAGAGTTAGTGACTGTTCAAGCTTCCAGATTTGAAAGAAAAATTCTCTTCTGTGAATGGAGCTAAATTTGGTTTCCTAGAAGAGACTGAGAGATTACACTATTTTTTTTAACTGAAGGGATAGGGCAAATTTTAAACACCATCTAATGATGATACTATGTGAACATAGCTGTAACTCACTTTACTCAATGGTACATCCCTATAAAGGTATATGTAAATCAAATTCTTGTAAATTGAATCATATTTTAAATGGATTAGGGGTTGGCTATTTGAGGAAAGTCAACAATACATTGTGGATTTGAATTTTTGTTAAGTTCCAATTTTCATATATTAAGTGTTCTTATGAAGAAGCATACCTATATGAGATTTAAAGAGAAATATGTTGACTTATACATATAAATCAATTTATACATATATAAACCAAACTTTTTATACACACATATATGCATAGCATAGCAGGGATTATATATATGTATATATATATCATATTGTAGGAGTAGTGTGTGTGTGTGT
>NW_027185876.1:19115699-19125684 GCF_028583685.1 Petaurus breviceps papuanus
TATAAAATATACATATGTGAATATGTGTTTATGTATGTATGTGTGTGGGTATACATGTGTATGTATACATATGCCCGTACATACATATATACACATAAATGTATATATGCATGTATATTATATATGTGCATATATTTATACATATATACACATATATATGACAGAGACAGGGGGTGGGAGTGAAGGGCTGACCAACAGAGCTCCACCCTCAGAACCTGCACAACCTTATATGCCTGCTGCTGGCCAGGTAGAAGAGGTGGGGGAGCCTGCTTCTGGAAAGGCATGATGGCGTGTAACAGAAGGAACCTGTTCTATGATACAAAGCATGACAAACACTCTATAACTGGTCCTACTCATCTAAACACATGGTGAAGGATGAACTTTGGATTGTTGGTGTTTGTTGAGCCCGAATTGGAGTGCTTTCAAAAAGTACTACTAGTCAAAGAAAATCTCTTTCTCATTTCTCTCTGACTGCATTAGAGTGAGAGAGACATGCTGTTAATCTCTGGGTGGGCAGAGGCCTCAGGTCAACACATGGCCACAGGAAGTTCCTGAGGATTCTAAATGCTTTCTTCTTGACTTTAAATAGATACTTATGGAACAAGAAGACCACCCATTAATTATTCCTCAATCTCATTATATGATCAGCCTGTTTCCTTTTCTGTTCTCTAATAATATCCTCAATACAGCTCCTATGCAGCTATAATACCTACTCATGCCTACCATGTTCCTCTGCATTGCCATGTAAATGATGCACAATTATAATTCTTCAGAGTTTACCCATACCAACATAGCACCAGTGGAATAATGTTGGTGTTTAAAAATGGACCTTAGTTTTAGGGAGAAGCTTGTAGTAATTAAAATGAATAATAATACCTACATTTACATATATATATATATGGTTTAGTATTCTAAGGTAAAATTCTTTGTTTTATCATTTGATGCTTACAACAACCTTATGTAATGGATATTATTATCCCCATTTACAGAAACCGAGATTGGGAGAGATAAAGTGATTTGCTCAGTCATACAGTTAATAATAATAATACAAGATTCAGACTCAGGTCTTCCTGACTTCATGTCTAGGAGTCTATCCAATGCACAACCTTAGTATTGAACTTTGAATCAAATATATCTAAGCATCTAATTTCCAAGATTCATAGGGAATTAATATAGATATGCAAGACTAAAAGTAATTTCCCAATGTATAAGCAGTCAAAGGAAATGAGCAGAGAGTTTTAAAAAAAATTGTAAGCTATTAACAATAAAATTACAATTAATGTGAATCAAAATTACACCCAAATAATTGTCAAAAAATTACTAAAAAACAGAGAATTAGTCAATGTTGGAGAGGTTGTGGAAAGACAAACACATCAATAAGCTATTGGTGGAGCTGTGAAATGGTCTAAACATTTTGGAAAATGATTTGTAATAAAGCTAAAAAAGTGACTAAAATGTCTTATGCTTTGGCCTAGAGATCTCACTGTTAAGCACATGTCCCCAAAATGCAAAAAGATGGGAAGAAACATCCAACATATCCAAAACTATTTATAGCAGCATATTTTGTTGTAGTGAACAACTGGAAACAAAGTAGATGTCCAAATGATTAGAGAATGACTAAAGCAAATTTTGGTACATGAACATAATGAAGTATTACTTTTTCATAAGAAAGGATTAATATGAATACAGAGGAGCAAGGAAAGATATATGAACTGATGCAAAAAGAAGTAGAATGAGGAAAACAATATGCATAAAAATAGCTATAACAATGTAAATAGAATGAGGAAAAATGTCAAAACTGCATACTATGTTATTACAATAACCAAACTTTGCCCTACAGAAGAGATATGAGAATGTACCTATCCCCTTTATTTACAGAGATGGAGAACCACGGGTATGGACTACAGCATACACTGTGCATCTTGGTCCATTGTTGGTTAGTTTTGATGAATTACTTTTTATTTTCTCTTTCTTTTCATTTTCCGTCACAAGGAATGATTGTCTGGGTGATGGAAAAGAAGGATTTATTGGAAATTAATGGTGATATAAAAGGATTTCTCAGTATTTTAAATGTACTGCTCAATTTGCCAAAGGTGATTTAGCCCATTCTATTCCTATTTAATTCTGGTCCTAGTCATCATCAGTATTGTATGAATCACCTATATGACTGTGTATCCAAATGCAGATAATAGCCCAGACAGTGGTCTTTCTTCATCTACTTTGTCTTTCCTTTGTTGATATGTCAAACTTCTTCTTAGTAATCATATAGTTCATTTAAGAAGTTCTGTAATATTCTGGAGTTTGTTTCAGTCAGCACAGTATCATCTGCAAACAAATGTGTCTTGGAGACTTCACCATGTGAATAAGGAATTCCTCTTCCATTAGAAGCCTGTCCTATCTATTTTAATGCAGCTGTTTTCCATCTATTGATTATCTTCAAATTACCCTGCATATATTTTATTTGAATATAGCTGTTTTCATGCTGTTTCCCACATTAGACTGTGAGGTCCTTTAGATCAGACTTCTCCCCCCTCCTTTTCTTAGTACTCATGATAGTGCCCAGAGCATAGTAGGAAAATAAATACTATTTGACTGACTCTGAATGAGACATTCTCCACAATAATATCTAATAGCTTTAATGAGCATGTCTCTCTTCTTTAGAGCTCTGATATGAAAACAATCAGAGGATCATCAAACAAATTTATCTCTATTAGTACATCTTTCAAAGAACTATATATGACTTTGACATATGCATGGGAGATATCTTTTTAGAGAAGATGGAATTTTGCTTTACTGAATCAATATCTTATTTTTAAATAGGTAATTGCCACCATGGGATATTGTATTCTTTAAATCTTTTAATCATTGTATAACTACAAAAATGTGGTCCATCATAGAATAAAGCTTATGGAAGCCTGCCTATTTCCATCTCATACCATCATCAAGGATGATGAAAGGTAATAGTCTGTGTCTAAATCTATACTTTTATCCATTTTCTGGTATTCAGTATTAATAGCTTATTTAAATGGGCCAGCTTGGAGTTGCTTCAGTTATGTACCATATCTTCCATTTTTTATTCTTTCATCTCACTTCATATTGATTTTGATCTTTGACTTAATAAGTCAGTTTATAAATGACTCTCATATCGGTAGCAGGTTGTCTGTTAGACTATAATCAATTTCATCTTTTTGTGTGATACTATTTGATGCTTGTCATGTATAGTCAATCCTTTTTGTCAAAGAAAGTTTTAATAATACATGATCATAAAACTTCTTTAGAGCCCTACAGTTTGACCACTAGTTTCTTACTTCTGAGCCATGTTCTCCAACATAGATTTTCCTCTCCTCCACTAATTTGGAGAGTCTTATGAGGTTCTTGATGAATTTCTCTAGCTTCTCATCCTCTGTATTGACATTGGTGTACAAGCTGTAATTACATTCAAGGAGGTCTTTTTTTGGATATATACTTACCATGAGCATTGCAATGTGAAATAACCATATTTGGACATACATTAAAAACAAACAAATAAATAAAAGGCAATTCAACAAGAATTTCCTGAGCATCTGCTCTATACCTTTGTCTTATCATCATTATCATTATTGTTATTGCTAATTCTGTGTCCAAATGGAATTAAATTGAACTACAGATGCTGTTGTCTCCCTGACAGCACTTCTTATCTTTCATGGGACATACCATCCCAAGTCGTTTAGGATTCTATTAAAAAATCTTGTAGAAAATACTCCTGCATTTGCTAATATCCAGAATACAGGTCCTGGCTGCTTTCCTCTTGCTTCAGAGAGATTCACATTTACTTGTACAACTTCTAAAGTACCTAATTGGAAACAGTTATTCCAAATTTTCTAATTTTTTTTTCAGTTTCCATTTGGAATCCATCCCTATCAGCTTTCTTTCCTCTCTGAGTTTTACTGAACATTCTGTTAATGAGTTCACTTTTCACTCCTGCCTCATTATTGATCACAGCATCTGGAGATTTTCCTGCTTTTATTAGTGAGATAAAAAACAAAAACAAAAACAAAACCTCACTTTGGCCCTTCTCTAGTAGAGACCTCAGAAACATGGCTTTGGAGTAGTTGGCTATTTACCCATCATTATCCTTTTTCATGAACCTTGTTCATGGAGAAATAAATAAGGAATTATTAACACTCTGTGTGTCATGGATCTTTTGGGGGAGAGAAGATGAGGACAAGCATTTATTTATTTGTTTAGCACCTACTATCTGCCATGAGCTATGCTAAGTGGTTTACAATTATTATCTCATTGATTTTCCCAACAACTCTGAGAGGTAGGTCCTATTATTGCCCCCATTTTACAGAGGAAGCTGAGGCTGGCAGAGGTTAAGTGACTTGTCCAGGGTCACACAGCTGGTGTTTGATACTGGATTTGAACTCAGGACTTCTTGGCTCCAGGCCTAGCACACCATCCACTGCATCACTCTGGTAAAGCCTATGAGTCTCTTTCCACAAAAATGTTTTTAAATAGAGTTAGTACACACACACATTATGCATATATAAATATATATGTATGTGCATATAGACACCTGTATATATGTAGTTTTCTCTATTTGTAGTCACAAATATATATCTGTATGCATATATGAATAATACATATATACATGTGTATGTTTGCATGTGTGAATACATATGTATGTGTGCATACATAGCATGGACCTCTGGTTAAAAAGTTCTGGTTTAACATTAACAGGGTGGAAGTGAAATTTGAACCAGGACTTTGAAGGATATATAGAATTTTGACAGAGACAGAAAAAGGAGAGAGACAATTCAATTAAAACATGAATAATTAAACTCTGTGAATGTGTGTGTGTTTGTGTATCAGAAGAATCTCTATCCTGAGAGTGGGTAAGACATGAAACTGTATGGTAACCTAGTAGAGTAGTCATAAACATTTCCATTGCAGCATTTTTTTTTAATCTGGCAAGTGGGCACAATTCTTCAGAGGGGACTTGCCCTCTTAGTTCTCTTTTAATGGATCTATCTGACCACCTATATTTCTTTGTATGTTCCTTTCTAATTTCCAAAGTCTTTTAAACTATGTCCCCAAACTTCCCAGTCAGAAGATTCTCTTGTTTCCTGCATATTCTATTAGCAACCATCAGCAAAATAATGTTTTCAAATGTTTTTTTACCAGTGACCATTTTGGTTGAGGTGAAAGTACTCTCATGAAATACCAACTCCCATTTATTTCCCTTTGTTACCATTAAGTAAACTCTAACTTATTTTTTAGAATAAAAAGGGCAGCTAAATGGATAGAATGGAGTACCTGGAGTCGCTTAGACTCATCTTCATGAGTTCAAATCTGGCTTCTGAAACGTACTAGCTGTGTGACCCTGGGCAAGTCATTTAACCCTGTCTGCCTCAATTTCCTTATCTGTAAAATGAACTGGAGAAGGAAAAGGCAAGTTATCCAAGTATCTTTGCCAAGAAACCCCCAATGAGGTAACCCAAGTGTTGAAAATGACTAAACAATAAAAATTATCTAGGATGGGTAGCGTGGTGCAACAAAATTCCTGGATTTGAAGTCAGGAAACCTATTTTTGAATCCCATCTCTGCCACTTAGTAGCTATGAGATATTGGGCATGTCACTTAACCTCTCAAAGCCTCAGTTTCCTCATCTATAAAGTAGAAATGATAATACCTTTACTCTCTGCCTCAGGGTTGCTTTGAGGGAAACAGCTTTTGTAAACCTCAATGTACTATAGACATGTGAGGTACTAATGAATGGGAAAATTGGTGCTGCTTTTAAATAGACACCAAAAAGAATGCCTTGTTTGTAGAAAACTATTAAATTATTCATTTGTCTGCAGGGACAGAATTATGCTGTTGGCATTGACATTGTAGTAATACCTTTCACAATAGAACTTATTCTTATGTAGAACCAGACATGCTATTCACATAGTGTCTCCTCAAATAAAATAATCATGTATATTAAGAGCCTAATATGATAAAGTTAGCCTATGAGGTCTGTATTGGCCCTGTTCCCCTAAGAACAGGATCCTCTGCCTGCCACAATTAAAAAGGATCAAGAGGATGACTAGGTGGTGCAGTAAGTAAAATGCTGGCCCTGGAGTCAGGAGGACCTGAGTTTGGCTCCGGCCTCAGACGCTTAACACCCACACCAAAAGACTAGCCATGTAACCTTGGGCTAGTTACTTAACCGAAATTGCCCTCCAAAAGACAAAAAAAAAAAAAGAATCAAGAGACATAGTTTCTGGGTAATGTAATCATTTTACTGAAAAAGCCAGCATTTTTATTAATCAAGGAATGGTTGATTTCTCTTGGATCAAAGACCACCATGGCAGCTGGCTCACAGTTTATCTACTCTTTGAAATGTAGGTGTTCCCGGGTGGGAATGAACCCTGATTGGTTACCAATTAATTAGAATGAATATCATAATGAGGCACTGAGAGTGACATCTTGTTACTCTTAGCTGAGGGACTATCTCTATAGTCAGATCGCCCCCAGCAATCTATTCAAAGAATTTATGCCCTACCTAAGCCTGAGCAGAATAAGATAATCCATCTGTGTGGAGTCTGAATAAGAAAGTTAGTCCCATCTCATTATCAGCAATACCCTTCAAGAGAAAGAACTTTTAAAAATCAGGACTTAAGAAAAAAGGGGAAACTCTGCATCTCCCCAAATCATTAGTTATGAATAATTATTTCTCTCATGCCCATCACCCATTCCCTTACCTGAGTAGGCAAGATGCCCTCCTTCTGTCTGCCTCTCCCCTCTCCTCATCTGCAATCACTTGTTTCTATCTGGAGGCAAACCTTGGGGCATAATTTGTCATTTCTATTCATGGTTTTTTTTTTTTTTAAGTAGTATCAGGAATCCTTTTGGGGAAATGAATGGCTGGTCTGGGGCATGGAACAGGGATAGGGGACCAATTATAGTCAGAGCATAAAGTAGTAAAGAACAAGGTTCTGGGGGGTGGGGTCAAGATGGTGGCATAGAAGCAGGAAAACTCCATGAGCTCCCCCCATAACCACCTCAAATACATGTAAAATATGACTCTAAACAAATTTTAGGCTACAGAACCCACAAAGTGATAGAGTGAAACACATTTCCCACTGAAGGCAGCCTAGCAAGCAGACAGGAAGGGTCCATCACAAGGCACTGGGAGCCAAGCCCAGCCCCACAAAAGCCCACGGTTTTAGCCCCAGGGTGGCCACAACCAACAGTGGCTTGAGGGGACTTCGGGAGAATGGATCACAAGCAGCTGTGGTGGTTTCCAGAAATATCAACTAATAGATGCCAAAGACAAAGTAAAAGGTCAGTGTGGAACTCTGTTGGAACTGGGGAGTGGGGGGAAAGACTGTGCTCTGGCCTTTGCCCCCAGAGCAAGAAGTAGCTGAGGCACAGCAGCTGTGTGGCTGCTTCAGAGTTCCTGGCCTACAAATCATAGGGGGACCAAGAAACCATTCAGAGGGTAATTGCTCTTGCTTTAAACTGCCTGGTTTTGGATCATGGCCTTGGGTGGGGGTCCTGAGGTGTATGACCAGTGAGCTGGTTGTGGGGGCAGCAGAGAGGGCACCAACTAATAGCTCCAGCAGCTGAAAACCCCCCCCCCCGCAATTTTGGACAAAGCTCACCTCTCTGGAAGCAGAGTTTTATTGTGGCAAAGAGCTCAAAAGTCAAGTAATTGAGTGGCAACATGAGCAAGCAAAGGAAGCAAAGCTAGCACAGCAATCAAACCTTAGATTCCTTTTTTGGGGACAAAAAGTATACAAGCAGGGGCAGACTCAAGATGGCAGAGTAGAATCAGGGCTTCTGCGGGGCTCCGGCTTCCACCTCTCCCAATTCATGTAAAAGGTGACTCTGAAGAAACTTTGGAGCTACAGAACCCACAAAATGACACAGAGAAGCTAACCTCCCACTGAGGACAGCCTGGCAGGTCAGCAGCAAGCATCCAGGGCAGCACTCTGGGAGCCAACACCAGCCCTGCATGAGTCTGAGGTTTTAGCCCCAGGGTGGGCCTGACCAACCACTGGCTGAAGGGAATTCAGATCATCAGCATCTGTGGTGGTTTCCAGAATTTTCAACACATAGATGCTAAGGACAAAGTGAGAGGTCAATGCAGTGTGGACTTTGGGATCCAGTAACTGGGAGTGCTTCAGCTTTTGCCCCCAGGGCAAGAAGTGGCTGAGGCACCATGGCCCTACAGCTGCAGCCACACATGGCTGCTTCAGCTCCTGGCCTGCAGACTGTAGGGGGACCAAGTGACCAGTCTGAAAGGTAATTGCTCTTGCTTTAACATGCTTGGATCTGTATTGTGTTCTAGGGTGGAGGTCCCGGGGTGTGTGACCAGCTTGCCAAAGCTTGTGGAGGCTTCAGAAAGGGCACCTAACTAATACCTTTGGCAGCTGAGAAAACCCCAGTGTTTGGTACAAAGCTCCTCTGTCTGGTAGCAGAGTCCTATTGTGGCAAAAAGCCCAAAAGTCAAGTAATTATCAAGAGATAATTTAAAAATTATTGGACTACCTGAAAGCCATGATCAAAAAAAGAACCTAGAAATCATCATTCAAGAAATTCTCAAGGAAAACTGCCCTGATGTTTCAGACCCAGAGGGCAATTGAGAGGCAACATGAATAAATGAGGGAAGGAAAGAAAACAGAGGAATACAACATTAGACTCCTATTTTGGGAACAAAAAGGATCAAAACATGGAACAGGAGGAAGACAGTGAAGTCAGAACCCCTGCACAAAAGCTTCAAAGAAAAATATGAGCCAGTTACAGATAAGAGAGGAACTTAAGAAGGATTATGAAAAGCAAATAAGAGAAGTGGAGGAAAAATTGCAAAGAGAAATGAGAATGATGTAAGAAAATTATAAAATGAGAGTCAATAACCTGACTGAAGAAAATAACACCTTAAAAATAGATTAACTCAAATGGCAAAAGAGGGTCAAAAAGGCAATGAGGAGAAGAATGCCTTAAAAAGCTGAATTTTTCAGATGGAAAAAGAATCTCAAAAACTCACTGAAGAGAATCATTCCTTCAGAAGTAGATTGGAGGGGCGGCCAGGTAGCACAGCGAGTAAGAGTACCGGCTCCAGTGTTGAAAAGACCTGGAGATCTAATCCCAGGCTCAGACACTTAGCACCCACCCAGAAACACCTGGCCGTGTAACCTTGAGCAAGTTACTTAACCCCAATTGCTTAGGGGCAGCCAGGTGGCTCCATGAGTAAGAGCATAGGCTCCAGTGTCGGGATGACCTGGATCAAATCCGGGCTCAGATACTCAGCACCACACCCAGAAATAATAACTGGCCGTGTAACCTTGAGTAAGTTACTTAACCCCGATTGCTTTAAAAAAAAAGAAGTAGATTGGAGCAAATGGAAGCTAGTGACTTTATGAGAAGTCAAGATACTATTAAACAGATCCAAACAAATGAAAAAATAGAAGGCATTGTGAAATATCTCATTGGAAAAGCCACTGACCTGGAAAATAGATCCAGGAGAGATAATTTTAAAATGATTGGACTACCTGAAAGCTATGATCAAAATAAGAACCTAGAAATCATCCTGCAAGAAATTCTCAAGGAAAATTGCCCTGATGTTTTAGAACAAGAGGGAAAAATAGAGGTTGAAAGAATCCACTGATCACCTCCTCAAAAAGATCTGGAAAAGAAAACTCCTAGGAATATTATAGCCAGGTTTCCAAAATTCCCAGATCAAGGAGAGAATATTATAAGAAGTCAGGAAGAAACAATTTGAATATTGTGGAAACACAATCAGGATAACCCAGGATCTGGCAGCTTCTACACTGAGGGATCAAAGGGCTTGGAATATGATATTCCGGAGGTCAAAGGAGCTGGGATTAAAACCAAGAATCACCTACCCAGCAAAACTTAGCATAATTTCAGTATGAAAATAGCTGAAGGGGATAGAAATTATCTATCTATCTATCTATCTATCTATCTATCTATCTATCTATCTATCTATCTATCT
>NW_027185876.1:19125694-19167955 GCF_028583685.1 Petaurus breviceps papuanus
TCTATCTATCTATCTATCTATCTATCTATCTGTATTTCTATATAGGAGGGTATATGGGCATATGAATACATATGTGAATGTGTGTATATATGTTTACAGGTATACATAGATAGAAGGCACAGGACCAATTTTATAGGAAGGGATGATACTTAAGAGGGGAAATTAAGAGGTGAGAGAGGAGTATAATGAGAGGAGGGGAGAGACAGAACGGGGTAAAATATCTCATATAGAAGAGGCATGGGAAAATGTTTACAATGGAGGGGAAGCACAGTAAGAAAAAATGAAAGGGAATGGGTCAACCTTATTCTCATTGAATTTGGCTTAGGGAGGGAATGACATACACACTAAATAGGGTATCTCACCCTCCAGGAGAGTAGGGGCAAGGGAATGAGAGGGGGGATGATGGAAGGGAGGACAGGCTCAGAGGGAGGGAAGTTGGAAGCACCCACTTTTGAAAAGGGATGGGATCAAAGTAGAGAATAGAACAAGTGGGAGGTGGGATAGGAGGGAGGAAATAGTAATGTAATGCCAAGGAAAGGCAACTTCCCAAGGTTCAAAATACTAGCATAGGTGCTCTCCATTTTATTCAGTGACAAAGCAAGAACAGAGAAGATCAAAATATGACATCATTCAAAATACAGCATTTACTAAGGGTGATTAAATAATCTCCAAGTACTACCCCACCCCAGGACCTTCCAATCATTCAATCAATTACAAAGTCCCTGTTCTAAATACTACTCCACCCCTAGGCTGTACCTTCATTTAGTCCACCACAAAACCCCTCTTCTCAAATGGAGATTAGTTTCCAAACATAAGTAAACTACATTCATTTGTTCAACCATAGAACACAAAAAGGTCAAAAGTTCCCCACCCCTGGATCACAATTGAATCTACCCCAGAGTTACATCAAGTTTAAGCACAGAACTTAATACCCAAATGGAGGTCTTTTCTTCATCTTGACAGGAGGAAAGTTCTCAGCAATCTTAGTTCCTGGGGAGACAAGGCTTAGCAAGGCCACAAGATACATTGCCAGTCCCTTCATTAATTCATCCTCTGTCTGCAGAACAGTCCTAGAACCCCTGAAAACATTAGCAAAACCCTCTCCCAGGATTTCTGTAAACATACAACAAGAAAATCCTTCTTCAGGGCTTCTGAACCAACAGAAAGGTTCTCAGACCCCTGCAACAACAGCACTGTCCTTCACCAGTGGACAGTATTCACTCTGTATGCAGGACAGTCTCCAGACCCCTGCAACAACAACACTGTCCTTCACCAGTGGACAGTATTCACTCTCTGTCTGCAGGACAGGAAATATAGTCAGTCTTTTACAATATACCCATTATGGAAATGTTTTGCATAGCTATACATGTACAACCTACACTGAATTGCTTATCTTCCCAGTAAGGGTGGGTGACAAGGGAGGAAGGGAATGAATCTGGAATTGAAAGTTTTAAAACCAAATGTTTAAAAAATAAACACACACACTGACATATATATATATATATATATATATATATATATATATATATACTATTATTAATATTATTTTACATGTAACTGGAAAATAGATATACAGGCATGGGGAATAGAGATCCACCTCAAAGGGGGTATGGGAGAGAACATATTAGAGGAGGGCATATCTAGTGGGATCGCTATTTTGAGATGGTAGGGAGGGGGAAAATGGGGAGAAAATTTGTAACTCAAAATCTGGCAGAAATGAACGATGTAAACCAGAAGTTAATAAAGCATTTGATTTGGAAAAAAAAAAGGATTGAAGCATGACAGGAGGAAGACAATGAAGTCAGAACTCCAGCACCAAAAGCTTCAAAGAAAAATATGAATGGGTTACAGGCCATGGAGGAGTGCAAGAAGGATTTTGAAAATCAAGTGAGAGAAGTGGAGGAAAAATTGGGAAGAGAAATGAGAACTATTCGAGAAAATCATGAAAAGAGAGTCAACAACATGACTGAAGAAAATAGCACCTTAAAAAATAGATTACTCAAATGGCAAAAGAGGCCCAAAAAGCCAATGAAGAGAGAGAATGCCTTAAAAAGCTGAATTTGCCAGATGGAAAAAGAATTTCAAAAGTTCACTGAAGAGAATAATTTCTTCAGAATTATATTGGAGCAAATGGAAGCTAATGACTTTATGAGAAATCAAGATACTATTAAACATATCCTAACAAATGAAAAAATAGAAGGCAATGGAAATATCTCATTGGACAAACCACTGATCTGGAAAATAGATCCAGGAGAGATCATTTAAAAATGATTGGACTACCTGAAAGTCATGATCAAAAAAAGAATATAGACACCATCTTTCAAGAAATTATCAATCAAAATTGCCCTGATATTCTAGAACCAGAGGGCAAAATAGAAATTGAAAGAATTCACTGATCACTTCTTGTAAAAGATCCCAAAAAGAAAACTCCTAGAAATATTATAACCAGGTTCTGGAGTTCCCAGATCAAGGAGAAAATATTACAAGCAACCAAGAAGAAACAATTAGAATATTGTGGAAACACAATCAGGATAACACAAAATCTAGCAGCTTCTACATTAAGGGATCAAAGGGCTTTGAAAATGATATTCTGGAGTTCAAAGGAGCTGAGATTAAAACCAAGAATTACCTACCCAGCAAAACTAAGTATAATGTTTCAAGGGAAAATATGGTCATTCAATGAAATAGAGGACTTTTAAGCATTCTTGATGACAAAACCAGAGTTGAATAGAAAATTTGACATTCAAATACAAGAAGCAAGAGAAGCATGAGAAGGTAAACAGGGAAAAGAAATCATAAGGAACTTATCGAAGTTGAACTATTTTCATGTCTACATGGAAAAATGATCATTGTAATTTATGAATCTTTTCTCAGTATGAGGATAGGTGAAAGGAATACAAATGTATATATATATACATACATACATATAAATGTCTATATAGGAGGGTATATGTGTGTATAAATACATTTGTGAGTGTATGTATATATGTGTACAGGTATACATAGACAGAGGGCACAAGATCAATTGAATAGGAAGGGATGATATTTTTAAAAATAATATTAAGAGATGATAGAGGTAAGGGCGGCCAGGTGACTCAGCAAGTAAGAGCACTGGCTCCAGTGTCGGGATGATCTGGATCAAATCCAGGCTCAGATACTCAGCACCACATCCAGAAATAACTGGCCGTGTAACCTTGAGCAAGTTACTTAACCCCGATTGCTTTAAAAAAAATTTTTTTTTAAAAGAGGTGATAGAGGAATATAATGAGAGGAGATAGGAAGAGACAGAATAGGGTAAGTTATCTCATAGAAAAGAGGCAAGGGAAAACTGTACAATGGAGGAGAACAGGAAGGCAAAAGGGAATGGGTCAACCTTACTCTCATTGAATTTGGCTTAAGGAGGGAATAACATACACACTAAATTGGGTATTTTACCCTACAGGAAAGTAGGGGGAAAGGGGATAAGAGGGGGGATGATGGAAGGGATGGCAGATTGGGGGAAAGGATAGTTAGAAGCACACTCTTTTGAAAAGGGACAGGGTCAAAGTAGAAAATAGAACAAGTAGGGGACAGGATAGGATGGAGGGAAATATAGTCAGTCTTTCACAATATATCCACTATGGAAATGTTTTGTGTAACTTCACATGTACAACCTGTATTGAATTGCTTGTTTTCCCAGCAAGGGTGGGTGATGGGGGAAGAAGGGAAAGAATCTGGAATTCAAAGTTTTAAAATCAAATGTTTTTTAAAAAAAATTATTATTATTATTTTTACATGCAACTGGGAAATAAGATGCACAGGCACTGGAGTATGGAGATCCATCTTGTCCTACTGGAAAGTCAGAGCAGGGATGGGGGAGGATATAGGAGAGAGCAGATTGGAGGAGGGTTTATTCAGTGGGATTGCTGTTTTGGGGTGGTGGGTAGGGGAAAGACAGGGAGAAAATTTGTAACTCAAAATCTTGTGGAAATGAATGTTCCTAAAAATAAACATAAAATTTATTTAAAAAATAAAAGAACTAGGTTCTTATCTTTTTTGTTGTTGTTGTTACTGATGAAGATTTTGGTGTTGAGTTCATTTTCCTATAGGCTTTGTGGTTTTTTATTGATGATGTTTTTATAGGTTAGTGCTTTTTGGGAATGCATTTGGGATGAGGAGGACAATTTTGTGACTCAGTGGACAGAGCACCAGGCTTGAGGTCAGGAAGACATCCTCCTGAGGTCAAATCTTGTCTCAGTCACTTATTAGAACATCACTTAACCCAGTTTGCCTCAATTCCTAATCTGGAAAATGAGTTGGAGAAGAAAATGGCAAACCACACCAGTATCTTTGCCAAGAAAACCCCCAAATGGGGTCACAACAAAGAGGGGGATACAATTGAATAAGGACTGAACAACTAACAATAATAATGGATTGAGAATTGGGAAAAGGCTATTTAGATTTGGCAATTAAGAGATTAATGTTATCTTTGGTGAAAGTAGTGTTGATTGAATGATAATATTGGAAGCTGCATTGTATTGTCAAGAAGAGAGTGAAAGGGGCAGCTAGGTGGTGCAGTGAATAGAGCACAGGCCCTGGAGGCAGGAGGACCTGAGTTCTAATCCCGCATCAGACACTTAACACTTACTACCCCTGTGACCTTGGGCAAGTAACTTAACCTCAATTGACCTGCTCTACCCCCTCCAAAAAAAAAAAGCAAGGAGAATAAAAAGAGAGGAAATAGAGCACCTATTGTAGACAGCCTTCTCAAAGAGTGAAGCCACAAAAGGAAGAAGAGATATGGACCATGAGATATTGGGGATGGAAAGATCAATTGAAGGTTTTCTGAAGATGGGCAGGGGGGGGGGCTTGGGCATATTTGTCTTCCCCCAGAGAAGCAGCCAATTGACTGGGAGAGATTGAGATAAGTGAAGGTAGGAATAGATAGAGAGGGAAATTAGCCTGACAATTAAGAGCTATGCCAAAATGCAATGGGCTTCCTTGGAAGGTTTCCACTTATCTTAGATTTTTAAGTAGAAGTTGAATGACTATATATTGAGTATATAGAAGGAGATTCTTTTCGGGGGGGGGGAGGGGGAAGGGGTGGTGCAGTATGTATTGGATTACTGTTGAGCAGGTTTCTTTAGATTCTTAGAATCTTCCTGGAACTGTCTAACCTCATGTTCTTAAAAAGTTTAAAATTTCTGTCAGAAGCTTCATTACACTTTCTGATCTAACTGGACTGTCTCCATAATTTCCATATCCTCCTAGATTTTGGTAGTCAGATTGGGAGAAAAGAGGATTCATTTTATTTACCAATGGATAGGACCCTAACGTTAATGACTGAGTATAAATGCTATAGGGGAAAATGAGTCTTGGAAGTGGACCAACACAATTAATGTCTCTACCACTGTGGTCTATCAGGGTTACATTACAGGGAAGAAGCATGTGACAATAAGGTTGTGCCTTTATGATATGGCAGATGGTGTCTAAAGAGAAATGGAACTGTGTGCAACAAAGATCCTTGCCCAAATAATACACAGAGGCTTCTCAAGGTAGAAAGTAGAAAGGAATGGTTTATTATGATCTTGTGAGAAAGGGTAACCTCCCCCTCCCCACACAAATTGTCGGGTAGGAGAAGCGATTTTCTCAAAAGAAATGGTGAAGTTAAATAGCCCTAACAAGGAATTCTCCCCAACCCCCCTTGCTGACCCTTTTCTTCCATTGGCTGGGAGTCAGGTGCACAATCTAAGCATGACAATCTACCCCAAGTACCCAGAACAAAGAAACAGTAGACCAGCCAATGTACATTTGAGAAAGCACTTCTGTCTTTATTTGGTATGTCATGCTGAAGTGGCACTGAGGAGGGGGATGACTCATTTTGAGTCCTTGTAAATCATGTGAATTCCACTAAAGGGGACTCAGGCTTGTTCCCATGAGAAACCTTACTAGATTTTAGGGCAGTTTTCACCTCTCTCACTCAGAACTGAAAATTGAGAACTGGGCTTCAATTCTTGTTCTGGCACTTACTCTATGTGTGACTACCCAATACCTTTGAATCTTGGTGTGTCTCTTTTGTAAAATGAGACAACCAAAGTAAACAATTGCTAAGATGTACTCCAGGTCTTTGGTAAATCCTATCATAGTATATTATGGATAAAATACAGGGTTGAGGCAATTTCCTTGATAATTGAGGTGTTTTTGTGTCTTGTTTTCTAATTGTATCCAATCCCTTCTCATTGATGACAAAAAACAGAACTTTGGCTGTGGTGACCCAATAGAAAAATGAGTAACTGATCATTACATCTTGTTAACTCTCCAGCAACAATCTACACATTAGTAACATCTGCCCCATTAGCCCTAGCTTCTCAAGTTAGTTTAGTTTAGTTTATGACTACTATCTTATTTATTATTTCTTAACAAACTGGTATTTGAGTTGAGTCCTGGGTTCAAGTCTTACCTTTGGCATATTATCTAGATAAATGTGAGCAAGCTATTTAATCTCTCAGTGTCCTAGACAATCTTAGGTCTATACGTCATCAGTGAGTTTCTATAATTGTAAACCTGTTTCCATAGAAGGAATGTCTATACTAGGAATTCCCAATAGCTGATGAAATCACAGATTCAGAACAAAAAAAGAAGTATCAAACTGGTATTTGTTGAACCTGGAAAAGTGATAAATTATGTTTATGTTTTTTCTTGCATTGCCAAGGTTAGTTGTAAATAAAATCCATAGCAGGAGATGCTGATGTTGACATCATAATTATTAGTGTCTTGCTAGATGGTGAAGCAGATGGTACCAGGTCCAAGGAAAGGCTTTCTGACTCCCAGTCTCAATGTTCTGTTGACAAAGATATCCATCTTAAAAAAAAGAGATTGTGCCATTTGAAGATGGTTTCTTGGTCATTGTTTACCAGTCCTCTCACCTGGACCCCCGACAAATCAGCCCCAAGGTCGTTATTTTGGCATTTTGATGGAATAGGTTTATTTTCTTGAGTCTGGACACAATGTGTTTGCTAGAAAGCAGTGATGGACCATGGTTCTGCTCTACAGGGCTTGATGCCCCCTTAGCCACTGAGCTGGTAAATGCTCTGTAGCCTCCCTAATGGTCTCATTACAGAAAGAAATGTGTGTATATGTGTGTGTATATGTTTTTCTTCCCTCATTCATTCTTTCCATTTTGCACTTGTCAAAATGATAAAAGACTGACTAGCCCATCCAGTGGATTAGATCTGAGGGCTATGACCCTCTAGTTTGGATGCAAGGTGCATGGCCATGGCATGCCGAGACCGAATTAGTCCAACCCTTCTACCTCCACCTGCCAGCCTTTGTCCTATCATAGGAGCATGTCAGGTGGGAGTGGGGGCAGGGAGAGTGGGTGGTTCTCAGAGTGGGAGTGCTAATAAAACACAATGAAGGGTCAAGGATCAGCCTCTTGCCTGCTATGGAAACTTATTCCCCACTATTTCAGCAGGGTACATCTATGTGCTATACATACTAATTACCCTTCTTCGGTTCCCAAACCTTTACTCTAGCTGTCTTCAACACCTGATATACTCTGCATCTTTACTTCTACTTCCCAGTTTCCCTAACTTCATTCAAGATTGGGTTCAAATCCCATCTATTCCAGGAGGCCTTTCCTGGTCTCTTCAATTGCTAAGACCTTCCCCTCTGAAAGCCCTCCAGGACCTATTGTGTATACAGTTGTCCCTTCCACATCCAAGGGGCTTAGGAATATGGCACCCACCCCAGCATCTGGAAAATCTGCGTAAATTTTTTTGGCCCTCACTTAATGCCAGAGAAGACATCTGAATTATTATGGTATTAAAAGATAAAATATGTTGATGTTCCACAATACCATATATGTTATGCATTTTTGAGTTTCTAAACTTTTTCTGTGTTGTCTGCTGGCCTTTGCATGTCACCTGAAGCTTCTGTAAAACTTCCTCCCAAATTCCCATTTAATATCTTATGCTGACCCATGATATATCAAAACCATGATGGGAAAAGCTGCTGTGTGGAAGGGATAATCATATATATATATATCTTTTTGGAAAGGGGAAGGCAGGGCAATTGGGGTTAAGTGACTTGCCCAAGGTCACACAGCTAGTAAATGTGAAGTGTCTGAGGCTGGATTTGAGGAATCTTTTATTTACCTAGCTGCTTATGTGTAATCTGCCATTAGAATGGAAGGACCTCATGGGCAGGGATGGTCTTACTTTATGTCCCCAGTTCTTAGCAGTGTGCCTAACCCATAGTAGGCACTTACTCAATGCTTGTTGACTTGATTTGACTTGACTTGACCAGTGACAGTGCCAGCCTGGGAAAGGAGAACTGCCTGGAAGAGAAGGGACTAGGCTCATGGTCTCAGCTTGGATGGCAGCAGTTTTTTTGCCTTAATCAAGTTTCTAAATTGCTTTGTATGGATTTTTCCCCCTAATCTGCTAAATGCTCTATCCACCTCATCTGGGGTACTATAAGAATAACATAAGGAAATGAGACAATGAATATGGAAAAGAATATTAAATTATGCAAATTTAAAGTATTGTTGCTAACTATGAGAGATATTCATTGCAGTCTTATTTCATATTCTCATGGGAGACATGATAATCTTTTTTTTTTAAATTTGTTAGGGACTAATTATATTGAGGTTATTATTGATCTACTGGCATATTGAATTCTTATCATCCTTACGAAAAATTTAGCACTTAGGAAGTGAATTGTTTTTTGTTTGATTTAATAAAAGGAGTCTTTAAAAAAAAATCGCAGTCATTTCTGAATATGCTTTGCCCAGTGAGCTTTCACTTAGAATGAAATTTAAAAGCTGCCAAGGAAAACCAACCATTACAATGAATTCATCTGGCAGTGTATGTAGCATCCTGCACCCATAGCCCTCACCTCTCAAATGAAAAGAGGTAGGTTTGTAGATGTGTGTTATAGATTTGATCCACTCTCATGTGAAGTAGCTTCACTAGTCTCTGCAAGGTGGGAAAGGCAGAAGGAGCCCAACAGGGCAAGCAATTGGATTGAAAGACAATGTGGTTTGTGCAGTCAGGAGAAATCTGAAGCTCAAATCCTGTTCCCCATTGTTTACTAGCCATAAGACTATGACCAACTAATTACTTTCCCTCTGCCTTAGTTTACTCATATGTAAAATGGGAATAACAGGACCTGTAATACCTACTTCAGAGAGTTACTGTAAGAATCAAAGGAGGCAGTGAGCACTAAGCATTCTGTGCAATTCATATATTATTATACCTGGATTCCAGCTATGGTTCTGAGTTCTGACCAAATAGTATACCTTTGTATCCCTATGTTTCTCTGGAGTGGTTGACCCAGCGTAGAAGAGACTGGAGAGACTGCTTCCTGAAAGGTATAAGGATGCATAATGGAAGTGCCTGGTCCCTTTTTGGGAGCATGCATGAATATTATGCAGCTGGTTCCAGTCTGCCAACCATATGATGGGGAGACAGAATGGTGCTTGGCTGTAGAGTCTGGACTGGGGCACATACAGCATCAATTTCCTCATCTGAAAAGTGGGGAAAGTAATAGCAATGAGATAGTATATGTTTTGCAAGGGCTGTCCCCCCACCTATAGCATGGGCAGGGGATTGGGGGGGTGGGGAGGAAGGGACGTGTCATTGTGTGGTTGGAAGGAAGGCAGAATAGATATTCTTAACCTCTTCTCCTCCCACCCTTCTACAAGGGAGACTTTAATTCCTACCAGGAAGGGAAGCAGGAGATTGGGGCCAAATGGTTTGACCACTCTGTTTTCCTCTGAGATAGGTACTAGGCTATACTCTAGAATTATATCTCTCTGTTTCCTTAAATATTGTTTGTCTAGGGGATTAGGTTTTTAGGTTCAAGCTAACTTCTGATCACTTTCATTAATTGGAGAAGCAAGACCCCACTCAAGTTTTATGTCTAAGGCTTGACTTCCTTTTCACCAAATACCAGTTGCACAATAAAAGCAAATAGCAATTAGCCAAGAAACCCATTTATCCAATTCAATAGTAGGCAGAAATTGGAGATAGTATACATATAAGAATATATATCAGCTAATACAGAGTGAAGGTACTCTCTCTCTCTCTCATTGGGATCAAGGTAACAACTTAACCAAGAAAATCCTAGATCTCACCCAAGGGGAAGTTTCCTGAAATCTCTAGTGTAGAAAGATGGGAATAGGGGCATGGCAGAGACTACTACTCTTCTCATATTTTCCCAGTCCTGAACCCCACTGGGTTGGCCTCATTCATCTTGCCACAAGCACCTGAAATGTCTCCAAAACCTAAAAAAGACTTAAAGAGACTCTTGAGCTTGAATATAGAAGTGAAAACTTCTCACTCCCAAACTCACCAACTCCACTATTCTCACAGGCAAGGAACATTGCTCTCCACTAATAAGGAGACAATTCCATCCCAATGAGCTTTGAGACTGCGATTACACGGTAATTTGGAAACCCTAAAGTACTATAAATATATGCTATCATTGCTGTTTTCGTTGTTGTTGTTATGCTGGAGATAGCAATGACCTTAGGAGCACCTAAAACATCAGAATGCTGAGCTCCCGGAGGTCTGGGAGCTGGAGTCTGTGCCAGGTTTTGTAGACAAACAATGATACCCTGCAGAATGACCGGAGGGACCCAGCAGCGGTAGCCAAAATGAGGACTCATCCATTGGCTCTGCTGCTTTTGGAAATGAAACTAGTGTAATGAATGTTCTGTGAAAACTGAATTAAGTTTGAATCCCCAGAGACCAAGGTGATATGGGAGGAAGTGTGTACCTAGGAGGCGGGAAACATTTGTATTTCTGTTCTTGGTGTATCTTTGAAGTAAATATTCCTTTGTAAAAGCTAATTGATGCTAATGGATTAAATGGAACTGGGGCTTTAATCACCAAGGTTGACAATGGGGATAGCATACCAGATTGGGGACACAATCCAATTGCATTAGAGAAGAATAGTCTGAATGCCTCAGGAATTACCCCCCCAGAACCCCAAGGGGGAAATGTAGCCAGTCTAGTTCTGAAAAAGTGAATCCAAATTCTGGATACATTTTTACTTTACAATTTCTTCATTTCTTTATATGCAGGTCTTCAGTAGAGATTCCAGTCTTTTCCTCTTGTGACTGGATTTTTTCCCAGTGCCTTAACACATTTCTTTAGAAGTATTAGAAGGTTGGGAGAGGGAATCTGAACCTATGATTTCATCAGCTAGATAGGTAGCACAGTGTGCCTAACCCATAGTAGACACTTACTCAATGCTTGTTGAGAGTGCTGGGCTTGGAGTCAGGAAGATTCGTCTTCCTGGGTTCAAATCTGGGCTCAGAAACTTACTAGCTGTGTGACCCTGGGTAAGTCATTTAACTCTGCCTCAGTTTCTGCATCTGTAAAATGAGCTAGAGAAGGAAATGGCAAACCTCTCTCAGTATCTTTGCCAGGAAAACCCCAAATGCGGTCTCAGAGTCAAATACAACTGAAAATGACTGAACAACACTTTCAGAACTTCCCAATTCTGACCATCTCCCTGTCTGGACCCTGTAAATTAATTACCTGATGTTTAGGCCTCTATTGATCATCTGCCCAGTCTTTCTTGGATAGATCCTCTGAATTTTGGACACATTAACCTTTGAATCTCTGGACCTTTGACTAATGTCTGAGCTGTAACCAGGAATAATGGTGCTTGGGGTAAACTCACCAGGGAGAGATGTTGGTATTGTAGACAATATTCTAGTCCCATGCTCTTTGCAGGGTTGACCTAGAGCTCTGCAATATGTCTCCGTTTTAACATGGTTTTGAGAAGCACACTTCTGGACCTAGAACAAATTAGCCCCATCTCCAAAGCAACAAGAGCTCCAGGACTGTTGTCCTGTTTACTGAATATGCTGAGAGATTCTGAAGGAGAGTCCTCTTCCCTTGAATTCCCACGTCTAAGGAAACAACTCCTCTTCCTGGGAGAAGTCCTACCTCTTTCCCCATAGATCCTAAGGGACTTAATGGATCCGCCTCTCTGCCAGCAGAAACATGTCTGGGGAAATCATATCATCAAACTATTCATGCTCAGATACATGGGAACTGTGTTGTACCCTCTGCCTGAGTCAACATCTAATTTAGAGGAGCAATATACCCCTAGTTTAAGCTAACTTCAACTGCTTCTTATGCTGGGACCAAACAACCCTAGCTATGGCGACTCCTTCTGCTGCCCCCACTGAGCAGAAGACAACCATGGGGAGGAAGTGTGCCCCTCTCCCATGCTAGCTCACTAGGCCAAAGCTCTGATTGCATCACCTTAGTTATGCCTTTGGATAATGCTCCTTAAATCCTGCTTTTCCTTTCCTTCTAATTCTTTTTTTCAAATGATTTATTAACTTTTGATTTACATCATTCATTTCTGCCAGATTTTGAGTTACAAATTTTCTCCCTGTTTTTTTCCTACCAACCACCCCAAAATAGCGGTCCCACAGGATATCCCCTCCTCCAATTTGCTCTCTCCCATATTTTCTCCCATACCCCTTTCGACTTTTCCAGTGGATCTCTGTGCCCAATGTGCCTGTATATCTTATTTGCTAATTACATGTAAAATAGTATTAATAATAGTGTATATATATTTAAATATTTGATTTTAAAACTTTGAATTCCAGATTCATTCCCTTCCTTCCTTGTCACCTATCCTTACTGGGAAGATAAACAGTTCAGTATAGGTTGTACATGTGTGGCTAATGCAAAACAGTAACATGGTAGATATATTGTAAAAGACTGACTATATTTCCCTCCCTCCTATCCCACCTACCACTTGTTCTGCTTTGTTCCCATCCCTTTTCAAAAGTGGTTGCTTCCAACATCCCTCCCCCCTAGCCTGCTCTCCCTTCCATCATCACCCCTCTCATCCCCTTCCCCCCTACTCTCCTGGAGGGTGAGATACCCCATTTAGTGTGTATTTCATTCCCTCTTCAAGCCAAATTCAATGGGAATAAGGTTGACCCATTCCCTTTTGCCTTCCTATTCTTCCCCTCCATTGTAACCATTTTCCCTTGCCTCTTCTATATGAGATAGTTTACCCCATTCTGTCTCTCCCCATCTCCTCTCATTATATTCCTCTCTCACCTCTTAATTTCACCTTTTAAGTATCATCCCTTCCTGTTAAATTGGTCCTGTGCCTCCTATCTATGTATACCTATAAACATATATACACAAATTCACATATGTATTCATATGCCCATATACCCTCATATATAGACATATATATGTTTCTATTCCCTTCAACTACTGAGAAAAGTTTCATAAGTTACAATTATTGTTTATTTTTTTTCCATGTAGGAATGTTAATAGTTCAACTTTGATAAGTTCCTTATGATTTCTTTTCCCTGTTTACTTTCTCATGCTTCTCTTGCTTCTTGTATCTGAATGTCAAATTTTCTATTCTGGTTTGAATTAAATTTAATTGAATTGAAAAAACTGGTTTTTTTCAGCAAGAATGCTTGAAAGTCCTCTACTCCACTGAATGACCATATTTTTCCCTGAAACATGGCACTCAGTTTTGCTAGGTAGGTGATTCTTAGTTTTAATCCCAGCTCCTTTGACCTCCAGAACATCATATTCCAAGCCCTACGATCCCTCAGTGTAGAAGCTGCCAGATCCTGTGTTATCCTGATTGTGTTTCCACAATATTCAAATTGTTTCTTCCTGACTGCTTGTAATATTCTCTCCTTAATCTGGGAATTCTGGAACCTGGCTATAATATTCCTAGGAGTTTTCTTTTGGGGATCTTTTTTCAGGAGGTGATCGGTGGATTTTTTCAACCTCTATTTTGCCCTCTGCTTCTAAAACATCAGGGCAGTTTTCTTTGAGAACTGCCGGGAGGATTATTTCTAGGTTCTTACTTTGATCATGGCTTTCAGGTATTCCAATCATTTTTAAATTATCTCTCCTGGATCTATTTCCAGGTCAGTGGTTTTTTCCATGAGATATTTCACATTGCCTTCTATTCTTTCATTTGTTTGGATCTGTTTAACAGCATCTTGATTTTTCATAAAGTCATTAGCTTCCATTTCCTCCAGTCTAATTCTGAAGCAATGATTCTCCTCAGTGAGCTTTTGAGATTCTTTTTCCATCTGGCAAATTTGGCTTTTTAAGGCATTCTTACCCTCATTGCCTTTTTGAGCCTCTTTTGCCATTTGAGTTAGTCTATTTTTTAAGGTATGATTTTCCTCAGTCAGGCTGTTGACTCTCATTTTGTAATTTTCTTGCATTGTTCTCATTTCTCTTCCCAATTTTTCCTCCACTTCTCTTATCTGCTTCTTAAGGTCCTCTTTGGCCTGTAACCAGCTCCTATTTTCCTTTGAAGTTTTTGTTGCAGGAGTTCTTACTTCACTGTCTTCCTCCTGTTCCCTGTTTGCTCCTTTTTGTCCCAAAAATAGGAGTCTAATGTTGGAATCTTCTGTCTGCTTTGTTTCCTTTGCCTGGTCATTTTGCCCCTCAGTCACTTGACCCCTGGGCTTTTTGCCACAGTAGGACTCTGCCACCAGACAGGGGAGCTTTTGTCCCAAATGCTGGGGTTTTCTCAGCTGCCAGAGGTATTAGATGGGTGCCCTCTCTGAGGTCTCCACACACTCTGGAAAGCTGGACACACACCCCAGGACTTCCACCCTAGACTGCAATCCAGATCCAAGCAGGTTAAAGCAAGAGTGATTACCCCTCAGACTGGTGCTTGGGTCCCCTACACTCTGCAGGCCAGGAGCTGAAGCTGCCATGAGGCACTGGCTGGCTGTGTTGTAATCTCAGGGGCTTCTTGCCCCAGGGCCAAAAGCCATGCACTCCCATTTATTGGGTCCCAAAGTCCAAACTGCACTAACCCCTCACTCTGTCTTCTCATCTATGTGTTGATAAATCTGGAAATGGCCACAACTGCTGCTGATATGGAGTCCCTCCAGCCAGAGGCTGGTCAGGCCCACCCTGGGGCTAAAGCCTTGGTGTGGGGCTGGGCTCAGCTCCCAGAGGACTGTGCTGGCCGATTTCTGCTGGCCTGCTGGGCTGTCCTTCATGGGAGGTTAGCTTTTCTGTGTCACTTTTTGGATTCTGCAACTCCAAAGTTTGTTCAGAGTCCCCTTTTTACATGGATTGGGGAAGGTGGAAGCCAGAGCAACAGGGAGGTTGTGCTTCTACTCTGCCATCTTGGCTCTGTCCCCCTTCTAATTCTGACATTTTCCTGGCATTCTTTTGTGTTCATGTGCTCAAGGAATAACTTCCCCTTCTTTCATCTAGCCTATGTCCATCTTGGATCTGTCTGGGTTCCTAGGTCTAGGTCTTCCCAAGTCTGGCTCATCCTACTACTACCCAAACCCTGATTCTTACAATAATCCTTCTGTAAAGAGTTTATGAGCCACATTCCTACACATAATTGAAGGTATTTACTGAGCCACAGAAGGTTCAATACACTATCAGGGTACATATTATTCTGTGTGCTATATTTTGCTGTGGGCAATGTCTCCACAGGGATTTATCCATTGAAGATACATGCAAGAATATTTTAGAGGTCTGATTAGATCTGGTGGTGGTTAGTGAAATGGTAATGATTTTCTTTGTTTCTCTAAACCATCATTTTGAGAACTGCATTTCCTTTACATACTTAAGAGTTCATAAGATTTGGAGTTGGAAGGGAAGATCATTTAATCACAAGACCACAGAGTCCCAGGATCATAGACATACAGTAAGAAGGAACCCATGTAGTCCAACCCCTTCATTTTACAGATGGGGAAACTGAAGTCTTGGCAGGTGAAAATATTTGCCCAAGATGAAAAATAATGGTCCTGGCATCCTAACCCAGCTGCTCTGACTCTACCTATACTGCTTTTTCTACTGGGTTTCCCATTTTCACTTATTTTAATAAAGAATGGATGGAACTACCAAAAAGTGGATTTAGCATAGTCTAGTTTTTACTCTCCATTTTATAAAGCAGAGGATAGAAACCTTTGCCAAACCAAAGTATAGACAGGAGAGAAGAAAGAAGGTGATGGGAGAAGACTGGAGAGTGGGAAATGAATGTGGAACAGGTCACTTTGGCTGTGAAAGGGACCATTGGGGATTATCTAGTCTAACCATCTCATTTTTATAGCTGAGAAAATTGAGGCCAAGAGGCGATATAACTTGTCCAGGGTCACACTGTGAGTTGTTTTGAACTATGCATTTTTTTCTAAATGTCTATTGGGTGTAGCTTAGATATATTTTCTTTTGGTTACATTTTTTTCTTCTCCTAGTTTTAGGCTCTATGTTCAGTTCAAAATTTTATTATTCCTGCTGGGATTCCCTCTCTAAACAGAACTGTTATTTTTCATTGTGTCTCAATTTCAATCAATCCAACTCCATTCAGTTTAAACATTTAGCAAGCACATACTGTGCTTAATAAGCAAGGCACTGTATTAGCATCTGGCATACGAAGTGAAGAGAGAGAGAGAGAAAAGAGAGGGAGGGAAGAGAGGGAGGGAAGAGAGGGAGAGAGGGAGAGAGGGGGAGAGGGGGGGGGAGAGAGAGGTCCCTGCCTTTGAGGAACTTATATTCTACTAGCAAACTAAATACAATATTAATGAAGCAGCAGCTTGATGTAGTGTATTTGGAGTCAGAGGATGTGTTTTCAATTCTGGTTCTGTTGATTACTAATTGTGGGATCCTGGGCAAGTCATCTCACCTCTCTTAGACCCCATTTTCCCTATCTGTAAAAAGGGGAGATGAACTAAATGACATCTAAATCCCATTCTAATGTCTAAGTCTATCATTTTCAATTTCCTGTGCCCTTTCCATATCCCCCAGAAAGGTGATTAGAGAGTAGACAAAATAAAATAATACCAGAAATACAAAAGGAAAAAAGAAAGAAGGGAGGAAGGAAGGGAAGAAGGGAGGAAGGAAGGAAGGGAACAAATAGTTACTAGCTAGTTTCTCCATAAGTACCTGTACCAAAATTTCCCCTAACAAGAACATTTTTCACTCTACAAGATGATCTTGAAGGCAATGAAAAAAACTTTGGAAAAGCAGGGGTACTAAATACATGTCCTAACACAATCTGTCACATTATCATAGAATTATAGCATCTTTGGGCTCAAAGGGACCCTAGAGGTTGTCTGCTCCAACTTCATGCCCATGGGTGTGAATCATTTTCCAATAATAATAGCCAAAAGTTAAGTAGGTGTCAAAGATTTATAAAGCACTATAGATAGATGGTCTTATTTAATCTTCAGAATAATCCCCATGAGGCAAGCAGCCAAATAATATTATCCTCATTTTACAGACAAGGAAATTGAGGATGGGGGATTGAATTGATTTATCCAAGGTCAAATGTAAAGAGCCTGAGTTGGGATTAGTACACAGGTCTTCTGGCTATTCACTCTATCCCAGAGCACTTCTTTTAGGATTACGTGATCTTTAAGACATCTATAATTGTTCAAAGAAAGACTTCTCTCCTATTAAAGGAATTTCAGGAATCTCTATGCAGTTTAATTAGGGTTATTTTGATGCTGGGAGGTTTCCTGAAATCACAGTGATAGGGTTATGGGCCACCTGCTAGGTCTTTGTGTCACTCAGGATATTAAATAATTGCTATGTATCTTACTTTATGTATGTGCATATATCTAATAAAAAGCATTAGCCATACCTTGGAGAAGCAGTGTTGCCTCATGGTTAGAGTGTTGACAAAAAGAGTCAGGAAGATCTGGTTTCATGACTCACCTCTTCCCACACTGGCTTTGTGACCCAGAGTAAATCATTTAACCTCTCAGGGTTCTAGGAAGGTCTTTAAGATTCCCAGCTGTAGAGAAGAGGGTTGTCTTTATTGGGAGAGGAAATTCTTTTCTGGAAACTTCCCATACAAATCTGACCCCAAAAAGACATGTAAGATATATGTCCACACACATTATATCTGCCTATTCTTGTATCTATACACACAAATAATGTATATGTATACACATACATAGGTCTATGTCTATACACACATAATACAAATACAAAATGAAAAATATTTTACTTGATGCTTACAACATTCAGTCTTATGATTCTTTTTTCCTCTTTTCCCTGAAAGTACATTCTACCTAATTGGTCTGTTCTGTTTCTCCTGCCCTACTCCCCCATGTAGGATACATTATGAGGGAGCTAGGTGATACAATGGATAGTCTGCTGGGCCTGGAGTCAGAAGACTCATTTTCCTGAGTTCAAATTTAGCCTTAGACACTTTTTAGTTGTGTGAACCTGGGTAAATCACTTAACTCTGTTTGCCTCAGTTTCTTCATATAAATAAGCTGGAGAAGAAAATGGCAAACCACTCCAACATCTTTGCCAATGAAACCCCAAATGGGGTCACAAAGAGTTGGATATGGGGCAGCCAGGTAGCACAGCAAGTAAGAGCACCGGCTCCAGTGTTGAGAAGACCTGGAGATCGAATCCCAGGCTCAGACACTTAGCACCCACCCAGAAACACCTGGCCGTGTAACCTTGAGCAAGTTACTTAACCCCAATTGCTTAGGGGCGGCCAGGTGGCTCAGCGAGTAAGAGTACCGGCTCCAGTGTTGGGACGCCCTGGAGATCGAATCCCGGGCTCAGACACTCAGCACCACACCCAGAAATAACTGGCCGTGTAACCTTGAGCAAGTTACTTAACCCCGATTGCTTAAAAATGAAAAAAAAAATAAAAAAAAAACAAAGAGTTGGATACAACTGAATGATAACAAGGATGTATTATTATGTGATCATGGGCAAGTCACTTATATGAGACTAAGTTTCCTTATATGTCAAATTAAATAGTCATACTACTGTTGCCTGTCTCACAGGTTCTTTGTAAGGTTTAATACTATAATGCTTGTAAAGTGCCCTGAAACTTTAAAACATTATATAAATGCCATTTATTACTGCTATTCTTATTTCATTCTTATTTTTGGATAGAATTAAAATAAAAGTTACCTTTGGGTAAATTGCTATCCTACTATTATTCTTTCATGTCTGTTTTTTTAAACTGTTGTGCAAGTGAATAAAATAATTGCTTTTTAAACTTGGATAAAAGGCTATGCACATCCAGAGAAAGAATTAAGGACTCTGAATGCAGATTGAAGCAATTTGCTCTCTTTTGTTTTATTTTGTTTTCTTCTTTTTCATGGTTCATTCCATTGCTTATAATTCTTTTTTACAACTTGACTATTGTGAAAATATATTTAATGTGAAGGTATATGTAGAACCTATGTTGGGTTACTGCCATCTTGAGGGTAAGGGGGGAAGGGAAGGAGGGGGAGAAAATTTGCAACTCAAACACTTGTGGAACTGAATGTTGTAAACAATAAATAAATAAATTTCAAAGAAAAAAAAGCAAAAAAAAATAGTTACCCCCATTATTATCTTGGAAATCTCTGATTGGCTGAAATATTTTATTAAGTTTCAAAAAGCTGTTAACGTAGGAAACCAAACTACACCAAACACTCCTTCATACGATAAGCATTTATTAAGTCTCTACTCTAAGAAAAACATACTAGGTGTTAGTGGCAATACAAAAAAAAATGAACAAGCATTTTGCATCACACCATAACATGAGAGCCATCTGCTTCATCAAGGAGATGATACCAATAAAATACAAGTTTATGTTGACATTAATGGTTATGCAATGATATGTATCAGGATTGCAGGTTAATATGCAAGAAAAATGGAGCCATGTGGCCCCAGAAAGAGTCATAAAGCACATATAAATGTAACCAGGAAATAGGACTTCCAGCTGGGTATTCCCATATGGGTCAGTGCCCTGCTGTGTTTATGGTCAGAGCTGACTTGTAGATAAGCCTACAAAATACTCGCTTAAAATATGCAGATATTTTCTCCTACAATGAAAGGCCATCTTAGTACCAGACTTCCCAGACCCTTCCATTCATTGTCTTCCCTTCCTTTCATCTCCTTCCCACATTCTTTCCCTCTTCAATTCATCCTCCATGCCTCTGTCAAAGAAATATTCCAAAAGCACCACTCTGATCATGTCACTCATCTGCTCCAAAGTCTTCAGTGGCTCCTCATTGCCTCAAGGATAAAATACAAACTCCACTGCAGGAAAGGAGTGGGGGGAGACAGAAAAAAATCAGCAAATATATAAACCAAACCTTTTCTATTTGACATTTAGAGCTTTTCTCAACTTTGCTCTATTCTGAACTTGTTAAATACTATTTTTTTGTCCTTTATTCTTATTTTTGTCCTTTATCCTATTATTTAAAGCCATGGAATCAGGGAGGTGATATCATGACATGCAAGTGAGTTTTATTTAAGTGAGGAAGGACCATGCAAAGTCACCAACCTCACTTTTTCCCTGGAGTCATCTGGGTCATTTCTTTGCTGTTCTTATACACAAAATTCTGTCTTTCATCTCTGCCTTTGTGCTGGCTGCAGTCTACTTTTTATTCACCCCCTTTTGCCTCCATCTCTTCCATTCTGTAATTCTTTTCAAAATTTAGCTGAAATGTCGTCTCTTATGTAGCGCCTTTCCTAACTCCAATCTCATATTCTAGTGCTTTGCAGGCACCAACTTATTTAGTGTTTGCTCAAACATGTGTGTGTGTATGTTTCTCCTGATTAGATATCAATTCCTTAGAGTAGGAACATTTTATGGTTTTATCTTTGGGTTCCAAGTACCCAGCACAATGCCTGGAACACAGTAAGTGTTTAATAAATGCTTGTTGATCATAAATTCAAAGTATTATTATTAATTAGCATTAATATGTTAACATTAATAACATAATAGAAATAAAAATAATCAAAATAATCTCATCTTCAACTATTATGTCCAGATAAAGGAAGGTGGGATGCTGCAATGATCCCTTCCTGATAAAAGGAAGAAACCCCAGTTCAGTAATTTTTCAGTCATGTCAAATAGTTTTCAGTCAGACAATTCAGTTTGTAACCCCATTTGGGGTTTTCTTGACAAAGACATTGGAGTGGTTTACCATTTCCTTATTTACAGATGAGGAAACTGAGGCAATCAGGGCTAAGTGACTTGGCCAGGGTCACAGAGCTAACAAGGGTCTGAAGTCAAATAGGAAGATGGGTGTTTCTTACTCCAGGCCTGGTACTCTATCTTTGTGCCACATAGCTGCCTGAAGAAACTCCAGGGAAACACAAATCCTTCTAATGACCCTGTCAAAATAAGAGCAGAAGTAAAGGCTGGAAGCCCCTTTCCCACTAGATAGGAGTGTTAATATCCACTCATCACCAATTCTTCAGAAATCGAAATCTAACCCTTACCCTTTTATTAGAATGAAGACACACCACTCCCAGACCCCGGCTTAGAGCTTCCTGCTCCCAATGCCTAATCTTGTTTGACCTGGATAAGAACCCTGTACAAACCCATGAGACTTCATTGGTTTGGGATACCCCATTCTGTCTGGGGCCTTATCAGGGTGGCCTTATCAGGGTGTATTTACACCAGGGTCCCAGAGGACCTGATCTGATTCTACCATCCTCCCTGACTGCCTTTTATATTATAAGACACCTGTTAATAACACCGCTTTGCTTTGACCATCTTGTTGTATGCTCCATGTTCCTCATAATGGACTACTAATATTTTGAACCTTAAAAAAACCCTATCAAGACAGATGTCTATCATGAGACAGAAGTTTGGGGTTGAATTAGAAAAAAGCAAGAGGAATAACCTCTCTAAACTCAATTACCAAACTTCAAACAAAGAGATCAATTACTTGATTAATTAATGGTATAGGTTCCAGGTGTATTTCAGTTATTTGAAATCAATCCACTTTGCCTATCAAGATCTGTTTGTTCTTGTAGATGAATAACTATCAAATCATTGAGCTTGAACTGACTTGTGATTAATGTGGGTGTTGTTAATTGTATGACTGGGTGTTATGCATTGGACTGTATCCTTGATTTTCTCCTTTAATTTTCCTCTGTTTAATTGTTGGTCATAAAACATAACCTCCTTTCAGATATCTGCTGAGTCCTGGAGCAGGCACCCCCACCTGAGAAGCATATGAGTCAGTTTAGCCATCTGTAAGGGTTATGGGATTTAAAGATCTTCCATGCCCCATTGGACTTGCTGACGTAGCAGGAAGGGGCGGAGCAAGAGGAAGCAGAAGCCAAGCTAGCGTTCCTTCAGTGGCTGGCGGTGGTGGCGACGGCGGCAGCAGCAGCAGAGCAAAGCCCTTTTTGAGTTAGCCAGAATTTCTGCTAAGGACTCCTCCTGAGGACTGCCAGGGGCCGGAGCTGCTGGGAGCGAGCTTCCTGGACGCTAGGTGGTTGCTGTGAGTGGGGAGGGGAGGACCTTTGCCTGAGGTAGCCTGTTCTGTTTCAAAGGCTTGAAAATGTGGGTGCTTTCTACTTTATCTACCTGTGCCAATGTCATAACTACTCTGATGGCTTTCACTTTCTGGTTTTGGGACTCAGTCTTTTGGTATCTTAATAAATTTTCCAGCTTATTCCCCCATATGGCAAGCATGATGTATTTTGTGATGGATAATTATATCAGCATATTTGTAATCTCTATAGGCATTGTGAATATGGCATTGCTGATACACCATCTCAAGTGGCAAAGGGGATTTAAGGGAACCCAGGCTCCAAGATGAACGACTGTTTGGTTTTTGTATTCCCCAACCATCCCTGTTCCCACCCCCACCCCCCACCCCAGACCCTCCCCCCCTCCCCAGGCAGATGCTTTCTTCTGTTTAACCCAATCTGTTATCATCAAGTATGCTCATAGCATTTAATAGGGCCAAGGGCTTAATCATTCATTTTTTTGACAGTCATCAGCTGAGAGCATTAATTAATACCATTTCAGCTGAGCAAGGATGATGGTGATGGTGATGATGATGGTAATATGAATCCTAATAACTCTCATTTGCTGAGCATTTTAAGGTTTACAAATGCTTTTCCCAGAACTATCCTGTGAGGTAGTTAGTATAAATATTAGTGCTCACATTTTGTAGATTGGAAAACTGAAGATCCAAGCGGTAGATGTTTATTTTGGCTCATACAGCTAATGTGTCTGAAGTAGGATTTGCACCTAGTTCTCTACTGGTATCAGCTCTCTTTTCTTTCTACCATTTCAGGACTTCAGGGATAATGACATCGATGACCATGGCAGCTTAATGTGAAGAGCTTTCCCTCCCAGGCAAGTGAATGTGACTGAATAGATCAGTCAATAAACATTTATTAAGTGCCTATTATGCTACAGGCACTGTGCTAATCACTGGGGATTTTTTATAAAGAGGCAAAAAAAGAATCCCTGTCTTCAAGGAGTTCACAACCTAATGGGAGAAACAACAGACAACAAACATACAAGCAAGCTCTCTACAGGACAAGTAGGAAAGCACTTAAGAGAAGGAAGGCAGCAAAAGTAAGAGGAGTTGGGGAAGGTCTCCTGCAGAAGATAGGCTGAAAGGAATCCAAAGGAGCCGGTAAGTGGCAATGAGGAGGGAGAGCATTCTAGGAAGGGGTGAGTAATTGTAAGAGGACTGGAAAGGCAGGAGGGGACTAGGTTATGAAGGGTTTTGAATGACAAACACCAGATTTTTCATCTGATCCTGTAGATGATAGGAAGCCACAGAGCTTATTAAGTTGGAGAGCGATGTGGTTGAATTTAGTTCTAGGGGACTGAAGTTTTGATTAGAGTAGGGAGAGACTTGAGGCAAGAGACACACCCACCAGCAGGCTATTGTGGTAAAGCAGTTGTGAGGGTATGGGGCCCTGTATTACAGTGATGGCAATGTCAGAGGAGAGAAAGAGACATATCTGAGAGATGTTGCAAAGGGGATATTGATGTGCCTTGGCAATTGATGGGATTTGGTGGGATGAGAGATAGGGAGGAATTGAGGATGGGGTTGCCCTCTTCGGTAATAGGGAAGCTAGGAAGAAGAGACTGGCTTAAGGGTAAAGATGAGTTCAGTTTGGGACATGTTGAGTTTAACATGTCTTCTGGACATCCAGCTGCCAAAAGACAGTTGGAGATGGTAGACCAGGGGTCATCAGAGAGTCTGGGGCAGGATAGATAGTTTTTGAGAATCATAAACACAGAGAAGGTAACTGAATTCATGGGAGCTGATGAGATCACCAAGTGAAGTAATAGAGAGAGAGAAGAGAAGAGGACACGGAGCAGAACCCTGTGGGACATCCGTGATTAAAAGGCGTGATCTGGTTGAGGATCCAGTAAAGATGACTGATAAGGAGTTGTCAGATAGGTAGGAGGAAAGCCAGGAGAGAATAGTATCTTGAAAATCTAGAGACTAAATTTGTTTTATTTGTACAAAACCTTTTTAATTTAATGTAATTAATCAAAATTATCCATTTTATACCTCACTTTGCTCTCTCTTATTTATTCAAAGAATTGATAAATAGAAGTATGTATAGAATGATTTTACATATATATGTTAATATATACACATATGCATACACACATACATACACATATTTGTGGCTAAGGATAGCCATCTCTTTGGGGGGGATGGGGAAAAGAAAAAAGGGGGAAAATTTACATGATAACTTTATATATTTAAAAGGAATAGCAAGTTTTACATAATAGATTTGTAGTTTCATGTGCAGTTATCTTTTTTATTATACTCTGTTATGGAAATGCTTATTTTACTCCATAAATTAAAAATAAAATAGAGAAATAAATTTTAAAACCTGGAGAGAAGAGATTATTGAGGATAGATTGATCTTCAGTGTCCAAGATGGCAGAGAGGTTAAGGAGAATCGGGGTGGAGAAAAGGTCATTAGATTTGGCAATTAAGAGATTCCTGGTAACTTTGGAGAGAGCAATTTTGGTAGAATGATGAGGTCAGAAGCTGGATTATAAGGGGTTAAGAACAGAGCGAGGGAAGAGAAAGTGGAAGCACTTATAGTAGAAGGCCTTTTCAAGTTTAGGCAAAAGGTGGAAGAGATACAGACCCATAGACAGTGGGGATGGAAGGATTAAGTTAAGTGGAAAGAGGGGTTGGCCTATATGATCGCTAAAGCCCCTTCTAGTTCTAAAGAAACATCTCATCATATACTTATTTACTCATTTAGGCCTCCAGCTTCAGGGAGAGTATTTGGACTCCTCAGAAGGTTTATTAAGGAAATATACCTGGAGGAGGAAAATGAGGAGGAGGAGAAGGAGAAGGAGAAGTATGCTCCACACAACTGTTATCAATAAAGAAGCAGTGGAAATCCACCAGACACTCCATTTCAGGGAATGTGAAGTTATTCTTGCAATCACATTTTGCAATTTAAAGAACTCCTTCAATATATTGAGAATCTGTATTGTCTTACTGGGTCTTATGGGGAACCTGGCCTGTTTCCACGGTGGAGTCATTTTCCTGCCTAAAGTGGATGAGGGAGGGGAGTGGAATTTGTTTTCTACTTGCTTGCAACCTGAATACACTGAGATAGTGTCAATCAATTCAACAATATGGACAGAGCTGATCTAGTATCATATCTCTAACCTGTTCTATTTGCTGATGAAAATCTTCACTCTGAGTAGATTTGACTTTTTTTTTTTTTTGGCAAATGACCAGAAGTCATTCTGAAAAAAATCTGACAAATAAAGTGTGTGAGCAAGTTGAGTAATGGTGTTTGAAGTAAAAATGCTCTGTGACTTCCAATTAATGAGACTGATTTTTTAAAATGTGTTTCATAAACTGGCTCGGCATGCAGTTCCAAATGAGTTCAGGAAATGTTTTAAGAAATAGCAGATCTTTGGAATAAGTGTGCAGCCCCTGAGAATAACAACCTTGAAAGGCAAAGCGCATTTACATTTATGAGATCTGACTCTACTATTTATTACCTGGGTGATTTTAGTCAAGTCATGATCTCTCTGGAACTCAGCTTTCTCATTGATTGAATGAGAGGTTTGATAATGTGACCTAAGAAGTCCTTTTCATCTACAAGCTTATGATGCTGTGACATGTTTATTTGTTTATTTTTTATTGGTAGCATTATCTTACATGTGTTTGAGAATGGGGAGGTTGATGGACAATTCAATGTTAGGCAGTAACATGGTTGGAGGTACGTCAGATTGGGAATCATTAAGCTTCCCATTTCGCTGCTCTTATTTTGGCGTTGTGGTCATTGACAAGGAAGCATGAGTGAATTAAACAAATCTCAGTCCTTCATGACCACTGAAGACCCAGGCTTCTTGTCACTTGGACCAACCCAGGATCAGCCCAGGACCAGAAGCTCAGATCTCCTCTCTACCAAATGGTGAAAATAAAACCAACACCTGAGCTGGGAATCAGAGCAGAGGGCCATTGTTGATCAGGGAGAGTGAATAATTAAATGAATCTTAACCCTTGGTAATTAGTGAGGGCTCAGATACCAGACCTCTCTTGCCATCCAGTCACTGAGATTCATCCCAGAACCAGAACCTTGCTCCATCTTCTCCTACTATAGGGAGAAACACCCAATCAATATCCTGAGATCTGGGTCTGAGCTGCCAGGGCTTACTGAGAAGGGTGTGCCAACTGTCTGTCCTATGGCTAGAAAACTTTCCTTGCTGAATCCCCCTGACTCAGAATCAAAGGCTGCCTATGCAAAAGATCCCTTTCATTGTTACTACTCTTTGCTCTTTGATCTCCTTCTTTCTCAGCCCCATGCCACCGGAGTCCCCATTCTGATCTCAATTACATTGTCTTTACACCTTCTGGAAAACTCATCCTGTTGTTAGCCAACTGACCTTTGTCTTCCTCTCATACTCCTTCCATTTTCTTCAACTCATAGAAATAAGACTTTTTCTCCAAACACTGAGTGTGTCCCTTGCAGTCTTTAATAGCACTGAGCTAACCTTCTCTCATACTTCCTGATATACTAAACCACGAGGAGGAAAAGGTACTCTGACCCTCCTGGTCACCTATAGCTTCTCTATATAGCCTTCACTTGATGAATTCTTCTATGAGACTCATTCTATTCATTTTTATCACCCTGACTATCCTGATACTGATTACTATTATCTACCATCCCAGGTCATTAATTTTTTTTCTTCCTTTTGGATTTCAGTGACTAACAGTCTTATTCTCTACTCTGCCTTCACACTTGGGATCCTCAATATACATATTCATGTTTCATCAAAGACATTGCCCCTAATTCATTAGTATCTTCAATTCTCATGATCTCTATCTCAACCACACAGGATTGGTTATACTCTTGATCTTACCACCACTCATAGATGTTCTATCCCCCATGATCCATAACTCTAAAATTCCTTTTGCAGATCATATATTCTTAGCCTTCCAACTATTCCTCACTTTTCCCCATATCTATCCTTCATGGACCTTCATTGTGAGCACTAGGCATTTGGTCACTCCCTACTTTCCCAATCTCACTTTCTTTGAAAACCTTGACCCCATTGTTAAGGAGGAAACCAATCTTTCTCAAGCCATCCCATCCTACTTTTGCGTATCCCTAACTGTTAACCAGTTTTTCCTGGCCTCAAGTCTCAACTGACCTCCTCACTTTCCACTCCTAGCTCTGATTGGGTCCTCTGGAGCCAAAGAGCCCAATCCCTCCCCCAAGTAACAATTCTTCATATTGAAAATAGTTTTGATCCCCTCACCCCCAAAATATTGTCCTCTTCAGGCTAAACACATCCATTTCTTTCAACTTATCTATTGGAATGTTGATTTGGGGGAAATGATGATAGTTCAGTTGGGCCAGAACTTAGAGGGTGTGAAGTGAGATAACATGAAATAAGACTAGAACTGGGAATCAGAATTTGGAAGACTTTGAATGATACTCTGAGGAGTTAGTATGTTATTCACGTGGCAATAAGGAGCTAATGAAGACTTTCAAGCAAGGTATTAACATGGTCACAGCTGTGCCATATAATTTATTTGGGCAACTTTATCCCCATCAGTAATAACTCACTTTTTTGGATATAAATGGTGGCAATTTTTTGAGTATGGAATTGGAAAAGGTCAGAAATCCAAAATATGCTTGCACTGAAGGACAGTGAGGAGTCAGGCCCATAGTTCAAAGTTGAGGAAGAATACAAGTTGAGCCTGAGCTCTCATCACTGTTCCCAGGATACTTTTGAAAGAGATATTCCCATCATGCCAGTTTCGGGATGAGAGGGAATTGATTTTGCAAAGATTTTTTTTATGTGATTAGCTTATGAATTTTATCTCCTCATCCAGATAGCATTTCAATGAATCACATAAATGGGGTCATTTTTTTGTCAGTTGGCAGCTTGTACAATTCCACTAAGAAGCAATTGACATTCTTTCCCCCAAGTGCATAGCATACTTCATTGCATTCAGGTCATTTGTACAGTCATCAATGGCTAGCTTCTTGATATCCTGAAGGAAAATCTAGCCATCTTATTTGGTTTTGAACTTTTAGCTGCTTCTCAGCTTGTTTTCTTTCTCCATAGGATTGGTACAGAAAATATTTGATGGCACGGCCAGGTGGCACAGTGAGTAAGAGTGCTGGCACCAGCATGGGGAGACCCGGGATCGGTTCTGGCCTCAGATACTTGGCACCCACACAAAAAATAACTTGCCGTGTAACCTTGAGCAAGTTACTTAACCCCAATTGCTTAAAAAAAAGAAAATATTTGGCAAAGTTGCCTAATGCCACATCATCGTGGTCAGAGTAGTAAGACACAGAGAAGTAGAGGTAGGACCTATGGGACCTGTGAAATTCCTGGTTGGTGCACTGGTTGATGGCAGAGTCCTTGTGGCAGTTATACTGGGGGAAATGAGGTCATCATGCTGGCCAGGAGGACCATGGTGGTTGTTGTTGTTCATCCTTTGTTATTAAAGAGAACCAATGACATTATTAGAGTGACGTCTTGACTTGCTCATGAATTGGATTTAAGTAAGGCTGTTTTTTGCAAGGTTCTCAGTCTCTTTCTCTCCTTTAAAGTCATTAAAATCCAGTGGCAAGACAGAAAGCAAGATGACTGGTGATGGCCTGGGATGCAGTGGGTGACACTGGACTTTCTAAATTAAGGTCTTCCCAGGACTCAGGAGTGAGGTTAGAGCTGAGGAGGCTGCAGCTGTGCTTATGGCCAGGAGAGGCCAAGGTAGACAACTGCTACTCCAACTGTAGGAAGGATGATAGAGTGTTGCTTAGTGAAAGTGAAGGTGGAGAAGTAGCTAAGGACAGCTTTAGTTGGGAAATGAGTAACAGGTTCTATTCAAATACTACTGAAACAAGAAACTTTAATAACTGCCCTTCTCTGTGTTTCTAGTCTATTGTGGCAAATTTGTGAAGTATAGATAGATTGATGAGGAGTAAGACTAGAGGCAGAGAGGCCATTTAGAATATCACAACATTTCAAGTGAGGGGTAAAGAGAGTCTGAACTAAGGTAACAGTCATGTGAGTGGAGACTATTGAATGGCTGTGAAAGATGCTAAGAAGAATCAACAAGACTTGGTCACTGATTGGATATGGAAGGTAAGAAAGAGAGAAAGCACAGATCTGATGCTAATGTTGTGAACCAGAGTGGTTAGAAGGATGGTAGTATCCTAGACAAAATTAGAGAAATGAGGAAGAGAGGCCATGATAATGAGTGTATGAGTAGGAGATACCCACGGGACAATCTATTGGTGATGTCCAGAATGAAAGTGATGATATAGGACAAATTCAGGGAAAAGATGAGAATTCAACTCTTTGGATTAGGGAGTTGTATGTAGAGATATGATCACTGAATCCCTGGAAGCTGATGAGATCACCAAAAGAGAATATTGGGAGAGAAGAGAAAAGTTGTCTAATGCTACATCATCCCAGTCAGAATAGTAAGACACAGACAAGTGGATGTAGGAGCTGTGAAGTCAGCACCTTAAGGAATATCCATACTCGCATGGCAGGGTATAGATGACAAACCAGAAATGAAAAAAACAAAAACAAAAGGCAGTGTCACAAAAGCCAGAGGAGCAGAGGATTTCCAGTGGGAGAGAAGCAGTCAACAAATCAAAAGTTGTAGCCATTGAATTTAGCAGTTAAGAGATTGTTGGCAACATTGGAGAGAACAGTTAACAAACTAATGGGATCAGGACCCTTGTTGCAGAGGATGAGGACTAAGTGTAACCTGACGAAGTGGAGACATTTAAAAGACTACTATTGTTATTTCAGGTCCTTGAAACTTGGCAGCCAAAGAGAGGGAAGCATAGTTTCAAGTCTATATCATCGTCTTGGTAGGCTACCTTTGAGTGTTGTCCACTTGCTAATCACCCTTTGAAAATATCCTCTTCTTGCACCTGGAAACATGTATTTATTAAGTGTTAACTATGTGCTAAGATCTATGGATATAAATGCAATCAAAAAGAAAGATAGTTGCTTCCCTCCAGGAGCTTGAATTCTAATGGGGAGAAATAATACATACAAAAAACCCCTGAAAATGGAGAGAGGGTGAGTGGAGAGTGAAGATTAAGGTTTCCAATCCAGTGAGTCAGAAAGAGAGCCTGGAAGGAAATGATGGGTGGCCAGTCTAGGCCCCTCCCTAAAATGGAGGGCCTAGAGAGAACTCACCAATGGGAGAAAGGGTCTAGGTTGGCAGAGGAATGTTTCAAGGTGAGAAGGTAGCTGAGGTTTAGGATTAGAAATCCTTTCTCTGCTTTCTGGTTTCCCTTTCATTCAAGGTTGCCCTCAATATATTCATCAGCTATTGTCTTGATTTATTACTCCTAGTATTGGAAGGGGTGGGGGATGGAGAAGAAGGAATACATAAATATCTCCATAGAAGAGGCAAACCATCCAGCAACATTAAAGTCAATAGACTCTCGTTGATTGGCCAACAATAGGTCCTCCTAGGTCAGGCCCCACTTGGTCATTGTTTGGGTCCTGATTGGTTCAGAGTGAATGTAAATAGCAATTCTTTCTGTTTTGGCCAGAAAATCTGAGGGTCTTCCCCTCTAAGATTGATTTTATTTTTGGACTAGGTAAAGAGGCCATTTTCTGCCTCATTTCTTACCTAGCCTTAATCACCGAATGGACACTGCCTCAGTCAAGCTGACACCTGTTAAAACCTTATTTTAAAAAGGCCAAGGTTGCCCACTGCATTCTGGGACATCTCCAGTCATCCTGATCTTGCTTCTGGACCCAGATGGCTCTGGAGGAGAAAGTGAGGCTGGTGACTTTGCACAACACTCCCTCACTTAAATACAATTCACTTGCAACTCATGGTATCAACTCCTTGATATAATGTATTCTTTACCTTCACACAAGGGGCAGAGTTCAGACACCAGGAAGGGTGAAGGACAAGGGGGCCAGAATACAGCTGAGAAAAGTCACTTGGGATCCTATGGAATCATAGATTTAGAGCTGAAAAGGACCTTAAAGTCTAAGCTCAAATATCTTGCTTTACAGATAGGAAACTAAGGCACTGGGAGGTTAGATGACTTGCTTCAGGTCCTATAATTATTAAGTATCTGAGAAAGGATTTGAATCTAGTTTTTCCTGACTCCAAGTCCAGTGCTCTATTACACCAAACTCCCTCTCAATTAATCTTTGGAAGGGGTGGGGTATAGAGGCTGGTTCAACAATCTGTAGATTTAGAAGGATGAGGAAGGGGATGAATGATCGAGGTAACAGGTGTCCTCTTGTTCTGTCACCTAGGCCATTCCAGGCCCTCTATCACTGCTATAGATCTCCAGCATGGGACACCTAGGTTGTCCCATACCATAGGATCTCCCAATAATGTCAAAGAGAGATTGCCATTTTATAGGGAAGGGAGAGGTCTTGCTCAAATGCATCTAGTAGGATCATAGGCTAAAGCTAAAAAGAATCTTAGCTATTGTCTAGTTCAACCATCTCATTTTCCTGAAGGGGTAACATGAATGAAAAAGTTAATCCAGTTATCCAGTGGGGGCATCAATTATCAAGCTCACAAGGGAGATGGAAGTTTACTGCAAGGAAGATTCCTTACATGGGAGAGAGGGTTCTAGAGCAGGGTGGGGTACTAGTCAAGAGAAGGAGCTATCTGTGGACATACTACTGCCAGAAATGTCAGGCTCTGAAAACCAGTCATTCTGAACTACCACAGTTATATGGAAACTATTTTTCCTCAAATGAATGAATTTCCACTTTTTTTTCTGAGATATATCTCACTTCATTATATGCTGCTATATTTCCAATCTGTCTAAGACCTTTTATATTTTCCTCTTCTTTCCCTGCTTTGCACTCCATTTTTCAGTTTAGTGTTGCCATAAATTCTGAGTAATCAGAAAGCTTTTAAATACAAGGGTTGATCTCTCATTATGAATCAGAGGTCACAAAGGAAAGGTGGGGAGGAGCAAATGGGCATAGCCAAGAGAAAGAAATTACCCCAGATCTCTTGATTTCCCTAAGAGGTAAAGCATCAATCAATCACTTAATCAACAAGCATTTATGAAGTGCTTACTGTGTACCAGGCACTGAGGGTACTGATATAAAAATGAAATAGCCCCAGTCCTCAGAGAGCTTACATTCTATCAGGGGAGGGGAGAGAACAATACAAGAAGAAGCAGGTTGCTCTAAACAAATCTAGCAGCAAAGGGTCAACTTGATGGAAGTTGACTTTTCTCTAGTCCAACAACTTCCACATTTGTCTGACAGGCATTGGCATAGGTCACTTCCCTTTCCAAGACACTACCTAGGGCCTTGCTGGAGGTACTTTTACTGGTTACATATGCAGCTACACTGGGGACTAAAAAGCTACGTATCCAGATGAACCAGCAGGAGACAGATTCTACTTCCATCTCTGAGAGCAGGATTACCCTCCAGCACAACGCTCTCTTGCTTTGGATGCCCCAATTTCTCTGAAAAAATAGAAGTTATTGTCCCTAGCCATGAGTGACCTCATAAGGAATGAGATTAATAAAGTTCAAAGACTCAACTTAGTCAATCACAAGCACAGAGGGTTTCTTAGAGTCTACTGTAACAATAAAAGGAATTGTGACCTTAAGATTTCTCATCCCAGCTGATCTTATTTGGGTTGAACTTTCTGTTTGAAAGAACTGCAAAGGCAAATTCATTGTACACATGAGAACCATGAAAAAAGTATGAATGTCAGAGAGGGAGCCTGAGATCTTTTTTGAGGGTGTGGACTGGAATCTGAAGAGCATCAATTTCAGCTTAGAGCTGAAAGGGACCTTACAGTATATATATATATATTTCTTCATTTTACAGATGAAGAAACCTGGAGAAGTCGTGAATTGCTTAAGGTCACCAGGGGAATTGGATGTGGGGTTTGAACTCAGAGTCTCTTATTCTAAAGTCAGTGATCTTTCTGCATAATAGTGTTATGATCCTGCCCCAGATCTAACCCATAGTTGAAAAATCTGATCTAGGAGAACAGTCCTAATACTAACTCCAGATATTGGGTAATCCTTTGTTAGTCATATGAAACCTCCTTCAAGTGGAATACAGTCACCACATCTATGTAATATGCACATTTCTTCCAATGTTTCCATTCACTGTATGTCAGTGAGGCCCTATAAGAAGCTCCATTAACCACTTATGTGGTCTATACAAGGGAAACACAGATGCAGCGACTCACCAGTTGGCTACTCAGCTACTGTGAGTGAATAGTCATCTGTGGTGAGAATATAGTTCATTAGTCTTTTTATCAATGATCCAGACAGTTTTTTTCTAAATAGCCTAGATTCCAGTTATCTAGGTAGCCCTGATTTAATAATACTCGACTTACGAATAACCTGTATTTATCAATGGTTGACTTTTTTGTCATATATATGCCTTATAATTGAACCCCATTCTTAAGTTCCCTTCTGTCCCGGAGCTTCTCTCCCTCCTCCCATAGCTTCTCCTTACTGGGGCTGTTGCTATGAGAACTAGAGAACTGCTCATACTCTGAACCTGGGGTCAGGGCAGATCTGTTCTTGGTAAGTTCTATATCTTTTGTGTATTGTGTATTACCTTTACCTATAACTAGATAAATCTAACCAAAAATAAATAAGAAAGAAGTCAAGAAAGTAAATAGAATAAATGAGATATGATAGATATCTGGAGAGAATTGAATGGAAATAGAAAGGAATATACCTTTTTCTCAGTGTTTTATGGTACCTTTACAAAGATAGAATGTAAACTTCTTAAGGGCAGGGGATTTCACATTTTTTTTTGTATTTGTATACCAAGAATTCAGCATAGGCTCTGGCATAATAATCACAATTTTACTAGTACTTATATAGGCTATAAATCCTAAATATATCATTATATATTTACAGATACATATGTTTTAAGGTTTGCAAAGGACCTTATAAATATTAATTTACTATATCCTTACAACAAGTCTGGGAGGTAGGTGCTATTATTATTCCTATTTTACAGATGAGAAAAATGAGACAAATTGGCATTAAGTAGCTTGCCTAGAGTGACACAGCTATTAAATATCCAAGTATTGAACCCAGGTCTTCTAACCCTACGCCCAGCATTCTGTCTGCTGCCTAGTTGCCTTAGCAGGTACTTGATTATTGAATGATTTATTGATCTGATCTTGTTTTTCTTTAGAAATAAATTATATAAGCAGAAGTTAGTCCTACAGTTCCATTACATTATAGCTTAAATACACTTTTGTAGGTTAACCTAAAAGAAACATGGGATAGCACTGGGTTTGGAATCAATGGACTTGAGGTTGCATTTCTCATTATGTGACCCTGGGCAAGCCAATTAACCTCTCTGGCTCTTATTTTGTCATCTGTGAAATAAGGGGTTCTAACTAGTTGACCTCTAAGATCTCACCTAGCTCTAAAGCTATGTTCTTAATCTGCTTTGCAATATTTTTGCTGTGAGAAAATATATTCTTAATTACTAACAAATTTTGAGATTCACAAAACATTGCCCTATCATTTTTCAGCATTCTTATTAATTAACTAATCAGATTAATTAATTCTGATTAATATCAGGGGCTGGACTAGATAATTTATAATGCCTTTTCCAGTTCTAAGAAATGAAGGATTACTTATGCTCACATTAGTAGCTACTGTGATACTTGAATTGGGATATGTAATTTAGACAATTTACATTCTATCGTATTTTAGAGCCTTGTTGATTTAAGTCATGGCTATCCTAAAAATCCCCTCCCCCCTTTCCCATTTCCTCTCTTCCCTGTTTCTTTTTTTCTATTTGGACTCTATTGCCATTTAGTTATAGGTGTACACAACAAGGAAGAGGGTTGAGGTCATGTCATGTATTGAACTGAATTATTCTGATTTTTGTGGTGATAAGAACAATGTACTTCTCTGTGTTTTGGTCATCTTTTTTTTTGGTGGGGGGACTATACTTCTTAGATGACATCATGTGATGATACTACCCACCCACAGACCAAGAAACTGTAGCATACACAGTGGTCACATACTAGTAATATAGTCTTGGCAGACAGGCTGAACCAGGTTGAGAGTAACCAACAGGTCTGAAACCCATCAATGAGATAGGTGACGTCTACCCCAAGTGTGTGAAAACTTCCCATGGTGGAATGGACAGATAGGAACAATTTGTTCCAAGCACCATGAAGGCAGCTGAAGCAGGCACTATAGAATGTTAAGAGCTTGGTGAGACATCAAAGATGCCAAGGTCAGCCATTACATCCCAGACTATCACCAGACATACTGACTTTTGCCCTGCCACTAGACTTCGATGACTCTGGAAGAGAGTGAGACTGATGACTTCCTGCAACTGTGCCTGACTTAAATCTTATTCATATGCAAGTCATTATTCCATGATGTCCTTAGTCCTATTTGAAAATGAAGGACAAATGGCAACAAGTTGGAAGGGAGTGTTTGTATTCCCTAGTGGGAGGCATGGAATAAACTTTTGAGATAAAGACAGGACACAGAGTGATCTGAGCAGAGACTCAAAAGAGGTAAGAGTAAAATGTAAATAGAACCAAGAGGTTGTCCCCAAGTGACACATAAATCTTTTTTTTTAAGCAATTGGGGTTAAGTAACTTGCTCAAGGTTACATGGCCAGTTGTTTCTGGGTGTGGTGCTGAGTGTCTGAGCCCGGGATTCGATCTCCAGGTCGTCCCAACACTGGAGCCGGTGCTCTTACTCGCTGAGCCACCTGGCCGCCTCACGTGACACATAAATCTTACCACTACCAACAAGAACATTATCATGATCCTCCTCCTCCTCATTATTATTATCATTATTGTTATTTGGTGAGGGAACAATGACAATAGATATCTTCCTTATGGTTCCTTTCCCGAGAAGACACAGATGCAAGTCTCTAGTGTTTGTAGGTTTTACACTGAATGCAATGCTTTTAAGACCTCAAGGCCCTTGGACAAGAATATTATACTGAATGGACAACCCATGCAATTGGTCCACCAGTGTGTGTGTGTGTGTGTGTGTGTGTGTGTGTGTATACATATATGTATGTACACACATACATGCATTGCTTATAGATGAGGAGCTTGAACCAAGAGAAAGAAAGGGGATTGGAGTATCTTTGGGAAATTGTAGTTCTTTAATTTTCCCAAGCCTCTCTGAAACAAAGGTTAACTATTTTTAACCCCAATATTCTTACAGTGAAGCTATATTGCTGCAAACCATGTTATACACAAGAGTGATGGCATAAAAGATCCCATAGAGAGACCAATGGGGACATGCATGGTCAGTCCATATGCCCCACTGGAATCTATGCAGTGCCCACATAGAGGAAGGGCCTCAGATTGTGATGGATTCATGGGAGGACACACCCAAGAGTTGCACAAGATGAACACACATGTAAGGATAATGATCTGCATTGTTAGAGGGAGAATCCACATTGATGACATTACAGATCCATCGAAAAAGCAAAGTAGGTTGTTGTAGCAATGTTAGGATAACAATGAGACTATGTGCCAAAAGAATGGACCCACACATCTGTTCCTCTGTTCTACTAGGTAATGATGCCAGCTTGCTAAGCCAACGTGAGAAACAAAGCCAAGAGGACTAGCTGAACTTCTCTGGAAGATTGGGAGCTTATAGTTTGGAAAACTGGAGAGAGTGTTCACTGATTGATTCTTAGTATACATCTTGCATTCTGTTAAAAGTAAATGTCTTTCATGTTGCTGTGATTTCACACGATTAGTTCTGATTTATTGGAGGAAAAAGTGCAGATACAAAAACTGGGGCTCACAAGTACAAGTTGAATAGATGGCAAACTGGAGCCTAAAGATGGCAGTGGGCTACACTTCTTTTCCCCTGGTCTGTGAGAGGGGAAGTTAGATAATCAATGGCAAGATAGGATTGTGGGTAGAACATCACAAAACTTTCCATGGATTCAAGAGACATCCCGGCTGACTGCCAGGGAAGTTGGAATGAAAGAAATGACAAATAAATTTGATCCAAAGCATCCAATTGGAGGACATTCTGATTAACTTACTGGGTATTGAAGGGGGTGATGAAAAAGCACATTCTTTCATGGACTTCCAGGGATCATGATCCTCTAGGCACAGAGACAGTCATGGGCTAAACCAAGCCCAAGGAACTATAGACATATAGGAGAGCCTAGAAAATTTAGGTGTCAAACAGGCTGGAACTGGGTGGTTTTCTTTTAAAATATGAATTACTCATTAATCTCGCACTATGTAATATTTATGAATTTGTATCTCTTCTTTACCTTTGTAAATAAACCCTAGAAAATATTTTCTTGTGGGCTGGAATACATGGAAGACATAGATGAGAAGAAAAGAATGGACTGAAGGACAGAGAAGGGTGTCTAGCTTTAGTGGCAGTGGAAGAAGCAGCAGGTGATATGATATTGGCTGTGATAAATCTCTGAAATCCAGGAGTCACCTCAGCTTAAGATTCAGAAGGATCAGAGCTTCAAGCTGGTAAAAGGAATTTGAAAAATAAGGACAGAGAAAGGCTTTAACCAAGGAGAGGATCTCCTAGATTAGTTCAAGGAAGGAAGTAGAATTATCAGATAGTTATGCCCATAGTAGGTACTTAATAAGTATTTGTTTAATTGGGCTGAATGTGGTTCATCAAGATCTAAAGTCCAGGCTTCGATCCTTCACATTCAGGAATAGCAGAATTTATCCCTGTGCAGAGGCTTATATTCCACTAAGGTCCACCTTGCACATTTTCATGCCTCAGATCGAATTCAAAATCTCTCTTTCTGTTCTGGAGCCAACAGTTGGGGAATTGATGGAATATCCTTGCCCCAGGAAGTCATCAGTTTAACACAATTAACTTCCTGGTAGAGGATCTCTCTTCATGACAGCAGTACTCATGACATTATAGCCAAACCCAGGACACTGCCAACACATCTCTGCAAATTTCATTAGTAGTGGCTGTTTCCTTCTTCTGGATCATTAATAAATATGTTCAATGAAGCCAGTTCTGACACCAACCCCTGACACACCCCAATGAACCTTTTGCTTCCAACCAGATGAAGCTCCCATTTATCACTTATTTCTGTGGGTTTGCAATCCTGCCCATTATTCCCAATCCTCCCCATATTCCATCTAGACAATAGCATTCAAAACTAAGTCAATCCAATTTAATTTGGAAGAACAACTTTTACAGAAATTTGTGTCAAATGAACCACTGACACCCATATTATGTCTGCTACATTCCTTTCATCTGCTAATTTCCTAATGCCATCTCCTTTCCCTATGGGGGTTATTGGTCACTACTCTCTGAAGGTTTACAATTCCTTTTCCCCACCATCCCATCTCCCAGTTCTTATTTGATTATCTTAACTATGTAGTATGTAAGGTTGTTTATTTTTTGATAGCTTTTATGCTCATTCTCCAAAATGTAATAAAATAAGGATCATAATCAAGAACTGAATGAGAAGAAACTAAGGAAGTGAGATGATATTATATCTAACAGTAATAGATCTTGAGCCCAGTGGGTTTGAGGCACTACCATGCAGTCCTACAGGCTTCACTCCTGAAGACCCTGATCTTTTAGGAGAGATGGAAATAGGCTCCCTTTCCTCTCCCTCCTTGGTTCATTAACCCCTCAGCTGACATTCCAATGACAATATATTTAGAGCTTAGATTGTTGCTCATGTGCATCTCTCCCCAAAGTTAAAAAGACGATGTCAATAAGGTGAGAGTCAAGTATTTATTTGCTTCACACAAGAATACTAAATACAAAAGATTCTCACAAGTGTGCATTGACAAATACAAACTTAAAACAGGATTTAGTAACTCATAATTATTGTTATGATCTTTTTCTGAAGACTATTTATTAAACCTTATGAGTACATAAGACAATTTGTGTGAACTACTAATAGGCATGGTCACATTTCACCTCTGTTTGGTACTGTCCAAATGATTCCCAGTCCAGACTTCTGTTGGTGGTTAGGATCCCCAGGAAAGAATCCTAGAGGACTGCATGACTGAATCCAGGGCAGGGGCACATTTTAGGGAGAGGAAAAGGATGCAGTTCTCCAACCTTCTGGGCTCATTATTCGATCTTATTATTAGATAAAATAAAACAATTCCCTTGCCCCCAGTCAGCTCTATTGATTGGACCCAGGACCTCTTGGCATCTTGAGCTCAAAAAGTTGCTTCCAAGCCCAGACACATCCATCAAGAAAACAATGTTCAGTCACCAGCTCAAGAAAGGAAAGACAAAGCAGAAAAGACAGAGAAGGGCTTAAGCACAGAGCCAATTAAGTGAGTCCATGTTCCATGTGGAACGATTGATCATGATCCTGCAATGGGGTAAGCCAGCCTATCCCCTACACCTCATTGGAAGTCTCAGAGTTAAACAATATTGCCTACAGGATTAAAGAAAGAAAGAGTTAGCTGGAAGCTGTCTCTCCTTCTAATTGATGCAGGATCCACCCCTTACTTTCCTTCTACTTGGAGAGGACCAAGAGACCTCTGAGAATTTTTAGTGTCATACAAAAGTTACAAGAACTGATAGTGCTGGGCCAGAGGCACCCAAGAAGTGTGTCATCCCCAAAGAGAAACTAATACTGAGTTACCAAGTCCATGCAATCCCCAGAAGTTTCTGGGCAGAGTTCAGGGCACTTGAGACCTAGGATCACCCCCAACAGCTCAATTCATCCTCTTCTATACTGTATTATTTTAACTGGGAAGATAAGAAAGTGAGGTCATTCATTTCTGGGTTCAGATTTAACCTAAGAAACTTTTGAAAAACAGTGGGATGCTTTTAGATCCTCCTGAGAGTTTCCTATATCACCCTACTCCATCTCCTGTATTGATCGCTGAAGTAATATAGGAAAAAATCCTGTCATAAGAAGTACAATGACGATAAACTTCTCTGCAGACACTTGTGTAATTCTCTGGCTAAGTTCCTCAAAATTCCTTATTTTGAGCTCACAATAAAAACCATATTGTGAAAATATGAATGACTCCTGCTTTTTTCTTAAAGTGTTTTTAAAGTTTAACAATATAGAGAGGCATACAATAAGACTCTTTTGTGAGAGCATTGTTCTCTTAAACTGAGATGTCATGGTTGGTCCAAAGATGACAGCATGAGCAGGAAGGAAGTAAACTGAGAGGAAATAGGAGGAGGAGTGGGATGGCATCAGAAAACCATACAAATGGCACTGTAGCTCTGTCAACATGGATATCATTGTGTGTCATGTATCTGAAAGATGTAGTCATTGGCCACAGAACGTTAAGACAGCTTTGTGGTGGGTAGGGCTGTTATTTCTAGGATGTTTCTCTTTATATAGACTGATCTTGTAGACAAGCCAAAGAAAGTTGTGAGGATGGGCCACAGCAAATGGATAGATAGATAGACAGACACACAGAAAGACAGGCAGATAAAACTTCCAAACATGAGAACATGAGGGAGAGAAGATCAGGCATAGATTAGACTCAATGGTCTCTGAGGTCCCTCTCAACTCTGAAATCTTTTGGAATCCCTTCAGGAAACAGGTGATTTTTGCCTTGCTGACCACTGTCTCACATTAGGAAAACTGATAGAGGAATATGTTATAATAATCTGCTGCCTATCTTAAATAAGTTTCTGACACTGCAATGGATCAGTGATAGAAAGTTCTGAATCTCTTCCCCTAATATTTTAGAAGCTGCCCTTATCCTTTTTTTTTCTTTTTGCTTTTTGGAGGAGGGAAGGTAGGGCAATTGGGATTAAGTGACTTGGCCAAGGTCACGTGGCTAGTTTTGTGTTAAGTGTCTGAGGTCAGATTTGAACTCAGTTCCTCCTGACTCCAGGGCCGGTACTCTATTTACTGCACCACCTAGCTTCCCCAAGCTGCCCTTATTCTGATGATAATAATGACAAAGTTCTTATATAGACCTTTAAAATTTGCAAAGTGCTTTATTATGTGATTTCATTAGATCTTCACAACAACCCTCTGAGTCAGCTGTTATTGTTACCCCCCACCCCCCCAGTTTTATAGATGCAGAAACTGAGACTGAGAGGGGTTAAGTGACATTTTCACAAATTAGTAAGAGTTTGAGGTAGGATTCGAATTCAGGTCTTCCTAACTCAAGTCCAACACTCTATCCACAAAACCACCTGCCCTTCCATAATTAAAAAATAAACATATTTCCAGTGGAGTTGAGTTTCCTCTATCTCTCCAGCCACTCCATGTACACCCAGTCTCCCAGCGAAGGTAGGAGCTATTTAGACGGGATTATGTGTCCATTCTCCTTTCCAGTTTTCAGGCTCCTCCAGATTGAATCCCTTTTAAATGGCTCACTAAGGCCTAGAATCAATTTACTTGATCACAGAACTGGACATTTGCCCCTTGGGTCCAAATTGAAGTAACGATAAAATTTGCTGCATCTACTTTACATTTCTGGCACTTTCAGAGAAGAGACTTGGCTTGCATTTCTGTTCCCAGGACACCCCGGTATGCATCCCAATTAGCTTTTCCATGCAAGCTCTGAAAACAGTGTTGCTGAAGTGAAAAATGGGACATTTTCATAGAAGTTTTTTTCAAAAAGGCTAACAAAAATTATTGGTTTTATCTAATTTGTAACATTGGCAAGAGGATATACTTGGCCTGATTCACTCGATGGGGTTATATATAACCTAGTGTAGAAGGAGATGTGGAATCATGCTTGTTTCTGTTCCATACCAAATGAAATGTTGGAATGGTTCAAGGGCTTCTGTCCATGATGCCCTTGACAAGCTTAAGCATAATCAGCTGCCCATATTTTACTGATACATTTTTATTTGCTAGCAGGAATCTTCTCTTAGGACTCTATAAACAAGAGAGATAGCCCTGGAGGGGAATTCAGTGTTTTAAAATGATTGTCCAAAGGCAAGTATTTCCTGCAGCATCTGCTTTACAGGTTAGTGAGAAACTTCTGGTTTTTAAATAAGAAATAATGTCTGTCCTTTTACAAAATACAAATTTCATGTTAAGCTTTGGTTTATTTTAAGTGAAGTCTTTAGTATTAACTTTTTTCTC
>NW_027185876.1:19172955-19207610 GCF_028583685.1 Petaurus breviceps papuanus
GGGGGGTTTTTACTTTTTGATTGTCATGGATCCCATTGGCAATCTGATGAAGCCCATGGACCCCTTCTCAGAAATTTATAAAATAAAATATATGGGGTCACAAAGAAAGCCAATTATATTTCAATATAGTTAGCAAAGTATCAACAGTTTTTGATAAATTTAAGTTTAAGAACCCCTGATTTCAACCCCTTCATTCTAAAAATTGAATAAAATAAGGCCTGTGAAAGGGGATTGATTTTCCAGGGGCACTAAGAATATGACTGAGTTGAGAGTTTTCAAAGTGCTCTCTCTCATATTGTAGATAGCTTGCCCACACAATGGGGGGAAATTTTTTCTAGATAAACATCACTTTCTGGACTTCAGAACCCAGTGTATTTACTGAATATCATCATCTAACAGCAACCAAGCTCATTTGTATTTCATGTGCTTTCCTCAAATCACTAATTGCTATTTAAAAAAAGTTGAGTCATTTTTAAAGCCTTATTTGGGCTATAGAAGAACTAGACTATCTAGTCCCTCTCTTCAAGAAAATTATGATTTACCCGGTTAGAGAAAACATATACATATGAAACAATGCCTTTCATGTAGTAGGATTTTAATAAAACACTATGGGAAATTCTACTGACCTAAGTAAATGGATGATAAAAAAAGGAGGCTTTTGATACATACCAGGATTTTCATAGCAGCCCTTTTTGTGGTAGCAAAGATTAGAGACAAGAGTACATGTCCATTCATTGGGAAGGGGCTAACTAAACAAGTTGTGTTACATGGAGCCAGGGGAATATTTCTTCATTGTAGGAAATGATAAATAGGAATGCATAATGAATGATAAGGTACTTACTAAACACTTATTAGTGCCAAGCCCTGTACTAAATTCTCAGGATACATAGACAAGGATACGAAAGTTTCTGTCTTTCTCTCTATGAAGATAATAAAGAAGCACCAGAAGTCTTATATGAACAGATACAAAGTAGGGGGAACGAGAAAAACAATCAGCACAGTGACTACAACCATGTAGATGGAAGGAAAAGGAATGATGAAACAGTTGCGATGTTTTTGCTGTAAAATGCTAATGATGAACATAGGGGCCTCCAAAAGAGATGAGAATAAACCTACTTCCCTTCTTTTTGGAAGTAGGGGACTTTGGGTGTAGAACACTCCATGTAAAATTGGACTTGGTCGATGTATTGCTTACCTTTACTCAACTGGCTTCACCCCCCACCACCTTGTTTTGATTCTTGTTAAAATGAATAGATCTTGTTTTCTTCAGAAGTACATACTGAAAAAAAAGGATGGATCTCTGGGAGGCAAAGGATCAGGAGACATATTAAAAAATGAAGGTGATTCAAGAACAGATGTCAATTTCATTTTTTTAAAAAGAGAAACCCAGCTTTGAAATAGTGAATAGCAACCACTCATTTTATAATGACAAAATATTTAGTACAGATGATAGATATTTATTATTATTATTATATTCCTTCCCCTCCCCCACAACAAGGCTCAAAGTGAAAGCATTTTTCTTCATTTTTTATACAAATGAAGAAACTTAGTCTCAGAAAGTCCGTGACTTTCTCAAAGTTACATAGCTAGCAATAGTTGTGACTCAAGGTCAGATCTTCTCCCTATAAGTCCAGGGTTATTATATCATATCATGTTAAATTAAACCAATTCAATAAATATTTGTTTTGGGCCTATTATATGGAAGGCAGTGTTCTAGGAGCTTGGAACATAAACATAAAACATTAACTCATACTTGCCTTGAAGGAACTTCATTTTTCCTGGGAAGCAGAACAGGAAAATGGTGAGGATCTGACTTATATACAGATAAGAAAGTGACGGTTGAAAAGAAGAAATCAGAGAAAGTAATTAAATAGTTTTTGAGGAGGTAGATGATGCTAACCTGATAGGGAGGGTGAGATCAAGGAAGGTTATATACAGGAGAAGACACCTCAGGTGAGTCTTGCAGAAGAGGACAGAGCACATTTCATACTTAGGAAAATTATTTTGTTAGTTATGCAGAGGATGAATTGGTGAAAAGAACCAGAGAGAGTCATAGAGGCACTGTGACAATAGTCCAGACTAGGTGTCAAGGGTGGTGGAAGTGTGAGGGGAGTGATGCAAAAGTTATTGTGAAATTATAATCAGCAGGATTTGGCATAAGAAGTATGAGGGAAAGCAAAGTATCTGAAAACTAGAGGCTAATGAATTTGACTTTCCTTCCTGGAAATTAGTTGATAAGCTAGAGAGTATAAATAGGAAGTCAACAAGAAGAGTGATAGGCCTTGAGTTCATGCTTGTAATGTTAAAGGAATTTGAAGATCTTCCCTGCCCATTAATAGGCACACAGAGCCATGGCCCAGAGTTAATCAGACTCTGGGCCACAGGAAGTTTCCAATTAAGTGCTGGAGCATTAGGATTTTCAAGCTCCTCAGCCCTCAGTCAATCAGATGTTACATCTTTTTTACATATTTTGGGAGGCTGGTGTTTTGCTTTGGGGGTTCTCTCATGAGAAGCATCTTCTGATTTCCTGGTCAAGACTCTGCGTAACCATATGTTCAGAGCCACCCAACTGCCTAGATGCTTGTACCCCCTCAATCCAGTGATGTATGTAAAGAATATAGCAATATTGTTATGTTCAGACAGCCAGAGTCCTGTCTGTTGGTCTTTATGATAATTTCTCTGCTTGTATTTTCTATGCTCACTTCTTTCTCTGTAATTAAAGTAGGATTGTTAACCCCTTTAAAGTTGTCTTTTTTTTTTTTAAGCAATTGGAGTTAAGTAACTTGCTCAAGGTTACACGGCCAGTTATTTCTGGGTGTGGTGCTAAGTATCTGAGCCCAAATTTGATCCCCAGGTCATCCCAACACTAGGGCCAGTGCTCTTACTCGCTGTGCTACCTGGCCGCCCCAATGCTGAAATCTTTTGACTCTGAAATTGATTTTGTGAAGAATTCTTGATTTTTTTTTCCATATTAAAAGGGGACTAGAAAAGGGAATGGGTGATGGCAAAGAGTCAGCATGATTTCATCAAGAAACAGGTCATGCCAAACTAAACTCATTACCTTTTTTTTGGACAAGGTTACTAGACTTATAGATAAAGGAAGTGCACCTTGTTTTCCCACTGCTCTCAGGATGCTGATAACCCTGCTTCCTCCAGCTTTTACAAAGGATCCAACTTCAACCAAATATTGTTTGGAAATCAATTAAAATCTAATAGAAGCCCACGATGACATTTTTTAATATTTTTATTTAATATTTTAGTTTCATACCATGAATATGCTGTGAATGTGATTGTGCCCCTGAAACAGAATGACTCTATTTATTAATATTTGAAGAAAATATTACTTTCAACCTTTAAAAATGTCACTAATGTTATATTTGTGGCCAAGATTGAGAGCTAAGTTGGTACACTTAGGTGTATCCAGACTTGGTTGAATGAATAGGTTCAAGAAATTGTCATTCATGAGTTTGGAAGGAAGTCTCTAATGGGGTGCTCCAGTGATCTTTTAAAATTAATGATTATTAATTTATTTTTGATTAATTAATTAATGATCCAGGGTACATTTTTAAATTAATGATTAAGATATAGATAGCATACTATGCAAATACACAGATAACACAACACTGAGAACTCTAAAATGATCAATGGCAGTATCCCAAAAGGTGCTGATAGGTTACAGTATTGAAATGAACCTAATAAAATGTGATTTTATAAGAAAAAAATTTAAAGTGTTAAACTTAGTATGTTAAGAATCCACTATATGCCAGGTACTTACAATTATTTCATTTGATCCTTGCAACAACTCTCAAAAGTAGGTGCTATTATCATCCCCATTTCACAGTTGAGGAAACTGAGGCACATACATGTTAAGTGACTTGCCCAGAGTCAACCTGAATTCAGGTTATCTTAACTTGAGGCTCAGTGCTCTATCCACCCATCTAGGCTAATGAGTGTGGTATGAAGACTGAAGGCCATGCTGAATAAACATTTAAGAGCCTTGTGATGTTTAGCCTGGAAAAGAGAAGACTTAGTAGAAATATAATAACTGTGTTTGAGTGCTTGAAAGGCTGTTTATAAAGGATGGATCAGATTTATTCTGCTTTACCTCTGAGCACAGAATTAGGAATAATGAGTAAAAGATTTAGAGGCAGATTTTGGTCTGAAAGGATGAAAATTTTCCTGACAACTATCTTTGTCTAATGGAGGAACGGGCTGTTTCAGCAGGTATTGGTTTTTTTCTCACTTGAGATCGTCATTGTAAAATGTAAATAAGCACTTGTTGATATTGGAGAGGGATTTTTGCTCAGGTAGGGACTGGATTAAATGGCCTCAGAAATATACCTTTAAGATTCTGTGATTCTCTAACTTTCAGGTGCTTAGAGCAATAGAAGTCTCCACAGCAAAGGCAAAAGCTGCATCTATGAAGTCATTGCAATATAACCTGGAGCTGGCAAGAAATTTTTGGAATGGGAGAAGGAAAGAACTTGCATAGTCAGGGTCCCTATCCAAACATTTGGAAAGATGAATAGAGTCTGCAGAGCAAAACCAAAGTATGACCCTAGCCAAAGGCTATTGGCTGAGTGCTCCCCCTGGTCAAGAAAGAAGAAGTCGGTTCTGCAGGATAGAAAGAATCCTTCTGGTCTTGGATATAACAGCAACCCAAAACTCCCTCAGGCTAGAAGTTTGAGTATCTCTTTTATTGACATCCAGGCATGATGGAACATAGGCAAGGAAAAGAAACAAATGCTTGTGTATCCTCTAAGCTATACCAGCCAGAGTTGGCATCAGGACTTTGTACCCTGTGGATGATTTTGCTTTTCAATGCCTTTTCCACGTCTTGTACATAGTAAGTAGTCAAATGTTTGTTTAATTGAATTGGGGTTTCTATTATTTCCCCATGGAAGTTCCTTTGAAAAATTCTAGTTTTCCAAAAGCTATTCCACAATGACTAGTTGTCCAGAGGATATAAACAAACAGTTCTCAAAAAAATAAATTAATAAAAAAGATTCACAAACTCCTAACAAACATATGAAAGATTGCTCTAAATCAAAATAATTAGAGAAGTATAAATCAAAACAACTCTGGGATTTTATGTAACAACCAGAAAATTGGCAAAGATGACAAAAGATGGAGCTTGCTGATGACGGGCGGGCTGGAGAAAGAATGACACTTTAATACACTCTTGATGGGGCTATGAATTAGTCTGACCATTTTGTAAAGCAATCTTTGGAATCGTTCTGAGAAAGTGACTAAAATGTCTATATGCTTTAACCGAAAGATACCACTGTAGGTAATATAAAATTGACACAGAGAGATTTTTTTTAAAAATAAAGAAAAATTTTAATTTGTCATTGGTCCTCTTCAAAAACAAAGGACAAACATGGAATCCTGCATGGATTCTTTCTCTTTTCTTTCCATTGCCAGGCACTATCTCTAATTCCATTTAGTTTTATGGTTATTTATAGGTCCCAGAGGGCACGATCAAGTCCATCAGCCAATTCAAACAAACTTCTTATGGCACTTAGGGAAGTATCAGTAGGGGTAGCTAGGTGGGGCAGTGGGAAGACCTGAGTTCAAATCCAGCCTCAGACACTTACGAGCTATGTGACATTGAGGAAGTCAGCGAACCTCTGTTTGCCTCAGTTTCCTCATTTGTAAAATGGGGGAAGGGTTATAACAGTACTCACCTCCTAGAGGTGTTGTGAATATCAAATGAGACTGTAATTGCAAAGTGCTCAGCATAGGGCCTGGCACATTGTAAGTGCTTTTTAAATGTTAGCTGTTATTATTGTTGTAATGTTTACTCCTTGTGAAGAATCCAGATGTGTTTTCCACCTGGCAAATGTATCAGAACATAGCATTTTATCACTTACTTTAGAAGAAATGGGGAGAGGGGATGATTTGATTGATATAGTAATCAACCCCCACATCTGACCTTATAATGACTCTCTCCTCTGATTAAGACCTGTCAGTGGTGCTCTTGCTGCTAGGATAAGACACAAATTCCTCTGTTCAGCATATACCCCTTCCCAGTCTCAGTATTGCCTCCCCTTCCAGACTAAATCATTTTATTTTCATCACACATGCCATATGTTCCAGCCAAACTCACATGTTTACTTACAGATCACTCTATCTCTAGCCCTTGTGCCCAGGCTAACACCTCTGTCTCTTAGCTTCTCAGCTTCCTTGGAGCTTCGGCTCAGCTTAGATCCCTACATGGAACCTTTCCCTAGTGGTGCAGTGGAGAGAGTATTGGAAGTTGGGAAGACTTAAGTTCAAGTCCAGCCTCAGACATACCAACTGTGTGACCTTGGGCAAGTCACTTAACTTGTGTTTGCTTCAGTTTCCTCAATTGTAGACTGGAAACTGTGACATTTAAAAAGTCTGAGACATCATTTCTCAGTAATTAGTCATTTTATTAATAATGCTAGCATTTTAATAAAAGAGGTCAGTGGTACTTTGGAATGCCAAAGACCCCCTCATGTCTGTGGGCTCACAGTTTATATACTCTTGAAAGAGTGGGTATTTCTAAGAGTGGCAATCAATTCTGATTGATTAACAACTAATGAGAGAATGAATATTATAATGAGAAGTGGGCTATACTACAATGAGGGTCTTGATGTATAGATCACTCAAGTCTTGGTCAAAGAGAGTTATAAATGTTTATATCACCTGTCTGACAAAAGAGACAATCCATATTTTCCCAGTCCTGTCTGAGTAAATAAAGTGAGAATTATATCTATATCCCATTACCTAAACGTGGGATTTCTTTCCCAGGTAAGTCTTTGAGAAAGATTTCCCACATTAGTTGATTTCTGGATGAGGAAGTAGAAAAGGACAAAAACCTTGGTCCTGATTCAATGATTAGTTATTAGTACAAGAGAGAAATCATTTCTCTCACGATAATAATAGTATCTAATTCACAGGGTGGTTATGAGGATAAAAATATGTGTAAAGTAGATAGCATGCTGCTTGGCACATGGTTGGGACTATGTAAATACTAACTATTATTGTTATCATGATTATTGTTGAATATTGCATAACCAGACGAATGAATGAATGCATGAATGAAACCAACCAGCGCTGGAGCCCTGAGAGTCCCAGCAGAAATAGGTCAGGTAAAGATTGGAGATTAAGCAAAGAAAGAGTCAAGTTTAACTGCAGATATGGTCATTTCCTGCCTCACCCTCTTCCTTGGGTAGAGGGGAGAGAAGAGAGCAATTAAAGTGAGGTGAATTATTCAAGCAAAGACATTAGGCAAAGGGAAGGGAGTCAAACCAGGAAAACAATATAAACAGTGACCACAGCAATATCACTGAAGGTTTGGTGTCCCAGCAGCAAACAAACAAAACCAAATGCTGAAGTGAGGATGATAAAGGCTGGGCTCAGACAAGACATGGAAGGATATATTTCCCTCTCCCTCTTTTGCAGAGGTGGAGGAGGGTGGGATTATGACTGTGGAACATAACATATACATTGGATTGGGTGAGATTATCTGTTACTTTTGCTGACCTGTTTTTGGTATTTTCCTTTCTTTAAAAAAATTATTTATCACAAGGGATGGCTCTCTGGAAAGTGGCAGGGATATATTGGAAAACATAAGTGATACTTTAAAAAAAAGATATTTTTTTATGAAAGAAAATTTCTGGGTTCATCTCATTTCCTAAGGATTTTCCTATAACTGGACAGGATAGAAAGGTCAGTTTAGTGAATCTCTATGGTTCAGGTATGGGCAATGGTGAACCTGGACTAATTCAGAGGCTACTAATTTTTCCCCCCGCCTCCAACATCTCTCTCCTATTCATCTTCCATGCAGCTTCCAAATGGATATTCCTAATGCATAAATCTGACCATGTTACTCCCCTACTTAAGAAATGTCAGAGGCTTTCTGTTATCTCTAGGAAATGAATGTCCTCTGACATTAATAAACCATCATAGTATTTCTAATACTCACCTTCTCAGGCTAATTTTATGTTACTTCCTTTCATGCATTCCATGTTCCAGACAAACTGGCCAACTTGCTGTTCCTGATTCCTACTATTCCTTCACTAGTTTCCATATACAGGCTGTTGTTCAGTCCTGGAATGCACTTCCCCTCTTCTTCACTTCTTCCTCTTGGGATTCTCAGCTTCCTTCATATCTTGGTTTAAGTAACACTTCCTACATGAGGCCTTTTCTAATCCCACCGTTGAGTGTTTATAACCTGGGGCTTATAAACTTTTATATATCGATATCTCTATAAATGTATGTATAGATATGTATATATACAAACGTACATAAATTTATACTATATTATAATGTATTATAATATATTTTACATTTATAATAAACTTTCGATATTTTATATTGCTCAATATATTGATATAACATGTATTACATAAATATTCAAAATATTGTTACAATATATTTTATAATATACCTTTATACTATGCCTTTAATATTTTAATACCTTTAATATTGACATAATATAATATGTCAATATATGGATATGACATATAACATAATACAATATATGAATCTATACATACATTGATGATTGTATTTCATATAGTTGATTTCCTTGTAATTCTTTGGATTTTATTTTATGCATTTAAAAACATTATTCTGAGGAAAGGTTCATATTCTTCACTAGACTGCCAAAAGGATCTGTGGGGAAAAAAGAAGTTTAAGAATCCTATTATAGATGTTAGTACCCTCCACCAAAAGCCTTTTCATTTTAAATCTATATCTATATCTATATCTCTGTGTGTTGATTTATCTGTGTACATGGGTTTTTTTTGGGGGAAGGACTCTCCACTAGAAGGCAAGTTTCTTGAGAGCAGAAGTTGTTTTATTTATGTCTTTGTCTTCCCATCAAGTAGCATAATGCCAGTAAGTACTTAATAAGCCCAGCTGAATGAATAAATGAATGAAACAAATCACCTCTAGCCCTGCAAAACTAGGGAGAAACAGGACAGCTAAAGACTGGGAACCCAGGAGAGAAATAGTCAAGAAGACTTGTAGATAGGCCTTCCTGTCTTGGCCTTCTCTTTTCATAGAGAAGAAGGTATTCTAAATAAAGGGAATTGTGGTAGCAAAGGCATGGAGACAGTAAAAGATAGCATGCATTTGGAGAACAGCGAGTAGTATAATTTGATTCAGGTGACTGAGATATCAAATGCACAACCCACAATATTCCCAAATGCTTCCAAACCAGATTAAAATGTAGCTCCTATCTGATTTTAATATGTGGGGTGGAGCCAAGATGGTGGCATAGAAGTGGGGAAACTCTGTTGGCTCCCCCCATAACCACCTCAAATACCATAAAATATGACTCTAAAGAAATTTTAGAGCTACACAACCCACAAAGTGACAGAGAGAAGCAAATCTCTCACTGAAGGCAGCCCATCAGGCAGACAGGAAGGATTCATCACAGCACACTGGTTGCCAAGCCCAGCCCTGAGTATGAGAATAGTTAAATATAAATATGTATTTATGTATACATACATACATATATATGTCTATATAGGAAAGTATGTGTGCATATGTTTTTAATGTATTGGTGTATTTATATATAAACACGTGGCTTTCTAAGCCAATATGTGACCCTCAGGGACCCTTATGTACCATTTAATGGTCCCTCTATTTCTATTTGAGCTTTTACCACTGATGTGCAGGTAGGAAAGGTAGACCAGGATCAGAAGTCTTGACTTTCAGGCTTAAGGATTTAAACTTAATTATCTAGGCCATAGGGAGTCACTGAAGGTTTTTTGAGCAAGGAAGGGAGTGACATAATGCTTCAAGAAGACAAATCTAGTGCTGGTAATGTCCTTGATGGGAGGTGGAGACAGAGCCTGAGATACTGTTCAGAAAGTTGTTGCTAAGTTTCAGTGAGTTGTTTTTACATGGAAGAACATAGAAGCATAGAATTTTGTGACATTGTATATGAGGTCAAGGGAGAGGGAATAATCAAAGACAACTGTTACAGTTTCCAGGCCTTGACTTGCTTCTTAGGTGCTGAACCCACTCAGCTCCATAAAGGCTCAGGCCTCAGGGCAGTTCCATTTCTGGGCTTAACTTGTATATTGGAAACACGCAGCCCATTAACAGTTCAGTAAATGCTCCTCAAACTAGGGAGTTGTAAGCAGATCTAAAAAGTGTTTTTCCTTTTGACTCTGAAGCCTTGCCATCTCATTCTTGAATGAGGAATCCTTTTCATGTGAATGGTCACTTTTCATCCAAGCAGGCATTTAGTGTACACAGACCAAACCCTTCTCTTAACACTGTTCCACCATGAGTTTTTTTCTTTTTCCTTTAAATGTACTTGACACAGGAAAGCCTGAACTGCTGCCATGGAGAGGGAGCAAAGGGAGATGCACAGAGTCTGGAAATCTGAGGACAGACTGAAAAGCAGTAGATGGAGGAGTAGAAGACTGTACAAGGGACTTTCCTCTTTCTTCCTCTTATAAATGCCTTCTATATATTCCACCAAGGGCATATATGGAAAAAAAGAAAGAAGCTCCTAGTGGAGTAGCCTTCTTACGAGGCTTAAGACAAGTTTCCATATCTGTAAAATAGAAATAATAATAGCTATAGTATATGGAGCCTTGGACAGCTAGAGAGAGGACTGAATATAGTGCCGGACTGGAGTCAGGAAGACCTGAGTTCAAATTTAGCCTGAGACATTTCCTAGTTGTGTGACTGTGCAAATCACTTAGCAGTTTCCTCATCTGTAAAATGGACTAGAGAAAGAAATGGTAAATCACTCCAGTATCTTTGCCAAGAAAACCCCAAACAGGGTCACAAAGAGTTGGATCCAACTGAAATGACTGACCAACAAAATGTGGGGCCTGAGATGAGAGAATGTATATAAAACCATTTGTAACATCCTAAAGGGCTATATGGGGTGTCCCCAAAGTCTTAAGCTTTAATAGAGTAAATAAAACTATGCTAAGACTTTTAGGACACCTTATATATGTGTTTTAAAGTCTGATCTACTCATAAGACCTCAAACACAATGGGGACGTTCTCCCTCCTGTGCCTTTGATCAGTCATTCTTTTCTCCATTCCATGGAAAGTGATGATCTTAGCACAGTGGGATGGATATTGGGCCATCGTGAACTAAAATTCCAGCTAAACAAAATTATAGGTTTAGATGGAGGAGGAGACTGTTAGCTGAAAAGAGCGAGCCAGGGGGAGGAAGTAATGGAACAGGGACAGAAGCAGTGATGTTAACCCCTCCCCCCTTCCCCTACATCTCCCAGCTGCTCATCCAATTAATATTGCCAGGTGCCCTGGTCTGCATTGTCACCTGCTGCCTGAGGCAGAGCTGGCAGAAGCTGGTAATTAGGGAAATCCCCAGGCAGGAGAAGGGTAATCCAAAGGCTAGATCGAGGTCATTTATCTGAGGGTGCTGATATCCAAGGGGCTAAGACTAGTGACTGAGCTGGATGTCTTGGGCATCTGGGCAGAAATCATCAGCAGAAAAATAAGAAAGCCAAAATGCAGGAAGTACGGGAAATGACCAAGTCTGAGCACAAGCTGTTTCCTGGATATTTCAAGCTTTGTTTCTGGCAGCATCTGTGTCTGATCCACCCTCTTGCTGACTCAGCTACCCCCCATCAAGTCAAGGGCCTGTGCATGCAGAGGAAACAAAAAACCTCTTTCCTTTTCCAGGGTGGAACTCTTCGTTTGAAAGCCATCTTTGTGGAGAAGCATATGTCTGCCCCAAAGCCTTGTCTACTGCTCTGAGTTTGGGTAAATGGCCCTGCCTTTCCTGGAGTTCTTGGTTGTAGGGAATGACCAAAGGAGGGTCAAGGTGATGTCTTTTCCAACATCCCCACCTCTATCCCTTGGATTTATGAGTCTGTGCCACCAAGGTCTGACATTAGGCTTTTTGGCCTTCTTAAGCTCCCCTCAGTTAATGGGGATGGTCCAGAATATCATTCTATGGGATGAGAGGGGTGGGGAATAGAAGAGACTGAGGGAAGGGATACTCTACTTTTTTTTGCAGATTTTTATTACTAACATAGTCAAGTCACCTAAATGTTGCAATAGACAGAGTAAATACTTGGAGTCAGGAAGGCCTGAGTTCAAACCCTTCCTTAGACACTTAGCTATATGACCATGGATACATCATTTAATTTTCTCAGCCCCATTTTCTTCATCAGCAAAATGGGAATAATAATAGCACCTATCTCACAGGATTGTGTGAAGACTAAGTGACTTTGAAAATCATATAGTGTTATAATGTTAGTTATTATTATAATAATGTTAAGAATAACTCATGAATATGACACTTAAGTTATTCAGAGTGGTTCTCACATCCATTATCTTATTTGATCCTTAAAATGATCCTGGAAGGTAGGTAATAGAAGCTGTAGCCACATTTCTTTCCCCCTTTAGAGGAGAACAAATTACTGAGTTAATTTCCCTTTCTCCCTTTCCTTTTCTCCCTTTCTCTCTTCTCTATTATTTCCCTAAATCCCCAAATCCCAAAGGCAGCAGAGAGCCTAGAACTGAGGAAAATAGAAGGAAAGTTCTAGAGGACAATCACCAGATGAGAAATCATGTATAGATTTACATGGGTAATTGTATTTTGTCTCCAGTCCTCATGCCTTTTGCTATGCATTCTTCTATATGATAAATTAATTAAAACTAAGCCTCTCACCACCCCAAGCAAGGGGCTCCACAATGTCTATTATCCAAGAATACCGAAAGTAATATGCTTCAGCAAAAGATCAGCAGTAAGGTGACTCTAAAGTCCTTGAGATTGAGGATTGTTTCATTTTTTTTGTACAGGTCCTAACCCAAGGGTGGGGAACCTGTGACCTTGAGGCCACATATGGCCCTCTAGGTCCTCAAATGCTGCCTTTTGACTGAATCTAGATTAAAATAGTTCCCTACCCCTGTGACTAGCCGATAGTAGGCACTTATTAAATACTTGTGGATTGATTGATTTTTCACTAAGACAGCAGGAGAAAGTTTGACCTGCCTCTACAGTTTTGAGAGAACCCTTTTTAAAAAGTTCAGAAAAAGGATAATTATGATTTAATATCCTAACATATTATAGGAGATATCAGGCCCAAATGAATGGGAAGCTATCAAGACAAAATTTTGAAGGCAAAAGTAGAAATGCTTTCAAAGAGAAGGGGGTGGGATTGAGGAGGCTGCCTAGAGATCAATATGAAGGTATAAGGAATTCACTGTCAAACTCAGATTTTAAAAATACTGGCATAAATATGGAATGGGCCAGTAGCTGGGAGTGAATACGAAAGATGGTGTTGGAAGCACTAAAACCCAGAATGAGATGGTACCTGTCATGAATACTAAGGAGAAGAATCAAAAAGAGATAAGACCCCTGGGGAATGGGCTAGTGATAATAAGTGATTGTGGGGAGATTGAACTACTCATTTTTTAGATTTTGCTTTTGTTTTTCTTCTCCAAAGAAAGAGATTTTTGGACTAGGCTAGATAGGACAAAAATGATTACCAGGGAGTAGAAAACTAGAATAATTAAGGGGATGGTCAGGAGCATCTAACTGCAGGAGTGGGGAATCTTCAGGCTTGAGGCCACATGTGGCCCTTTATATATGGCCTTCTTATATTATGTTTCTGCAATCAATCTGCTGCCGTATATTGTTCTGACTGAGGTATATGAAGAAAGGGCAGCTAGGTGGTGGAGTGCTAGAGTTCTAGGCCAGGAGTGAGGAAGATGAGTCTTCCTGAGTTCAAATCTGACCTCACACACTTCCTATCTGTGTGACTCTGGACAAGTCACTCAACCCTGTTTACCTCAGTTTCCTCATCTATAAAATGTGATCCTTTGACTGAATCCAAACTTCACAGAACAAATCCCCTTAATAAAAGAATGTGTTCTGCAAAACTTGGACTCAGTCTAAAGGCTTCACCTAAGGACCTAGAAGGCCACAGGTTCCCTAACCCTGGTCCAGGGGAATTACATCATAGAATAGAGACTTTTAACCTCAGGTCCACAGGCCTCTGAAGAACTATGAATAGATTTAATGAGATGGTGGGGAGGGGGACAATAACATCTTTATTTTTACTAACCCCAAGTGGAAGTTTTGCATTTCCTTCAGTTATTATTCTGAGGAGTCCACAAACTTCACCAGAGACTGCCCAAGGGTTCAAGGCACAAAAAAATTAAGAACCCCATTCTAAAATAATCCATAGATTTTATTCCTTACTTTTTTCAATGTTCTTTGAAAGATTTTGGTGAGTGGGGGAGGTTCCCCAGGACTTGCAGAGGGGGCCAATATTCCAATTTTGAGAAAAGGGTAGAATCTATGAAATGTAGTTTGCTGAACTTAGCTTTTATTACTAGCAGAATTCTAAAGCCTATATTTAAGCTTAGAAAAAGAAGTAAAATCTTAACAGAAAAGGTCATATCAGATTAACTTAATTTCCTTTGACAAGGTAACTAGACTCCTTGAGAATAGGTATTGTTTTATTCTTTGTACTTGTATTCCCAGCACCTAGCAAACAGTCTGGCCCATAGCAAGCCCTTAATAAAAATGTGTTGATTAATTGATTGATTAGGAAAATGATGAAGACAGGGTGAGGTTTCAGTAAAAGATTTGACAAACCCTCCATGCTCTGCTTGTGGAGAATGTGGAAAGACTATACAATTAGATGAATTTGGACATGGTTGAAAGATTGGGACAAAATATCCACTTACTCTGGACCAGTGGTTCTCAAACATTTTTGGTCTCATGACCACTTTATACTCTTAAAAATTATTGAGGACCCCAAAAATAGCTTCTGCTTATATGAGTTATATCTGTCAATATCTAGCCTGTTAAAAGCTAAAACTGATCAATTCACTTAACCCCAAATTGCCCTCCCAAAGCAAAAAACAGAAAACAAAAAAAACCCCAAAACTGATAAATTTAAAAAATGTTTATTAATTGATTTAAAATAATAACAAACCTATTATTTGTTGTTATTGTTTTTCAGTCATTTCAATCATGTCTGACTCTTTGTAACCTCATATGGAGTTTTCTTGGCACAGATACTTGAAGTAGTTTGCCATTTCCTTCTCCAAAAGCTATTATATGTTGACATAACATTTTTACAGAAAACACCTATTTTCAAAAAAAAAATTAGTGAGAAGAGTAACATTTTTAATACATTTTTGCAAATCCCTATGGTATCTGCCTTAATAGATGACAGCCAGATTCTTTTATATGTTTCTGCATTCAATCTGTTGTAATATATTGTTCTGATTGAGGTATATGAAGAAAAGGGCAGAGAGGTGGTAGAATTGCCAGAGTTCTAGGCCTGGAGTCAGGAAGATGCATCTTCCTGAGTTCAAATCTGGCCTCAGACACTTCATATCCATGTGACCCTGGGCAAGTTACTTAACACTGTTTACCTCAGATTCCTCATCTGTAAAGTAAGCTGGAGAAGGAAATGACAAATCCCTCTAGTATGGTTGCCAAGAAAACTCCAAATGGAATCATGAAGAGTCAGACATGACTGAAAATGACTGAACAATAATATAAAGAAAATCCATAGGCAGATATGTACGCAGTTGGAAAAGAAAGAAGTATTTTAATAGAGAAATAATGTCCTAGTATTATTATGAAAACAGTTTTGACCTCATGAACCTCCTGAGTCATTGGGGGATCCTCAGCAGTCCATAGACTAGTGTGAGAACTCTACTCTAGAAGATTCACTTCACACCTACAGCCTCAGTTTCCTATCTGTGAAAAGGGGAAAACACAATACCTACCTCACCAAGTTATTGTGTGCAGAGCTCTTATTAAGCCTTAAACAAGTATACAAATTTGTAGAGTTTTTTTTTAAGAGGCAATATCAATCTGGAGTGATCTCTAGTGGAGTATCCCAGAGGTCTGAACTTGACCTTCTCCTCAAAATTTCTATCATAGATTTAAATGAAGGGCTATCATGGCATGCTAGTCCATTTAAAATAATGTTGTATTTGAAACTTAACATTGCAAATCAATGCAAACACAGTTAAATCTGATAATATTCCTCATACTTGGCTCTGCATTATCTTGTACAGAATATATAATTGTATATACATACTAGCAGAAAGCTATATTATGTATGCAGCATTCCATTTCATTGATGTGTCACAATTTCTACAGCTACTTCCCCATTGTTAGACAATAAGAAAGTAGCTGAATAAATGGGATCATGGAGCTAGAGGAGAAAGGAACTTCAGAAGCTTCTTATGCAACCTTCTCATTGTATAGAGGAGGAGCATAGTACCTTGCACAAATGAAGTACTCAGTAAACACTGATATCATCCATCTATAAAGTTAGCAAGCAGGACAACATCCTGACTTTAAGTAAGAGATGACTAGAACTCAAGGATATGAAGGGGATTAATTAGCCAAGGCATGTGGCAGACAAGAAGCAGCACCAGGGGTAGAACCAAGGCCTTTCCATGAGAAAGACCTCTTTCATCCTATCCTTGATCTCCTTGTTGACTGCTTGCTTATCCCAAAATGTTAGAATATGAATTGCCTGATAGTTCCCCCCAATGTGATCTGAGCAGTGAGAAGCTGAGTAAACCAAGACTCTCGGGTTCTCCTAGTTGGACTGGGGCTACAAATATTAAAATGGAATAATCTCTGTTCTAAAAGAGCTTATATTCTGTTAGGAATCAACAATATGCATAGAAAATTAAATATAACATCGATACAAAATGAGGATTGGACTAAAAAATGGAAACAAAAAATTGAAAAGATCAAAGGATAATAAATACTCTGACAAAATCATGGGCTTTAATATTTTTAAAAGGTAAATGAGAAAATATCAATTACTAATGTCTATCTTTTTATCTCTATAAAATATTTATAAAAATAACATACATGGAAATTGAGGGCATCCCTGACAAAGTCATCAGAAGGAAACAAACATGTTTCTGCCAATGACATTTTACAGCAGGCTGCATCATTATAGTCATGCAATTTGCTGAAAGTTATAGAGAACACAAAATTCTGAGAGTGATTATCATTTGTTGACTATAAAAAATAGTTTTATTTGGCAAAGTAAAGCAGTGTCTTAAAAGTTCTCTTTGAACAAAGTGATTTATTTCCATGTATATGTCAAAATCATACAAAATTCCACAAAAAGTGTAATGAGATAACCTTGCTTAACAGCCTTCTGATTATTCATTTCAAGTGAGGCATAAAACCAGAAGATAGATGTTTGCTTAAAGATACTGGCCATCATCAAAAGGGAGAATGTCTCATATAGGGTCTGAATGGAAGAGTAGTCCCCTATAGATCATAATGTCTGTAATAAGTTCCTATTTGAAGACGTGATTCTTTGAATTCTATCAGTTCCTGCACTACTGCAGACATTCCTAAACAAGACCCACCCAGGGGTTTGAACTAACTGTGCACATAGGATAACTATCGTCATAGTAAAAAAACAAGTACTCAAAGACCTATTTTCTAGACTATGCAGATGGGTGGGCATCCCATAGGGTTGGTGCAGGGATAGATCAGTCCTGACCTGTGTAATCAGTGAACTGAGCCCAGAATTGAACAGGAGGAAGAGAAAAGTCTGAAATGACTTTATGAATTTCACAGTTCTAATAATGTCTCCTTTTTAAGAGTCTTGTTTTGTCTAGGAACTCCCCCTTCTCTCCAGAAGAATGAGTTTCAAGATCATAAAAGACTGGTGCTATCTAAGGATTGTCTTTTTCTTGAAAGCTATGAACTATATTTTCTAGGAAATCTTTCCTTCTTTTCTATACTGGGAAAGCTTGCCCACATGATTACATTTTTCTTTGTAAGCATAGGATGGAAAGATTCTATCTTGCTTCCAAAGATATATGGGGGAGAGCAGGTAGAGTTATAATATACCTTTACTTCTGTATCTCCACAGCTGCCACTTGATATTATTGTTCGGGAAATCATGCTGGATGCATAGGCTTCTTTCTTTTCCTTTTCTCACCCTTCCACCTCTGACTCCTACCTTTGCATTTAGGTCTTGGGATTCTGATCTATTCTAAGCTATCTCACAGGATCTTTCCTCTAGATCCATTTTTTCCATAAGACTGCCTTTTATAGTCTCAGTCCAAAGAGGGTATTGGTGTTTCCAAACCTCAATTGTCTTTTTTAATCAAATCATTCTTGCTTGTTGGGGCTGCTTGTTGGATGGAGATATGATCTTTGAGCCAGGAAGACCTGCATAAAATTCCTAATTCTGATACATGCTAGCTATGTGACCACGAGCAGGTTATTTAACTATGTAGTGTTCAAGGCAAATCTATAGGGTATGACCAGCATTTATAAAGAAGTTACCTCTTTGGAAGTTCTTTATGCTAATAAAATCATAGATCCAGTACTCATCCCTATTCAATGATGTGTGAATAGGTGGAAAATATGCCAGAGCAGGAAATGTCCTAGTGAGAAGCCAATGGATAATGCAATCTAAATCCTATAAAAGGCTAATTTCTAAGAAACTTAATGAAGTTGATCTACCTAAAATCCATGTTGGTTGATGAGTTTCTCTCTTATCATTGTGAGTTGATCTTGAAAGAAGCATAAATACAATGAAAGCTTCCCCCCCAATCATATTTGATTGGAAATTTTCATATGCCTACCAATGTTGAACAGTCATTGTACTCAGCTATGAAAAGGTCTTCTGAAGAAATCTACTTTCCAGCAATTTTTCATCTCTACATTCTCTTCTCTCCTTTCACTACTGATCAGAGCCATCTATTTCCAACTTGCTTCTCTCCATGGGGAAGATGGCTTTTGTCTTAGAATTTACCAAGGCATCAGAAAGTATTAACTTCTAAGGAAGTCATAGCCCTGTTCAGGACCCTTCTTTTTAAAAGTTCTAAACTGGCTTAAGGAAAAAGAGATAGAAAAATGGCATCAATGATATACGTGTTAGCTCTAGGCAACAATTTAAACATTTCTTTTTCTATCACCAGGGCCTGCTTCCAAATCTGGTCAAGACATCTTTTTTTCTGCCCTTACAATGTTTCTCAGAGAACCATAGGAATTAGAGCAGCTGGAAGGCACTTTGGAGCCCAAGTCCAAGTGAAATGACTTATCCTGGGTGACATATTAAGTGCACAAAATCATTTCCCCCAGACTCTGAATTCAGTTCATTTTCTACCTCCTTAAGTGGTCTTTAGGTTAAATCCCTTACAAGGGATTTTTACCTCCTAGTTGTGGGTTCTCAAACCCCCTCATTTCTTCTCTTTTTATTCCTGACCTATAGAATCTCCTACTCCTTCAAGACTGGCCATTTCCTATGTCATTCCTCAGCACTCTTTTGGCATGGTCCTGTGGATCAGAGGTGCCCAACACCCAGCCAGTAACACTCCAGCTCAAACCAGATTAAAATGTAATTGGGAAATATTTAACCAAATAAATAAAACTACAATGGAACATAGATAACATCATTAAGTGGAAGTCAATATGCACCTGCAAGGATCAGTGTGTGTGTATGTGTGTGTATTTATATACACACATAAGTGTATATGTATATATATATACACAAAGATATGTATATATACATACATGTGCATATGTGTGTGTACATGGATTAGTGGCCCCCTTTTTATATTTGGTTTAGGCACCACTGCTGTAGATGAACAATAATTTGAATCTTCAGAAGAAAAAAAACTGATTGGGTAACTTAATTCCTTTCCTTTAGCATGGAAGGACCAAAGACCATTGTCCTAATATACTCACATCCTCCATCTCCTCACAGAGAAGGGCTTCTTTTTTGTCCCATGTGTCTTTGCCAGCAGCAACACCAACATTTTAGAATGTCCTGGGGTGTTTTGAAACATTCTAGAATACTCCTTTGACACCTGGTTTCTGTCATGTAGAATAACATACTGTTATTATAATGCAACATATTCCCTTAAGGCTTGTGTGACAGTCCAACATCCTGAGAGGAGAGGGAAGACAGTAGGAGCCTTATCTCTGGAAGTATTTATAATGGCAGTAGGCAGGAAACATAGGGAAGGATATTACTCTGATTTCCATTGAGATGAAGTAACTCTTCATTACTCTAAGGACAAAGCTAGGAAGTTTACAATCAGTTGTGGGGAGAGGCATAATGCTTACCAGATGAAGAAGGATTTAGTGATCATTCCTGCAAAAACCTCCTCCATATTAAGCTTCTATATAGACGACAGATCACATTCTGTTTCCTTCTGTATCTGGCCATGCCCTAGCTGACTACAGCTTTCCAACAGTCCAGGAGCTGGTCAATTCCATTCGGTTGCCAAACTCTTGCTTCAGTTGACACAGCACCTTTTTGCAGAGCTTAGCATTTTCTGGTCAGCAGATGTCTGAAACACCCATGAATTTCATTCTACTCTAATAGTGGCTGCATCTGGTTTCCTTTGCTTTAAAGTAAAACACATCCCACAAAAACATGCTTCACTTTTTGAATTTCACCTAAATGTAGGGGTAGTTATTGTAACTGAACAGTATTATGATAAGGTGAATTTTTAAAATCCCTGCACACCAAGCAAAAGCTTAAATATTCTGCCAGTGTTTGTCACTTTTAATTTTCTTCTAGTCAGTTTCAACTCTTCCTATTGTTTCTACAACCACAAATGGAGGAAAGAACAATCCCAGAGCTAGAGATGTCCAGAATTTACCTTTAGACATAAATTTGTATTAAAGTATTTTAAGTTTCCAGGAAAGAAAAGAGATTATGCAGCCTTTTTTAGATTCTTGGCAGAAGGAGCAATGATGGACTGAAAACATCTTTCTCATCATTTCCATCAACATTCTTAAGATCTTTCTGTAGAGTTAAGGCTTTATGGGACAGTTAGGTAGTTTAGTGAATAAAGCTCTGGTGTTGGAGTCAGAAAGACATCAGTTCAAATACAGCCTCACACTTATTAGCTTTGTGACCTTGGACAAGTCACTTAACCTCTACTTGTTTCCATTTCCTCAACTGCAAAGTGGGAATGATAATACCACCTATATCACAGGGTTGTTGTGAGGATTAAATGATAATATTTGTAAAGTCCCTAACAAAATTCCTGGCACATAGTAAGTACTATATAAATGTTAGCTATTGGGAGGAATAACGATTGAGCAGGGATTAGTTTATCTGATAGACCCATCTGTCAATTACTGTCAATTAGCAGGCAACAAAGTGACTGCAACTCATGAAGGTAAAATTTTCATGGAGTGGGAGTGAAACAGTAGGGATGTAGAGTGCTTTTCCAGGGTCCTAGCCAGGAAGGAGGCAGGATGAAGAGGGCACTGAAACTTTGAAAAAGATGCAGAGTAGAAAGAAATAGAACCACAAAGGGAGGTAAGAAGATATTAAAGATGAGTTAAAATTTGCTTTTATCTACTGAAAATCAAGTTGTATTCATGAAGGTGGGTCCTTCACTTTGATTCCCTATCAACTAGCATTGATATGAGATACTTTAATAGAACAGAGATATAGACCTGAGTTACTAAATTGAAAAGTTACTGCATGTATGTAGAAGGAGAGGGGATGGCAATATTATTTGGAATAATTAATTCTTAATTAAGTTCTTAATCTAGGGCACCTGAACTTTAAATATAAATAAATATAAAACACACACATACATATATATATATACATATACACACATATTATTTCAATATAACTGCTTTCCTTTATAAACCTATGTATTTTATTTTATGCATTTAAAAACAGCATTCTAAGACAGTGTCCATAGGGTTCAGCAGACTGCCCAAAGCACCTATAACACAAAAAAGGTTAATAAGCCCAAATCCCAAGCAAAGTATCCAGGGTGTTCTATGATAGGTATCTTCACGGAGCAGAACTGTTTTTATCCTCAACAAACATTTATTAAAAACCTACTGTATGCTGAGAAATGTGGTAGAGTCTTATAAATATAGGAAATGTGACATCTGTAATTCTTGTAACCCATTTCCTGGTTCTCTAGTACATATGGCTTGAATGAGATCTTCCTTAACCCTAAAAAAAGGCAGTGTGTTAATGTATTAATTAACAAGTGAAGGAATACACCAAGTTGCCAGTTAAGTGGTATTTCACTTGAGATGCTAGTCCAATGCTCTTATTAGAGATTCTTTGGCACATGTCTGAAATAACCTTCTTAAAAGGTTATAGTATCCCCATTGGCCACCAGGGAATGCTCAGCCGATGGATGCTTACATGACTTCCCCTATGAATGAACCTGCAGATAGTTGGGTCAGGTCCAGAATAAATATGTGGGATGAAATGGACCATTACTCAGAATATTAAATCGGCAGTCTCATGAGTTCCCAAGCCATATGTCTGGGTTCTCTTCTCTCAGTCATGGCTCAATGCACCTAAAGGTTCAGAGATTTACTATATTGAGATCATAAACTTTATTGAACATAGTGAAAATGGAAGGAAATGGCTCTGGCCATTTCCAAACGTTCCTCCCCTTGCTCTCCTAGATCTTTGGAGGGTGAGAAAGGGAAGTTTTTGAATCACCCATCACGGAAAGGAAGAAGGGAAGGGGGTGCACCTGGCATTCTGCCTCAGAGGTGAGTGAAAATCAATCTTCCTCTCCAACTCACTGGCCTGAAGGAGCTCTAATAACTGCCGCTATGAAGATTTTTGATCCTCTCTCCTTATGTTCTGATCTCTGCTCCAGCATCTGAGTTGTTAATATAGCAGTGATCGCTGGCACTCTTATTCCTTGTTCATCTTCTCTATCTCATGGAAACCCAAGGGAGTAGCCAGTATCACACACCACCCACGTGATGAGCAGGAAGTCTGACTTTCAAGGGCCATGGAAGGAAAAATAGATAGATGAACCTAGATGTCTGAGTATAGATCCAATACCCATTTATAATATTCTTTGGTTTCCTGTTCCATACAAACACTCACACTCAGGAACTTCTATGTCCTAAGACAATCTGAAAGTGCTTTCTCCATTTTTAACCCTAAACCTAAGTCTCTTTCTAGCCCCAGTTCTTTATCTAACCCTAATATGCTCTGATGGCTGGTTGTCAGTGATATACCTCTGTACGATGACAAACACATGCCCAACAAATCAACAAACTGTCATAGTAAAGAGCAGCACAGCATGATTCTGGAGATTCAGGTTTTCATCTTGGCTCTGGCATGGCTCAGATTCTTCATTTCTTAAATGATTTTCTTTACTTTTTTTGTGAGAAATAAATGAAATCATGTCAGTTAAAGTCCTTATAAAGTAACATAAATTACAAGTTAGCCTTTGCCCTTGGCCTCATATGAATTAGGAACTTCCATTTTCAGTCATGTTTGACCCCATTTGGGATTTTCTTGGCAGAAATATGGGACTATTTTGCCATTTCCTCCTCCAGTTTATTTTACAAATGAGGAAACTGAGGCAAACAGAGTTAAGTGACTTGCCCAGGGTAACAGTTTAGCTAGGAAGTGTCTGACGACAGATTTGAATTCAGGAAGACTCATCTTTCTGACTGCAGGCCCAGAACTTCTTTCACTGTACCACCAAGCTGCCTTATGTAGCAATATAGTGGAAAGGGGATTGGACTGGAAGTCAGGAGGCCTGAGCTTCATTTCATTAACTAGTTGTGCCCTTCCCTCTCTGGACCTCAGATTCCTTACCTGTAGTATGCTTCAATCTACATTCAGACTCCATAGTTCTTTTTCTGGATGTGGATGGCATTTCCCATCACGAGTCTTTTGGAATTGTCACAGATTGGTCTCTCAAACCTATTATCCTAGGTAGCTTAAACATTCCAAGCTTTTCCAGTACCTGGGATGGCTCCTAGTGGAAAAAGCAGGGACTAAGAATCTGGCCCTGCTCCTCATTAGTGATGTGACCTTGGGAAAGTCATTTGACCATTCTTATACTCAGATTCCTTGTTTACAAAGTGTGGGGTTTGAACTAGTTGATCTCCAAGGCCTCTTTGGGTTCTAAAGTCCCATGAATCCAGAAGCTTATAGTCTGAAATACAGAAAATTAAACCATTGTTGATTTGGGAGGAGCTATTTGATAAGGATAAGAGGCGGCATAGAGGGACTCCGCGGAGACAAGTGTGGGAGAAAAGGATGAAAAATTGAAAATGGAGATGTGTTTCCTGGGGAAAGCAAGGGATGGGACAAGAAAAGAAAAGTACATCATGAGGGGTGGGTTTCAGAGTGATTAATGAAGAATGCCCTGACAAAGGGCTAGAAGGACTTTGTCAAGGTCCCCAAATGAGGCTTCACATTTTAAAAAGTTGAGAGTTCCAACCATAGGGAATACTCTCATTGTACATTCAGGAGGGATTTCAGTCTAATGTAAAACAAACCAGGGATGATTTTTCAGGAGTGAATGTTTTACTGATTAGCTTGAATTTTTCTGGCTGTGTCTTGTGTTCAGTGAACACGACTAATGGGTGTAATTTGGGTTTTCTGTTGAATCACCAAGCTGTGATTTCACTCCCTCCCTGGGAAGTCACATACAAAGAAACCTTCTTTCCTATTTTTCTTCCTTCCCTCTATAATTTCCAAGTGAGTATAGTCATTGTGACTTACTGACAGCTGACCTGACCTTGACCAAGGTAGGGACAGTTCTGTAGATCTAGAGATGCTTTCTTCCCACATCTTTGTCAGAGTGTTTCCCATTTCAACCATGAAGCCTATGTTCATCTAATTTCCGGCCCTGAACATCACAATCAAATATTCCTTAATCTCTGATCTGCTATGTAGTATCGCTGGGAGGTATTTTGGAATGTTTCATTAAACACTCTGAATATTAGAATTTACTCCACTTCCCTACACCTGCTCCCTATAGTCAAATCTGATAGGTAGGGGAGTGCCTTTAATAGAGCAAATGTTTTTAGTTGCTACAATATGGCAGGGCCTGAACCAGTCACTGTTGGACATATAAAGAAGAATAACATAGCATTCTTCTTCACCATGAGATGACCATTTGTCATGGAGGTTGAATAAGGAATTCATGCATCACAGTTGAACTAGATAATCTCAAGTTTCCCTTCCAACTCTAAAATTCTGGTTTCTTCTCTTTGTACCTAGCATAGCACCTGGCATACAGTAGGGGCTTAATAAATGTTTCAATGATTTCTATTTATGCCTTACTTCCTATTCAGATATAAACTGATATTTATATCATGCAGGACGATTACATTTATGTTCCTGGTTCCAACACACAATAGGTGTTGTTTTCTTTAGTGTTGGCATAATGGAAATAAAATCTCACTTCTCACATTTAATAGTTGTAAAATTGGAGGGTATTAACTGATTAGGGCAGCTAGGTGGCTCAGTGGATAAAGTTCTGGGGCTAAGTCAGGAGGGCTTTAGTTCAAATTTGGCCTCAGATATTTACTAGCTGTATGACCCTGGGCAAATCACTGAACCCTGTTTCCCTCAGTTTCCTTATCTGTCATATCAGCTGGAGAAGTATTTCTGCCAAGAAAATCCCCCCAAAAAGAGTGATAAAGAGTCAGACATGACTGAAATATCTAAATTGCAACAACAACATAAACTGGTTAAACTACATTTCTTTCTCCAGGGGTTGGCGGGGCATGTATATCCATGAATATATGAATATCCATGAAGGTTAGCACCTGATTCCAAAAAAATATTGCCAATCTTGTATTTTGCCTTACCAGCTATACTCAAAATCCGTGTCTTTCCTCCAGTTCCATCTGTTTACCTCAATTCAAAACAACATGCCCCAGAATATCTGCAGGTCATGCAAGTGACTGTCTTAAAAGAAGAACCTATTTACCAAGGGAAGAGCAAATATCAAAGGCCTTCATTGTGATTCAATTTGTACTTTCATTATTTGAATGGATCTATTCTTTCCAATGGTGTAGACTCACTCTTTTCTGCCATCCACTACAACCTCTGTCTATATCCCCCCACAAATTTACTATAGCGCCAATGTGCTCGGGACCTTCCTTGCTTTTTTTCTCCTGTTTCAAAGATACCAATACATCACATGGGCTAGCCGTCAGTTATTTCTCAGTCTTTGGCCCATCTTATTTTAAAACATTTTAATGAGGTCTTTTGTGTTTGCATCATAGGAATTTCAAGAAACATTTCCCCTTCTCTACACTCCTGAATTGAACCCTCCTTTTTCATAAGGAAAAAAGTTAAGTGAAAGCAAAGACCAAGTTTAATGACATAGACACTATTCTCTGTTAATAGTCCTCTGGTCTCTGATAAAGGAAGAATGAGGTATGTTTCATTATCCATTCTCTAGAACTATTATTAATTTTCCTAGCTATTTAGAGTTCATCTTCCTTTTAGAGCTCTTTTCACTAGCATTGTTGTAGTCATTATGCATTATTCTTTAGGTTCTGCTTCTGCACCCCCCTCATTCTGCATCAGTTCAAAGAAATCTCCCCACATTTCTACAAATTTCTCATATTCATCATCTCTTACTATAGAATGAAATTCTATTATAATTATATACCACAATTTGTTAGGTCATTTAGCAAATTATGGGCACCCACCATATTTACAATTGTTAACAACCATAAAAGTGCCACTATGGATACTTTGGGATAGTTTGAGAGGACCTTGAATTCTGTCTTTGACACCCTTGGAACATATGCCCAGCACAATGGTACAAATGTTTAAGGCACTTTTCTTGCATAATTCCAAACTGAAATGCAAAAAGATTGAACCCCTGCTCAGTTTTATCCACAGTTTGCCATTTTCCAATCATACATCCCATCAATGAGATCCTGTACACATCCCTACTCCTCATCTGCATCATGTCACAGCCTGTACATTCCTTACATGAACTTCTTCATCTTCCTTTGGCTGATCATCAATTTCAATTCTCCAGAGATTAGAATGTTCCATGACTCACAGTCATTCAGTAGTATGATTAGAATATTAGTCTTAAAAAAGTGGATCTTTGTTTCAGAGAGAAGCTTAGAGACATGAAACTAACCTTGCAATTTCCCAAAGGTTGTGCTTTCCTCCTCCTGTTTCATTCTAGACCCAATTCATTATCCACTGCAATGTCTGTCTAGGATATCTATTTGTATAGAGAGGCCAACTATAAACATTGTCCATCTAACTACATATAACAATCTGGCAATGAGGACTGTTCTTCTTGTTTGTTTTTCCCCCTGTGGATAGTCAAGCCAAACTCTTTTGATTGATTATGTGTCTCATTTAGGAGCCTCTGAAATGTTCTGTGACTTGATGCAATGAGCACAATGTCATATGCAAATAAGAATATTTGGGGACCTCACCATCTGTTAGTAATCTTTCTTTGATTTGGTCTCTAAACTGGATCTTCCCCATGACATTGGCAAACATCTTTGGTGAGTGTTCGTTTCCCTGTTTTATGCCTCAATTAATATTAGTTATCAGAAGATCATCAGACAAGGTTATCTCTCTTGTCATACCCTTCAAGGAATCTTACATGCAGCTAGGTCCCAATTAATTCAAATCATCTCCTGGAATGATCATATTATTGGAATTTTTACTTTGTATTTCACTGGGCTGGAACCAATGGCCACATTTTACATAATTGTAACTTCAAATAGCATGAATTTGTACATATGTGACCACTTTAAAGTATTCTTATTTGTACTAATCAGGTCCTAGTTGTAATTTTTTTACATATATATGAAAGGTACTCTGCTAGGACAGCCTTTAAGGTGATATTTTGCTTCAGTAATATTAATTCTTTCTATTTCTAATTGAAGCTATTAGCATTGGAAAATATTTACTGAATTTGACTCTCTAGTATTAAAAATTAGTCTTGTACTTTAAATATAATGTAGGAACCAATAAATTTTATTTAATAATGATAAATAGTTAAAAATTCTACTGGAATAAGCAAGCCATTTTGGAAACAGAGATTTGTAATAAATTTATTTCAGTACCTTGACATATTAAGGCAGTGACACTGATGCGCACTATTTCCTATGGAAGTTGAATTGAAGTAAAATAAATGACATAGTAAGAGTCCAAAAGAGTTCATAAACTGCCTTAGCCATCATTCCCTTTCCCAAGCAGAAACACCTAGCAGCCAGATGCAACTTCAGTATAGAACATAATATATTCATCTTCAAAACATTATCAGGAAATGATAAAAATGGCAACAGTCAATGTTGGAGGAGCTGTGGAAAGATAGGTACACTAATACATTGTTGGTGGAGCTGTGAAATGGTACAACCATTTTGGAAGGCAATTGGAATTATGCAAATAAAGTGACTAAAATGTCCATATCCTTTGAACCAGGGTCTATCTCTGTGCTTATACCCCAAGGAAGACATCAATAAGAAAGTCCCCACATAAACCAAAAATTTTATAGTAGCATTTTTTTTTGTGATAGCTAAGAATTGGCCACAAAATAGATGTGCATTAACTGGGGAATGGTTAAGCAAATTGTTGTATATGAATATAAGGGAATATTATTGTGATGTAAAAATGATCCATGTGATGAATACAGAGAAGCATGGAAAGATCTATGTGGACTCATGCTGAGTGAAGCAAGCAAATTCAAGAAAACAATGTCCACAAGGACTACAGTAATGTAAATGGAAAGAACAACTATATGCTAAAAATTCAAAAGTGAAAAGTTATTTTAAAAAACATTATAAAAACCAAGCAGGAACTGAGTGGAGATAAAACATCCCCAACCTTCCTCTTTGTGCAGGTGGGAGGTCCACAGGTAGATGTTTTTCAATATATAATAAGATATGCTGTTTTCCCCCCAAAAATACTATTTGTTGTCTTGAATGGCTCTCTGAGAAGGGGAGGGAAAAGTATACTTAGGGTAACTATAGTGATGTAAGAAACAGAAAATGTCAATAAAAACTAATTTTAAAAATAAATAAATGTGCAGGGGCAGCCAGGTAGCACAGCAAGTAAGAGCACCGGCTCCAGTGTTGAGAAGACCTGGAGATTGAATCCCGGGCTCAGACACTTAGCACCCATCCAGAAACACCTGGCCGTGTAACCTTGAGCAAATTACTCAACCCCAATTGCTTAAAAAATCTAAAAATAAATAAACAAACAAACAAATAAATAAATAAATGTTTATCCCTAAAACAGTATAGAGAATAGAGTTTATAAATGTATTAATTATTGCTCTATGGTACACTATTTAGATCACACATGTCTATTTGTCAACCAACCCTTAATATTTTTAAGGTCTAGTGAATATATGAGATTTTGCTCTATAGTCATGGCAACATGAGGCCAATTATTCTGAATATTTCAGCTATGGTAAATACAAGAAATTGTATCTACATTATATATATATATATGTATATATATATAACCAATTTGACAAATAGTTGTCCATTGATATAAGCAAATAAATAGCATCAACAATACAGTTTAGTTTGTCAACTCAAATGGTTTAACTGGTAGTATTTGATTTTTATTCTATATGTTTTGTTTTTATTTTTCTAATTTGTCATTCTAACCAGGCAGATAGGCTTGTACCCAGTCTGAAGGTTAACTAAGCCAGAATCCCTTGCACATAACACGAGAATCCCATTGGGGTACAAAATTTAAGTCCAGATAATCTGTCCACTGAAGAAAAAGGTGTTTTTCATAACTCTGCCTCCCACAGGAACCTTTCTTGCTGGGAAAAGTAATAGGTGGAGATGTGCTACAGAGAACACCAAACTTATCAAGACAGCTAGATTTGTATGTGGGAGGCTGCATCTCTTCCCTGAAGCGAGAGTTTCAAGTTGCCATTTTAATGAAATATTTTACCTCTGGTGGTTCTCAGTTGGGAGGGTGGTCTAAGATAACACAGATCGTAATCGTAAAACATTAGAGCTGCAAGAGACTTCAGAGATCATCTAATCCAACCCCCTTTCTTTACAGATGAGGAAATAAAGACCCAGAGAGGCAAATTAACTTACCTAAGGTCACAAAGCTAGTTAACTAATAATAGCTCATGCAATGGTGTTCTGTAGCTCTCTCCCACCTGCTCAAGAGAGGTAACCTAATCATTAAATTTTCAGAATGAGCATTCACACCTCAGAATAAGCAAATGCTACAAATACGGACTTTATTGTTCCATTCATTGTCTAGACTTTAAGAAGTAATGTAACAATGGTAAGAAAGCAGATTCAATTTAAAAGTGTGTCCTACATCTCAGAGAGATGGTTGTTAAACATCGCAATGGATGAAGTCTCATTCTCCATAGCTTTTTTCAGGGGTCCCCAACAGGTCAACTGAAGGTTCCTGACTGGTCGATGCAATCTGGTTGGTTTTCCTAGCCAGCTAACTGCTACTGCTTCCCCACCCCTCTTTTCCTCTCTCATCTTCCTGTCTCCCTCAGTAGCTATGTCAGCAGTCCCTGGTCAGCACCTTGTGCTGGCAGGATTCATAAGACTTCAGGGAAATCAGGAACAGCCCCTCATCTGGACAGAGCAGAGAACTCTTGCTCTTTGGGATCTGTGCCTGGTAGGGAAGGACAGGCAGAGTGGAGGAATGTACCCACATTAGTATCTCCATCTCTCTTCCCTCATCTACTCTCCCTTCCCCCAATCTCAGTGTACAGTATGAAAAGACAAGCCAGACCGAGAGAAAATCATAGCAGCATCTGTCTTTTTGTCACTTAAGTAAATAATTTTCATTTTAATCCCAGGAGAACTCCCCATCACTACAATAAAGGAAAACATCACAGATAAACTGCCCCTTTCACCAGATGACAAAAAAAGTAAGCTGAACACTTGAGGGTTTTTAAAAGCACAAACAACAATGCGGCTGTTTTCCTCTTCATAAAACCTGGGTACATGAATCATTTAAATTGCAAGAAGGATTCTTGGAAATGGCAAATATAAACTCCCTTAATCATCTTAGCTCTCCTAGGCAATGGGATCACAGAGAGCGGGCTACAGAGACTATTAAGGACCAGTGGGCGAGACAAAAAAATCCCCTGCTCCCTTGGATTCTGGACTGCTAACAGTTGGCCATGGGATGGCTTTCAGTGTCCAGGATGGGTCATTAAGCAGCCCATCTGTTCCAAATGCATGATGGCTTAGTTGTTGTTTTCTTTAGCACTCAGATGACATAGGCAAATCCAGAGAGTTTCTGATTTTCTTAGTGGGGGGAAGGATTTTTCTTGGGGCAAAGGGGATGGTAGCTACCTAGCACTGATTGAGACTGGCAAGACCCTGGAATCTCTCCAATAGTCCTGAACTGAGCCGCTGCAGTTATGGTGATAAAGTGAACCCAAGCTGGCTTCTTCAGGATCCCGAATGATACTATTTCTTTCTTTCTTACTGCTTTGAAAACATCGTTTATGTCCTGGTGCTTCTAAAGTTCAAGAAAGATTCCCGAGGAGGAGACAGATCAGGGAACTGACTTTAAGGGTTGTTCTTCCTCCTGCCCCACCCCCCAGAAGTGCACTCTCCCCCAAACCTTTAATTGCACTGATTTACCCAGATTCTTTGGGAGTTCATCTATCCCTGAATCCTGGAGAAGTACAAGTACTCACTCAAGGTTAAGCAGTTAATTCCAGGGACACCTGGAATCCCAATATAGTGCTCCTACTGGAGAACTTCTTAAACTTTTTCCCCTGGAGACCCCTTCAGTGATTCTTAAGCTATAGGTGGACCCCATATGAGCTTGTGACACACAATTTAAGAAGTGCTGTACTAAAGCCTATGGCCTCTTCAAGGATCATGGCACATTAGAACCGGAAGAGGTCTTGGGAATTATTTGGCCTATTTTACTGATTAGAAACCGAGACTCATGGTTGTAATTGATTGGACCTGGCTTGTCAATGGCAGAGGTGAATAAATCCCAGCTCCTCAGACTACTAAATCAGTGCTTTCCCCCTCATCTCTCTCTTTTCCATTATTTCTCAGAAAAAGCATTTAAGAGGCATCTAGGTGATTCAATGAATAAAGCACTGGATCCAGAGAGAAGATCTGAGTTCAAATTTTGCCTTAGACACTTAATAGCTGCATGACCCAGGGCAAGTCACTTAACCTCTGTCTGCCTCAGTTTTCTCAAATATAAAATAGAGAACCTACTTCCCAGGTTGTTTGAGATGATATTTGTAGAGTGCCAGGCACATAGAAGTGCTTAATGAAAGCTTGTTTCCTTTTATTAAATGTCTTCTATGTGCCAGTGACTGTGCTAAGCATGGAAAATATAAAGACAAAAGACATTCCCCACTTTCAATGAGAGATAACATGCAAATGACCATGTACAAACTATATATGTGTATATATATGCATATATAATTTAATACGTACAATATAGTATATATTATACCATACTTGTATTGAATGTAATTTATAATGAATAAATATTAATATTAGTAATAAATTAAATAATTATTAATAAATATTAGTAACAATATCTTATATGTAATGTCATATGAAGTGAAGGGAGTTCAGGGAAGACTAGTTCCTCTGGTGTGAGGGCTGCCAAGCACTTTTCAGGGTTTCTTTCTCCCTTTGGGGTCTACCTGATCTGCCCAATTCTCATCCATGGCTCCAAGAATGTTTGGCAATTGCAGTGAACACATCTCAGTAAACCATTTCTGCAGACTGACTATACCAAGTTGAGGGTAACCAAGGAGTCTCAAACACATAGGTGAGTTGGGGGGTGTCTACCCCAAGCATGTGAAGACACCCCCTAGAAAGGGCAGATGAGAATGACATGTTCCAAAGGTCACAAATGCTGCCAAAACAGATGCTGTGGGGTGTTTAGAGCTTGGTTAGACATCAAAGACACCAGGTCATCCACTGCATCTTGAGTCATCCCCAGTCATCCTGAGGCCGAGGACTTTGTGCAACTCAGCCTCACTTAAATCCAAGTTATGTGCAAGTCAAAAGACATCACCCATACCATTTTACCATTTTTACCTATATCAAAGCCCTGTGGCAATAGGCAAGTGACAAAATAGCTGGTATGGATACAGTAGGAACTGTAGTCACACCCCTGAACACAGGCAACCCAGGCCATAGGGTTGTCTTCCCACTGGACTACAGTAGCAATGGGATTCCACAGCCCCCTGGGTAACTAAGCAGCCTTTTTAAAGGACCACGCTTCTTACCTCCTGATGTGTGGAAGGAACTAGAAAAGGTGCCCTAAAAATTGTCTGCTTCACCCAATCCTGGCCTGCTTGCCACCACATATGGGGATCCTGCCTTGTGGTCAAAACCCATACACACACAAATGCACAAAACCTTTGCAAAAGCAATTCCACTTAGCATCACTACATGGAATGTGCACATACTGATGGACAACACAAAATCCAGTAGACATGAAAGATCAACAGCTCTTGTTGTGAGAAAACTCAGCAGGTACCACATCTAAATAGCAACCCTGGCCAAGACTGGCAAATGAAGTCCAGCTTACCAAAGTTGGAGCTGGACACACATTTTTCTATATTGGCCAAGTGATGAGGAGCACCATAAAGCTGGCATAGGTTTCACTATCAACTAATCTAGTCAACAAGTTTATATGCTTACCAAAAGGAATGAATGATAGACTCATGACAATGCAATTGCTACTTGCAGGAAAGCACCATGCCACCATCATCAGTGCATATGTTCTCACCATGATGAATCTTGATAAGGTCAACTCAAACAAAAAATTTATGAAGACCTGAAGAACCTCATCATCAAATCTAGAGTGGACACAGACTATAAGACATGGCAGGGAAGATTTAGGAGGAATAGAATCAGAAACAGCAATAGTCACTTACTTCGGAAGACTTGTGCCTCTCATCACCAACACTGTCTTCCATTTACCTAAATGAAATAAAAATTTGTGGATGCACCTCTGTAGCAAACATTGGCATTTAATAGGCTATATCATCATAAGAAGGACAGGATGTGAGAGTGACAAAGATGATGTATGGCTCAGAATGCTGGACAGATCATAGACTTATCCTCTCCAATTTAAAGATTCAACAAAATTGGAGGCCCCAAGGCAAGATGACTACCAGAAGACTTAATGTTAATAGGTTGGAGCACTTCTCTAAATGTGGATGGTTTGTTGCTAACTTGGAGGGAAAGCTGAGTCAACAACAGTTGGCAGCACTGGACCAAAAAATGAGTGGACAGCTTCCAGAGATTTGGTGCACAGCACCACATTTACTCATCTGGGCCAAACATCAAGATTGGTTTGACAAAAATAGTGGAGAAATTCAGAAGCTGCTAAATGAAAAAATAAGAACTCCACAGGGTTCACCAACAGGATAGTTCATCCATCTCTAAGAAGTCAGCATCTAAAGTGCAGTAAAGTCAGCATCTAAAGCAAAGCTTAGAATGATGTAGGATTATTGACTTAGTAAGAAAAGGCAGATCAAATTCAGTTTTATGCTGATAGTAACAATCCAAAGCACTTTTATGATGCCCTGAAGGCTATTTATGTACCAAAGACCTATGGTCAACTACTCAATTCTAATAGAGCCACATTGATTAGTGGTAAGGACCTGATCCTTGAGAAACAGACTAAATACTTTGACAGTATTTTCAACAAACCATCATCAACCAATGCTGAAGCCACTGAAGATTGTTTACCTCAGGTTGAACTCAGTCCCTCTCTAGCCAAATTTCCAGCTGAAGGAGAGGTTTTGAATGCCATTAGGCTCTTTTCATGTGTGTAGCAGCAAGCACCCTGGAGTCCCTAGGGTGGCTGCTCACACAGGTTCTTGGATCTGCTTTGATAAAGGAAAGCAACTCAAAATGGGTTAACAAGCTTACTTTAATCAGTCAGACATATATCGTT